>NC_053393.1:31774413-32128111 GCF_905171765.1 Bufo bufo
ACATGGGCTGGAGCTGCCTTGAGATATCTTGGAAAGATATCTAGATAGATAGATAGAAATGAGATAGATGGATAATATATAGATAGATGATAGTATAGCTGTTGTATATCACGCTTTACCCCACGTCTCACTCACGCATGAATCTCACCTAACCTACAGCCAAGGCCCAATGCCCGAGGCTTCTTCAGGACCCTTCTCCTATCTCTTCTTGTCTTTTGTTTCGTAAAGTCTGCAAAGGTGTGTTTGTTCCTATTCCATTGGCATCAATCCCTGGCGTCTATACTTGACTTATGTCTACCTGTCTGGTGCCTGTCTACTGCTTACAACTGAATTCCACCCGCTCAATCCCTCACTGTCCGACTTTATGAGTTGGGGTCTCAGTCATGCTATGCACCACTTGCTTGGGGCTTAGAGTTAAGAAGACATAATGCTTAGAGTCCACTACCTGTTTAGCTGTAGCCAAATCCATTAGTGAACAAGGGGTCAACATCTCCTGTTGGCCTCGTACGATGATGGGTTGCTCCCAGTTGCCACTAGAAGCAGCTCCTGCACACAGAAGTCATTTTCACCAGGTGCTTTATACAAGTAAATGTAGTATTTACCCCCCCAGTGGTGAATCCACTGAATCAGAATTTTATGATTTTAACATTTTTTTTTGTTTGTTTGTTTTTTAGATGTTGATGACTTTTCCACAGGATGTCATTAACCTTATAAGGACTGGGCTATTTTACAGTGTTTGCCTTTACTGTTTTTTACGCCCTGCCTTCCCGGAGCCATAATTTTTCCATTCACATAGCCGTATGAGGGCTTACTTTTGATAGACAAGTTGTATTTTCTATTTGCACCATTTAATAATGCAAACGATGCAGTGGGAAACTGGAAATAATTCCAACAAAAACCCGGCAAGTCCGCCACAGTTTTATGGGTTTTGATTTTACGGCGTTCCTAATGCAATAAAACTGAACCATGTATTTTATCATCCAAGTCAGTATGATTACAGTGATACCACATTTTATATAGTTTTTCTTGTGTTTTAGTACTGAAAAAAAAATGAAAACTTTGAAAAAAACTTTGAAAAGCGTTTTTCACTCTGTGTAGATGTGGTAATGCAGCAAAACCGCAAACAAATGCTGCACTACCTAAATGCACTATATAGAAAGTATATTATTGGTATATAGCACCCCTGCTTCAATCAGTATTTTGGGGGGGGCAACTGGTATATCACACCAGTAGAAATTATTTGTTCCTATAGCGTTTGTCCCTCTGTGTAGCTGCGGTATCTCAGCAGAACCGCACACAACTGCTGCACAATACAAATGCACTATAATATACTTTCTATGTTAGAAAGTATAAGTATATCACACCCCTCAGTAAGTCACACCTATCGTTAGCACACCTATACCAGTCCTTAAAAGGACTTTTGTGGCCCTATTAGCTAGCGTTTGGTGTCCTAACAGCCTGTCCCTGCTCCACACAGCAACCTCTCCCTAACACTGGCAAAACGGTGGCCAGATCAGGTTTATTTATAAGGTGGGGGGGGTGTCCATGTGCTGAAACGTCTCAATTGGCTGTCCTGTACCACCTGATGGATGTGTCATGGGTCAAAGTTCTTGACAATGTAAAGAATATGGCGCCGGCGGACATTACCATATGTTCGCCCATTCAGCAAATCACAAACAAGTAAAGTTCGCAGCGAAACGACCGCCGGGCGAACAGCAAGGCCATCTCTATTGATCACTTTTTATTCAATTTTTGTTGGTAGTTGAAGTGAGGAAAAAAATGGTGAATAGGGCTTTTTTCATTACGGCGTTCATAGGTTAGTGATGAGTGGCATAGGCAATATTCCACAAATTTTTCGCATAATATTCGCAATAAATTTGCGAATTCTAGAATTTGTGATCTCCAGTCATTATTTTAGCGATTGTGCGAATCGGCACTAATGATGTGCATATTTTGGCGCAATACGTGCAACTTCACATTTTAGCAGGTCTAACTACATATTACTGATTGGTGCACTAAGTATTAGGCCTCATGCACACGGCCGTTGTTTGGGTCCACATCCGAGCCGCCGTTTTGGCGGCTCAGATGCGGACCCATTCACTTCAATGGGGCCGCAAAAGATGCGGCCCTGCTAAAAAAAATATAATTTGTCCTATTCTTGTCCGCGCTTTCCGTTTTTTGTGGATCCGCGGTTTGCGGACCGCAAAAAACGGCACGGTCGTGTGCATGAGGCTTTTTTTGTGAACTTGTGACATCACAGCACTATGTCTGTAGCATGTATGTATGGACAGCAGAGAAACAGTAATCCCTATCACACTACCTAACACCCTGCACTGGGAACCTATCAGCTCCACTATATCAGGATATAACCTACACTGACTATCTCCCACTAACTATCTGTATTATATTATAACTGCACCCTGGGCATAAAAGGGGGTAAAAGCCGTTTAAGAGATATTCCCTTTCCAGATGCAAAGGCAGCTACTAAAGACACCAATCTCCTGAACTGGAAACCATATGAATGCTGCATACAGCCAAATAGGAAAAACCATATGAAAGGTTTAGCCTCCTAGCAGTCGGACTGGAACAGCATACAATCCCCCCAAGGACTAGACCAAGCTCTGTGTTGAGGGTAAAGCAGTGGACAGCCAGAGCTGTGTGTTTATTGTTCTTATATACACATTCTTACACATTAGTACCACCCACAGGGTTCTGTAAAACAACCAGTAACCCCGTACAATACACTCAGACACTCCCACACAAAATGCTCCTCTCTGCCTGTGATACAATTACCTTACACAATGGGTTAATGTAATTATCACAGGCAGGAGAATACACAGTTTTACACAATGTCTTCTGTCCTGGAGACAATTGGGAAGAAATCCAATTTATCTCCAAGGGCAGAGGCAAAACTCCATTAGCCACATGGTAGCAAAAGACAATAAAAGACATAAGAATATTTAACTGTGCAGCTATTGCATAAAAGATAGACATTTAACATATCCCCAGATAGCTCAGGTCTGAGTGCTTTCAATTATTAGGTGAATGGCACTCAGACTACACGAATACAGTTCAATTGCCATAGAGCCAAATTCTTTCACATAGTCTTTGCAGGGGAAAATCAAGCGTTTCAACATGGGGCCATAGGCTAAAGGAAGCAGGCGGGCAACCAGGCTTCTCCAATGCAATGTGGCGAGATTGGTCTTGTCATACATATATATATGAGTAGTGTTGGGCGAACACCATCAAATACCGTGTGTGCTCGACTGCGATGCTCGAGTCTCCTCCCTGCACGTTTGTTGGCTGCTACGCAGCCAATAAACGTGCAGGGAAATAATGCCATTCACTTTAATCCTGTAGCCATGTTGGTTACTGGCATTACAGTGATTATCTGGCCGGAACGTGTCATCGCGTACTATATAACACCCGGTGACATGTGGTTCTGCTCAAAGTTAGTCAGGGAGAGCTGCAGCAGGAGGGACAGATAGTGTAGGAAGAGGAATTGTGCTTTATTTAAGGGGATTTTGAGTGTTGAAAGGTGTTAGAGACCCAACAGTCCTTTTAAGGACTATTGTTTTATCTGGCTGTGAAATATATTAGTGCAACGTGCGCTTAATTGTGTGCAATTGTTTGGCTGCTGGTGACAGCAGCGACATTACCTGCGCTACATCTCCTTTATAACGTTTGCGCATCATAAATATCAGTGCCATTCAGATAAATTTTTTCACTGCTGCTGACAGCGACATTACCTGCACTACATCTCCTGTATAAAGTTTGCGCATTATAAATATCAGTGACTTTCCCTGTAATTTTTTTATTTGCCGCTGGTGACAGCGACATTACCTGCGCTACATCTCCAGTATAACGCTTGCACATCATAAATTTCAGTAACATTCAGTTAAATTTTTTCTCTGCTGGTGACAGCAACATTACCTGCGCTACATCTCCTGTATAACGTTTGTGCATCATAAATATCTGTGACATTCAGCTTAATTTATTTGCGCATACACTTACAAAACCTGCGTTACTGTACGTGTGACATACTAGTTGCAAGCATATATACCACTTAATATGCTCAAGATGAGCAGTAGGTGGCCGTGCACGCAGTGGCCATGGCCCTGGGCGCAGTCAAACTGTGCCTGCTGCCAAAGCACAAGAAACACACTCATTCACGATGTCTAGCTTCATGTCCCAGTTTGCAGGGCGGCGCAGGACACCACTCTCAAAGCTAGACCAGTGCGACCAGGTGGTCGGTTGGATTGCAGCAGATAAAGGTCCAGTCGGTTATGCACCACCCTGTCTTCCGCAAAGTCCAGTCTCAGTAGCTAATAGTCTGGTCAACAGAATCCTCACCCTGATCCTCCTTCCTCCCACCATGGAGAGTCTTGTCAAACAACTGATCCCACACTCGGATATTCCGCGGAGCTCTTTCCATCGCCATTCCTTGATTTGGGCTTCTCGCCAAGCCCGCTTGAAGAGGGACATGAGGAGATCGTGTGAACTGAACGGCAATTAGTGTTTCACGAGGTGGATGATAATGATTAGACACAGTTACCAATAAGTCAACGGCAATTAGTGTCTCAAGAGGTTAATGATGAGGATGAGACACAGTTGTCAAAAAGTGAGGTTATTGTTAGGTCAACAAGTCAGGAGGATGAGCAGAGTGAGGAAGTGGAAGAGGAGGTAGTGGATGATGAAGTCACTGACCCAACCTGGGAAGGTGGCAAGCCGAGCGAGGACAGCAGTAAAGAGGGGGAGGGATCCGCAGCACCGCAACAGGCTGGAAGAGGCAGCGGGGTGGCAAAAGGGAGAAGGCTGGCAACACCAAACAGGCCCGCAACTGTCTCCAGAGCACCCCCTTGAGGCAATCTCCCTTTCCAATGGGTAGGTGTTCCACAGTCTGACGCTTTTTTGTGGAAAGTGCGGACGATAAAAGAATTGTCATTTGCAACCTGTGCCATACCAAAATGAGCAGGGGCGTGAACACTAGCAACCTCACCACCACCAGCATGATCCGCCACATGGCATCAAAGCACCCTAATAGGTGGGCCGAATGCCTGGGTCCACAATCAGTGTCTGCGGGTCACACCACTGCCTCCTCTTCCCCTGTGTTACATGCTGGCCAATCCCGTGTCCAAGACGCAGGCTCAGATGCCTCCCGTCCTGCACCTAGACCTTCGCAAGCAACATCAGCTAACACATCCACTTTTGTGTCCCAGCGCAGCGTACAGATGTCCATATCCCAGGCCTTTGAACAAAAGCGCAAATACCCACCCACCCACCCACCCACAGGCCCATAGTACTAAATGTGCACCTTTCCAAATTGCTGGCCCTGGAAATGTTGCCATTTAGGCTTGTGGACAGTGAGGCTTTCTGCAGCCCTCGTTATTCAGTCCCCGGCCGCCACTATTTTTCCGTCCCTGCCTTACACCAGCATGTGTCCCGTAACATCACCCGTGCCCTGACCAACGCAGTTATTGGGAAGGTCCACTTAACGACTGACACATGGACAAGTGCTTGTTCGCCAAGGACAATAAATTTCCCTGACGGCACACTGGGTAAATGTTGTGGAGGCTGGGAGTGAGTCGTACCCTGGGTGCTACCGATGCCAAGGATTGCGGGCCCCACTTCCATCAGGATTTCCGCTACAACTTACATTAGCGGCAGCAACCCCCCCTTTTTCTTCTCCACCTCCTACTCCACTTCCACCTCTGAATTAGCATCTTGCAGCACCAGTCAGACATCGGTCAGTAGCTGGAAACAGTGTAGCACTGCAGTGGGGAAGCGGCAACAGGCCGTGCTAAAACTATGTTTAGGTGACAAATAGCACACCGCCACAGAGCTGTGGCAGGGTATAAGGGACCAGACTGAGCTGTGGCTTTCGCCACTCAACCTAGAGCCAGGCAAGGTTCTGTCTGATAATGGTCGTAAATTGGTGGCGGCTTTGGAGCTCGGCAAGCTCACACACATACAATGCCTAGCCGACGTGTTCAACTTAGTGATTCAGCGGTTTCTCAAAACCTACCCCAATTTGCCTTGAGCTACTGGTGAAGGTTTGCCGCGTGTGTGCCCATTTCTGAAAGTCATCTACAGCTGCCGCCGGTCTGGCAACGCTGCAGCAGCGCTTGCAATTGCCAGCTCACCGATTGTTGTGCGACATGAGCATGTGCTGAAACTCCACATTCCACATGTTGGCCAGGCTTTGTGAGCAGCAGAGGGCAGTAGTGGAATACTGCAACATGGTTGTCAGCTTTCCAGTCAGCTTCCGCTCTTCACAAGCGACGAGTGGGCATGGATGTCTGACCTCTGTGAGGTTTTACGCAACTTTGAGGAATCAACACAGATGTTGAGCGGCGATAACACTATTATCAGCGTAACCATCCCACTTCTGTGTCTACTGAAATACTCGCTGCTCACTATGAAGGCGTACGCTTTGCATGTGGAAGAGGTAGAAAAGGGGGAAGACATTACACAGGGTAATAGCCAGACCACCCTCCGTTCGTCTTTTCAGCACGAATTGGATGATGAGGAGGAGGAGCAGGAGATGGTTGACTCCGCTACAGAGGATAGTACCCACAGCAGGTTTATTCCATCTGTTCAGCGTGGATGGGCCGAAAAGGAGGAAAAGGATGAGGAGATTGAGAATCATCCTCCTGATGAGGACAGCGAAGTCTTGTCTGTTTGAACTCTGGCACACAAGGCTGACTTTATAGTATGCTGCCTTTCCCGTGACCCTCGCGTTATACGCATTTTGGCCAACACCGATTACTGGTTGTTCACCCTTCTCGACCCACGCTACAAAGAGAACTTCTCATCTCTCAATCCTGTGGTGGAGAGGACTAGCAAACTGGTGCAATACCAGAAGGTCCTTGTGGAAAAATTGCTCCAAAAATTTTCAGCTGGCAACGCTGGCAGCAGAGTACGTAGTTCCTTGGGCAACCGAGGAGGGGAGACAAGGGGAACACACAGCAGTTCCAACAAAGGCAAGGCAACACTCTCCAAGGCCTGGGATAGTTTCATAACACCCCACCAGCAACCTCACCCTGATGCGCGGCCTACTGTCACAAGGAGGGAAAATTTTTGGAAGATTGTAAAGGAGTACGTAGCAGACCATGTCAGCGTCCTTAATGATCCCTCTGTGCCTTACAACTATTGGGTGTCCAGGCTGGACACGTGGCACGAACTGTTGCTCTACACCTTGGAGGTGCTGGCCTGCCCTGCCGCCAGAGTTTTGTCTGAGCGGGTATTTAGTGCTGTTGGGGGCATAATAACTGATAAGCGCATCCGCCTGTCAACTGAAAATGCTGACAGGTTGACTCTTATCAAAATGAACAAGGCCTGGATTGCCCCTGACTTCTCTACTCCACCAGAAGAAAGCGGCTGAACCTAAAGGCACTTTAAATGTGTTGTTTGCACCCCTTCCACCACAAACAAGGGTATATGATTCAATTTTCCTTTTCTGGTCCTCCTCCTCTTCCATCATATCAACATGCTTAATAGGCTGCACTTGCTACTAATGTTTTAGAGGGTGTGGTAATGTGAACAGTGCTGGAAGGTGTGTTGTCCCACTTCAGGTACCTCAGATGGGTGAGACAGATAAAATCCAGAGAGTGGCAGTAGTCTCAGCAAAGCATAGTTTGCTGAGACATTTTTGTATACATTTTCTGGGCTGGATTTTACTTGGACTGGTGGCTAGGCTTGGTAGAGGGAGTTGCCAGTCCACACCCTTCCAGTATGGGCTTTCCTTTCTATCTGAGGTGATCGCAGGTGAGGCCTGCTGTAATCAGGCTGGCATAAAGTGCCTCAGAGTAGGTCAGTCTGGGAGAGGGAGAAGTGTCTGTGATACTGGAGCAGAGGCTCTGTGTGTGGTCTCAGTCAGGAGGACTGACGGGCCACAAGGCTATGCGAAGCCTGATCTCTCCCCTGTGTGGACTGATGCTTGATGAGTGGAACCTGATAAGGCTTGGAGCCTGAGACCCTGACACTAAGCGGTACTTAGAGGTGAGTCAGGGAAACCTATATGTTTAGGTAGAGCCCAGACGGGCAGGAGTTTATTTTGTAAAACTGTTTATGTTTACGCGGACAAGCTGCAATAAAACACAGTTTTGGCCCTTAAATCCTGGTGTCTGTGAAGATGTCTGTGAGTATGACCCCCTGAAAGAGAGCTGATCCCCTACAAGGGTCAGCTCAGCAGCAGACCCTCACTGCTAATGTTTTAGATGGTCAGATCAGCATCAGACCCTCACCCCTAATGTTTTAGATGGTCAGATCTGCAGCAGACCATGACCCCTAATTTTTTAGATGGTCAGCTTAACAGCAGACCCTCACTACTAATTTTTTAGATGGTCAGCTCAGCAACAGGCCATCACCCCTAATTTTTCAGATGGTCAGATCAGCAGCAGACCCTCACCCCTAATGTTTTACATGGTCAGATCAGCAGCAGACCCTCACCCCTAATTTTTTAGATGGTCAGCTCAGCAGAAGACCCTCACCCCTAATGTTTTACATGGTCAGATCAGCAGAAGACCCTCACCCCTAATTTTTTAGATGGTCAGCTCAGCAACAGACCCTCTCCCATAATTGTTTAGATGGTCAGCTCAGCAGCAGACCCTCACCCCTAATGTTTTAGATGGTCAGATCAGCAGCTAACCCTCACCACTAATGTTTTAGAAGGTCAGATCAGCAGCAGACCCTCACCCCTAATGTTTTAGATGATCAGCAGCAGACCCTCGCCCCTAATGTTTTAGAAGGTCAGATCAGCAGCTAACCCTCACCACTAATGTTTTAGAAGGTCAGATCAGCAGCAGACCCTCACCCCTAATGTTTTAGATGGTCAGATCTGCAGCAGACCATCACCCCTAAATTTTTAGATGGTCAGCTTAGCAGCAGACCCTAACCCCTAATATTTTAGATGGTCAGCTCAGCAGCAGACCATCACCCCTAATTTTTCAGATGGTCAGATCAGCAGCAGACCCTCACCCCTAATGTTTTAGATGGTCAGATCAGCAGCAGACCCTCACCCCTAATTTTTTAGATGGTCAGATCAGCAGCAGACCCTCACCCCTAATGTTTTAGAGGGTCACCAGCAGGCCAGCAATTGTAATTTTTCAAGGCTGTGTATGATGCCCTCCTTTATGTGTAATAAAGGGTGTATTGTAGTGCCGGTTCCTTGTAATTTTTGGCAGCCGTTTCACTTTAGGTGACTTTTGCAAGCAATTGTTAGATTGATTGTCCCACAGACTGCAGTGATTTAACACTAAAGTATTTGGGAGATTCAGTGTATTCCTATGGAGCCCTGCCTCCTGAAAGCCTCCAAAGCAATTACTGCTGTAGCAACCTGGGATGTTGAGTGTTGGATCCCTACTGATATGATATTGATGAGCTATCCTGAGGATAGTCCATTACTACGTAAATCCTGAAAAACATCTTTAACCCCAAGATTATATTCAAAGTTGTCTATTGTTCCCCTGCCTCTCCAGTGTTTACAGTCCTGCAAAATCCACGGAGGAACATGTCACATGACCACAATGGGCAATCACTACCTGCCATGGTACCATGCTCGTATTGTCTATGGGGCATGAAAGTGAATTGTAAACTTGGAGACTTACAGGGCATCATCAGGGGAACAAAAGGTGAATTGGGAAAACTAGTCTGACGGTTTATCATTTTGAGAGCTTTCTTAAACCCGCTTTACACCTAAATAGATAGTCCTCCAATAACAGCGAGGCTTTGTTGATCTGGGTTGGAAGTTAAGTAGTTTTCTCTCCTTATCATCAACACAGCTTTGGATTTGACAATTTTTTGAGAGTGAATACTGAAAATGAAACAAGTTGCTTGGCGGGATGTGTTGGAGTCACGTCCTGCTTCACTTCAGGTAGACAATGGACCTATGCGTTGCCGTGAATAATAAGCTCATTATCTTCTCAAACGTTCGGCCTATGGTAAATTGCACAAGTTCTTTCCATTGTTCGTTCGATATCTGTACTAATTGAGTATAGAAAACACAAAACACCTCTCCCTCGTATGTTTTATTCATTATTATTCTGTAATATTGAGCACACATACAAATAGGCACTGGAAGCAGAACATTCAGGCCAGTGTTGACATTTATCAGCCATACTTACAGGAGAAAGGCTTGACGAGCCTGCTCTCATCAGTGTTAATGGAACAGCATTCCTGACTTTCTACAAATTAAAATGGTTTCCAGTTAAAAAAAATATCTTGAAAGGAATTCTGTCACCAGGAAATTCAGTGATAAACCAGACACTATCTCTTGTAGGACTTTCCCAGCTGAATGTAATGATACCTTTCAATTAGCGCTCTGTTGCTTCATTCTGGAGAAAAAGTACTTGTAAACCATATGCAAATAAGCAGTTAAGTGCACAAAGGATGGACCCAAGCCACTCTGTGCACCCTTGCTCCTCCAGGACAACCCCTTTAATGGCTTATGCACGTACTGTAGAAGTTGCAGGGCATCTGGCAAATTCTACGGAGCAAAACTATACCAAGACATTTCAGGAATTATATGTAGAGGTATTCAGTAGTTTAACCAGCCAAGATACTGTGCATGGTTGTCCTGGGAAGGTTGCCATTAGAGATGGGCGAATTTCTTAAAAGTTCGATTCGGCTGATTCACCAAATTGTTTTGTAAGTAGCTGGTGCAATGATAGGGAGCTGCGATAGCGCCTCCCCCGTCATTGTACCCCTCAGATGCCGCGTTCATACATGATCAGGCATCTGAGTGTAAAATTAACAATAAATAGGAAAAATCTCGGCCGAAATCCTGTGCGGCGCGAGAATACGTCACCACGCCGGCTGGCGTGGTGACGTATGACATCATCACGCTGGCTGATGTGATGATGTAATCTCGCGCCGCACAGGATTTCGGCCGAGATCGTCAAGCAAGATGGAGGCGGCATCGCGAGCAAATGGAGGCGGCAAGTTTAAACTTTTTTGTTTTTTTATACTATTTCAGGTTAAATCGATTCGCTGACACGAAGCACAAGGAAATTCGGTTCTAATACTCTTGTAAAACTCCTCTAAAATCTCCACCAAATTAGAAATCTACCACCAAAAAAAGACCTGTTTTCAGTTAGTAATCTACTACTAATTCATCAGTGTGAACTTAACCTTGCAGGACAAAACATGGATAGATCTAGCACTTAGATAAAAACAAATTCCTTTATTGAATCAGAACATAGTAAAAAAAATGTTAAAACCACTGTCGCTTACGCGTTTCGGGCATACAAGCACTTCCTCATGGCTGGCTATGAGTGCCGGATGTATCCACATTTTTCCTGCATAGTTCTGGGTTGCCAGCCCAGATCGTGTGCACCATATCTGCATGGGGGCGAGCTGATCCAAATTTATTTTTGACTGAACTTAACCTTACCTTTCTTCTTGGCTTAAGATGTCCTTAGATGAGTGGCTCAGGATGACAAAAAAAAGTCTAGGTTCCAACTTCAGAGTATTGCAAACGATTTTCATATTATTATTTTTTTAACTGATCATCTCCCTGCACTTATCTTGGGATATCTCAAACCAAGAGGAAAGATAAGGAAGGACATATCTGTGTTTGATCTAGAAATGTCTGGGTACAGTTTTGCTCCTGATTGTACCATGAGCGTGACATTTCTTATGTCCGTCTAGTGAGTAACTTGTACCAAATGTCTTAAAAAGAGCAGATTTATTTGTGGCCATAAAAGTGCTCAGCTTAAAGAAAAAAAAAAAAAAAGTGAGTGATGAGAGTCACCTTCCTGTTGCTTCTGGTCCCCTGTGGCCCGGAAGTATGTTGTACCATCTGTTGTCAGGTGCAGTGTTGGAGCCATTCACTGGTTTCAGTGATGATGTGTCCTCAAGTGGCTGCTGAAGCCATTCAAGGGCTGCAGCAGTGCCCAAAATGGCACACGGAACATCACACTTTCAGTCCTCGTGGGACCAGAAAAAGCGAGAACAGGACCATCAGCACTGGAACAGAGCACCGATGAATACATAGGTACCTAGCTCTTTTTTATTTAAAGTTAACCACTTTCATAAGTAAAATTTCTATGTGGCTCATACAACCCCTTTAATAAATTTGGTGCATTTGCGACTGTTTGAAAGTCAGAAAAATAAATTTGCATCTGCTTTGACCAGGCATTGATTTGGCCAAAAATAGATGCCATTTTCTGGCTTTCTTCCTAAGGAGCAAGACACATGGTAGAAGACTTATTACGAATACTATGTTTCTGGCCTGAATGGCTCTGAAGGTTTCCACCACCCATCTTATTGATATGCAGATAGAAAACAGGGTGGGCAGGCACTATTACGTGAATTCTCCATGCGTCCTGCGGTTTTGCCATATAGTTTTATTAGATAAAAGGAATGAGCCCAGCAACATTACGGGGCCAGATTGGTTCATCTAAGGGAATCTATATCAGTAGTCACCTTTCTTAACAGGGCTTTATGAAGGCAATCTTGAATTCATTCTATGATTTTATTACATTTTTATTTTTATTTTTAGTTTGAACATAATCATACTATTCTCTTTAAGATGCAATAAGGAGGCTCCATATTGAGGCAATGTACGGAGGCGTCATCGGGCAGTATGTGAAGCTCTATGTAGCTCTTCAGTTTGGAGCCATAGAGAGTCCTCTGTGCCTATCTTGGCCATGTGCAGGAGGCCTAAACGAATGAATTGTTTTTGCATCTGGACCTTGTTAAAGTGACTTTCATGAACCAGAACAATAATGTGACAGACATCTTAGACCTTACACCAGAACCAAGTGTGCATCTTTGTTGTAGACCATGTTTTTCTTCTTGTGGCTCTCCAACTGTTGCTAAACCAACAGGACATGATGGGGGATGTAGTTTCGTTACAGCTGGAGAGCCACAGGGTGGAGATTAGTGCTCTAGACTTTCAGATTTTGTCCTCACACTTTCTAACCTGCACCAGGTCCTCGACTGTGGAAGCGGAGACGACGCATTGATTTCTGTATATGCAGCTCTGTACTTAGACCCCTGAGCATAGACGCAGCTGAGTAAGCAATATGTTATCGTGTGGATCATTTACCACTATACACATCTTAAATTGATATAAATTATGATGGTCTCGTCATGGAGAGGCTAATCTAATAGCAACGTATGCTTGTCCACCAAAGAGAAATGGTGTCTGACCCTACAAGTGACATATAATCTATATAAATTTATGAATAACATGTCTATTTTCCGTATAAGCTGCAGGGACATGGTGTAATAGCGCTTTAGACAGCTGCTAAACCAAGGGTTATGATGCAGTTGGACATCATTAGGATCAATGGGGAGGAGAGAAGGAGGACTGAATAACCCGTCTACCAAGGCCAGTACCACCAGCACCTTCCAGATTGAACTTTCTTTTGTTGCTAGCTGTTAGAGTACATTGCTTGTGTAGGTAGATCAAAGATGAGTTTCCCCTACTCTTATCTAATCTGTCTGGTCTCTGTCTGTGATTGGTTGACTTCTACTCTTTGGTATGAAAGTTCTACACTTTGGGTTGAGATTTATCATCTTCCTGTGCCAGTTTATATAATTTCCATGTGCAAGCGGCTTTTTTCACGCTCACTTTATGAAAAGGAAGCGTGGAGAGGGCGAGGGTATAGGACATCGGGAGGCAGTATTTATCTTCATTTGCGTTTACTGGCTCAAATTAAGACAGAAATCCATGGCCTCTTAGAGCTGTCATAGATTTCATGTAGGAGCACAGAATCTTCATATAATCTAAGCATAGGGATGAGAGGGGAACCATAATGAATACTTAGAAGGTTTTTTTTATGAAAATTTGAAAAAAAAAATACAGTTATTAACAATACAAGCAAAAAAAATAAAAGATGTTTGTCTAGAAGTGACCTTAAAAAATAAAAAACACTTCTGTGTTGCTCTATTGGGCTCTATGAGTAATGCAAAAACTTTTTTTGCAAAATCGGTTATCTTGGGTTACTCATCTTGGATATCTTGAGCCAAGAACATGGGAGCCAGATCAACGACTACTGGCAATGGACCCATAGGCCCTCCGTACACTGTTGCCTGGTGCATCTGTGACATTCCTTATCCTTTTACCAAATTTCTAGGCCAGAATATCACAATAATAAAGCAACCAATGGAGCATAAAACAGTGTTCTTCCCATGAACCCAGTATGAATCTGTGACAAAAATCTCACCATCATGACTGCCTTTGAAGAACAATATCATTTTGAGATACTCCGGTGGCAAATGTTTATGTGATACGTGTTTTATGTTTGGTTATTATATAAATTGCAGCCCGTGGAGAGTTTTGCTAGCAAGTATTGAAATTGTAATTTGTGAAATTGTAGTCCTTAAAGGGGTTTTCCGGGAGTTAAACAGTGATGAGCTAACTTTAGCATAGGTCATCGCCATGTGATCTGAGGGGGCTCGATTTCTGGCTGTTTGAAGGCGCTGGACACTGTAGGCTCTTTCTTGGTCTATGGCATCTGGCTCGGAATGGCCCACAGGGGAGAAGTTGAATCCCCCGGTTGGCCCCTGAGCAAGATGAGTCCCTAGTCCCTCACCCCCTGCACAAGTGACACATGATACAGTAGACTGACTGCACTACGTATACACAGACAGCGCACATCATCTCAGCCAGCCTATGGTCATGTAAAAAACTGGGTAGATTATATAGCAAACCACCCAGTTTATTATTATAGATGCATCGGCCGGCTATGGTGACTTCTAGGGACAGAGGTAGTCCAGCCAGAATCCTCTTTCTCCAGGGATCTCACTTCTTGAAATTGCTTTAGGGATCACCAAAATCAATCATCTTAAGTATCTTGCTGCCGCCTGCCACTGTGTGAGCAGGTAATATTTACATGTAGCTGTGCCCTGGGCCCCCAGAATGAATTTAACTGGTTGGCTTAGGCACTCCAGTCTGACACTGTATGGATCTCAGTTCCAACTCTCAGGACAAGATTGAGCTGCAATGTATGGCTCTTTGCTAGGTATGCTGTGCAGTTGTCCAAGTGCCATGGCCCCTTCAAGCAACTGATTGGTGGGGGTTGTACCCCCATCGATTTGATATTGATTACCAGTGTGGAGCAAATAGAAGTTGAATTTCATCGTGCTTCATGGTAGCGAATCGATTTTCCCTGAAATGTTGTAAAAAAAAAAAAAAAATCATACTTATGTACCTCATCCATTTTCTCACGACGGGACAGCCGCCGCCATCTTGCGTGAAGATCTTGCACAAAATTCCATGCACAGTGATGTATGACATCACCATGTCGGCCGGCGGGATGACGTCATCTCGGGCCGCGTGAGATTTTGTGCCAGATCTATCTTCAAGCAGGATGGCGGCCGGCCTGTTGCGAGCAAATGGATGAGGTAATTATGATTTTTTAAAATTTTTAGTTTATATCATATGCTGCAATCAGCTATGAACGCGGCATCTGAGGGATAAAATGATGGGGGGCAGCGAAATCGCCGCTCCCTGTCATTTCACACACTACTTACAAAGAAATGCTAAGCAATTTTTTTTGTAAAATTTGGCGAAGCAGCCGAACCAAATTTTTCAATACTTTGCTCATCTCTGTTGATGACCTCTCCTAAGAATGAGTCAACAGTATTTAATTACTGAGAAAGCCACTTTAAATACATTTATGAAAAGTTAAGAATGGAGATACCTAGGGTAGATTATCTATGTAATATGGTCCATGTGGGGGCATGTAAAGAAACCACTTCTTACACCCCGATATGGGCTCCCAACACGCAGCTCTGCCGAGATCATGAGGCATTACTCACAGGCAATTAAATAAAAACTGTGGTTTAGATTAACCTATGGCACGTCAGCCACTGCTATAGATTGCAGAGGGGGCACTGTGTACACTTTGTGTACATTCCTAAAAACTGAAATTATTTTCAGCACCCGGAGGCTAAGTGCATTGAGTTATTTTCCCTTTTGTGACACATTACATGATGTCAATATGTGAATTAGTGTAGCAGTGTGCTATACATGACCTATCTAACCGGCTCTACAGCTACTTGAAGCCTACACAATACATTGAGGGATGCCTGACCTCTTAAAGCAAACGGCAATTATTTTTGCTTTCTGTAAAAGCCATAGAAGTGCCACCTTTGTATTTTATAAGTCCTATATATTAAGAGGAACCTGAGACACGTTTATTGCCTTTTCTGAATTGCTTTCTTTTATTTTGGCTTCCCTTTTCATCGAGAGCTTTTGTTTCAATCACACGAGTCCTCAATCTCTTTAATATCAGATTTGGATGCAGGGAAATCTCCCATCAGCTATAAAAGTGAAGGTAATTGAGAATGCACAATCTCATTAAATTCGACATGTTAATTATTACTTTCACCTAATATTGCCTAAAATAATTCCAACAAATGCTCGAGAGAAATAGAAGAGAGAAAGGTAATCAAGTCAAAACAAAGAGCTCGAAGCTTTCATTGATGGTGGAGAAGACGGAAGCAGAGCCAGATGGGCTCGGTAGGAAAAATAAAAATGTACATTAATGATGGCACTTCTATCGGGAAATGGAACATTAACACAAAGTCATCTACAAGAGGTTTCTTTCATCTGTGACATGTTTGACTTTTTCCTTTAAATCTTTTGTTATATGTCACCAGGTGAGTTCAAAAGAACATTCACAAACAGAGGAGCTTTTTAAAGAAACTGCTCTCTGGGTTCTCATGTCATTTCAACTGTCTGTGCTACTTTTTATGACATGGGTTGAAGCGAGTAGAGGAACTTGCACATTTGCCCTTTCAATTTGGCAAAAAAAACATTTGAGTGATACGTAGATTGGGGCAGCCTTGGCCACTATAGTTGGACTAGCGATCATGGATGTTATTGGGATCCCTTTTTGAAATCCCCATTTTCGTGCCCATGCTGAAAGGATGTTCAGTACGAGGACCATGTGGTATAATTTCTTATGCCCCGATATGTGCTCCAAATATACTGCTCTGCCAAGATCATGAGACTTTACTCATATGCAAGAAAGAAAAAAAAAGACTTTTGTTTAGTTTAAGTGGAAATTTAGCTCTAGACGAGTGGCGCACCCCTGAGCCCAGATAAATAAACAGGTGGAAGGGCTGTGTGTTGGGTGGTATTGCTTGAATGGTTCCCATTAGACCAAATTAAGTGCAATCTATTAAACTGAAAATACAGTGGTTCAAAGCTTGATGGTTGCAGTTATTTTCAGAGGCACAGAATCATATTGGTTTCAAGTAGAAACAAAATGGCACCATAGCTTAAATACTATCTTCTGTAGCTGAATATAATATAACAAAGAACAAAGGGCCCGATTTACAGTATCATAGTCCGGTAGCATACAGGGGTCTATTATAACCCCACATGCTGCTGGCAGCTGCGCCTAATTCACAATGAGTACACCTGGTCATAAATTAGGTGCAGCCTTCAGCAGTCTATACGCATAAACCCCCTGGCTGGCATAGATTTCAGTCTTCTACACCAAAAAACTGGTGTAAAAGCAGAAAAATGTGGCCAAAGAACTGGACACACCCTTCCCTCTCTTGCCATGCCCCCTTTTTCAGGGAATTGGCAAAGGTGGTGGAGAAACACCACTTTACCAAAACTTTTTTGCTCAAGTAGTGTTGAAAAAGCCAAAAACACCTCCTAACCATGTCTCATGTATACTTTACAAAAGTCCCACTAACTGGCTATGTTACGCCACACAGTTCCTTAAGTTTTGAGTTGGTTTCCACTTAGTATCACATGGTTGCATCAGAAAGTATGGGCTATATTATTTTGAGCCCTGTTCATTCCACCACTGACAGTCCTTAAGTATCAAGGGCTTTGCTCCTACTACCCCTCCTTAAAACAAATCTGCTCAGTTTTGATATACTTCATGTTGAACCCAATAGTCTGCACCTCAGGCCTTCAGGTAACCAACTCTCTACTACGGAAAATAACAAAAGATAAGAAGCACTACAGAGTCCAGCAATTGGAAAAAATATATCTACCCTTGATAGGTTAGGTGGTGCTCGCAGATAGAGATCCTGGCTAAGGGTTCCGACATGTACCAGATATACGTAAAGATCCACAGCACTCTTCCATTTGTGCAAAATACAAGTTGGTTTATTTCAAATCAGCAGCATAATGACAGCGACGTTTCGACCATCTCTGGTCTCTATCGCTTGATTAAGACCAGAGATGGTGAAACGTCGCTGTCATTACGCTGCTGATTTGAAATAAACCAACTTGTATTTTGCACAAATGGAAGAGTGCTGCGGATCTTTACGTATATCTCCAACGCTCTACTACAGCACCTCTCTAGGATCTAATGAGCTGGAACACATGACAGCCCTCACAGGATTCAGCTATAGGTTCCTTCCCCTGCAGGCTATTGTAATTCTCATAGCCACATCAGATTTTCAACTGGAGCTGACCTGAGCCAGATATGGTTTTTGATTCAAAAATGCAATATCCTGTCATTTAGTTCATGTGGTAAATTTTGGAAATTGTCTTAAAAAGCCATACCTCTGTCCTTCACTGAGATCCATAGATCTTTGGCTGTCAACAGTAAACAACATTACTGAGCAATACAGCAATTTAACAAGCATACCGGTTAAAGGGGTTGTCTGGGTTCTAGATATTGATGACCTATCCTCGGGATTTCAGATCGGTGGGGGTCCGACACACTGCGCCCCAACTGATCAGCTCTTCTCAGCAGCCACCAGTGTCAGAGAAAACACAGTGGACAGAACCAGAAAGCTCTGACTCTAGTGGCCATTCTAGGTTACTGCAGCTAAGTTCCCATTCCCAACATCTAGAACGTAGACTACCAGACTAGGGGTTGTCCACAAGTTTGATATTGATGGCCTATTCTGAGAAAAACAAAATAATTAAAATTCTGTGAAATAGGGAAATCTCAGTTTTCACACGGTCACATTAGAATTTTTTTATTTTTTTTGCATCATTAAATACCAGCATATACAGGTGAAACTCGAAAAATTTAAATATCGTGCAAAGTTCATTTATTGCAGTAATGGAACTTAAAAGTTGAAACTAATAATATGAGATAGACTACATGCAAAGCGAGATATTTCAAGCCTTTATTTGTTATAATTTGGATAATTATGGCTTATAGCTTATGAAAACCCCAAAGTCACAATCTCCGGTCCCCTTTGCTCAGGGGGTATGGATTAATTAGATGACTAGAGTGTGACACTTTGAGCCTAGAATATTGAACCTTTTCACAATATTCTAATTTTAAGTTGCATTACTGAAATAAATAAACTTTTGCACAATATTCTAATTTTTCGAATTTTACCTGTATACATGATTACTACAAGGCAAAAGGTATAGCAGCAATCTATGTGTATTAACAAGAAATTAGGTGTCAGGCCTCAATTGTGCGTTTCCATGAATTCTATTTCCATACAGTTGGGATTTAAATGGTTTTTTTTTGGGACTTGTTCAATTTAATTAAACCAGCATATAGGTCAGTGATGGCTAACCTCTAGCTGTGGTGAAACTCCCAGCATGCTCCATTTATTTCTATGGAGTTCTGAGAACAACCAAGCAAGTGTACATCTTAGGAGTTGTAGTTTTACCACAGCTGAAGTGCTGGAGGTTAATCATCACAGATATAGGTGATCAACACAAATACATAGGCCAGCATACAAAAGTATCTTTGAGGGATAACGAATTTAGGCCTAAATCAGTTTCCCTTTATTTCTGTGTTAAACAGATTTCCAATCTTTTTTTTTATTTTTTTATTTGGGACTGATTATATTCAAACTAGCTGCATATATATATATGATTACTACACCAATGGACAGGGTAGCACACAAAAGTATCTGGGAGTGAAAAACGTAATTTAGTCCCAAATCTGTTTCCCTACTTCACACTTTTTTAATCTTTATTTTTTTTGGTGGGGGGGGGGGGGGGGGTGGGGGAGAGGTGTTGACTATATTCAAACTAGCAGCATATACAGTCATGGTCGTAAATGTTGGCACCCCTGAAATTTTTCCAGAAAATGAAGTATTTCTCACAGAAAAGTATTGCAGTAACACATGTTTTGCTATACACATGTTTATCCCCCTTGTGTGTATTGGAACAAAACCAAAAAAGGGAGAAAAAAAAGCAAATTGTACATAATATCACACCAAACTCCAAAAATGGGCTGGACAAAATTATTGGCACCCTTTCAAAATTGTGGATAAATAAGATTGTTTCAAGTATGTGATGCTCCTTTAAACTCACCTGGGGCAAGTAACAGGTGTGGGCAGTATAAAAATCACACATGAAAGCAGATAAAAAGGAGAGAAGTTCACTTAGGTCTCTTTCACACGGGCGTTGCGGATTGGGGCCGGATGTGTTCAGGAAAAATGGTGCGATTTTAACACTAAAACAAGTCAGTTTTCACTGCGATTGCGTTACATGTTTGCGTTTTTTCCATGCGGGTGCAAAACATTGTAATGCGTTTTGCACGCGCTTTAAAAAAAAATCAGCATGTTTTGTACCCAGACCCGAACCCGGACTTCTTCAGAGAAGTTCGGGTTTGGGTTAGGTGTTGTGTAGATTGTATTATTTTACCTTATAACATGGTTATAAGGTAAAATAATAGCATTCTGAATACAGAATGCAAAGGGCTGGAGGGGTTAAAAAAAATAAAAAAATAATTTAACTCACCTTAATCCACTTGTTCGCGCAGCCGGCATCTCTTCTGTCTTCTTCTTTAAGGAATAGAACCTTTGATGACATCACTACGCTCATCACATGGTCCGTCACATGTGATGAGCGTAGTGACGTCATCAAAGGTCCTATTCCTCAAAGAAGAAGACAGAAGAGATTCCGGCTGCGCACCTCCAGCCCTATTGTACTATGCATTCTGTATTCAGAATGATATTATTTTCCCTTATAACCATGTTATAAGGGAAAATAATAAAGATCGGGTCCCCATCCCGATTGTCTCCTAGCAACCGTGCGTGAAAATCGCACCGCATCCGCACGTGCTTGCGGATGCTTGCGATTTTCACGCAGCCCCATTCACTTCTATGGGGCCTGCATTGCGTGAAAAACGCACAATATAGAGCATGCTGCGATTTTCACGCAACGCACAAGTGATGCGTGAAAATCACTGCTCGTGTGCACAGCCCCATGGAAATGAATGGGTCTGGATTCAGTGCGGGTGCAATGCGTTCACGTCACGCATTGCACCCGCGTGGAATACTAGCTCGTGTGAAAGAGGCCTTAGTCTTTGCATTGTGTGTCTGTGTGCGCCACACTAAGCATGGACAACAGAAAGAGGAGAAGAGAACTGTCTGAGGACTTGAGAACCAAAATTGTGGAAAAATATCAACAATCTCAAGGTTACAAGTCCATCTCCAGAGATCTAGATTTGCCTTTGTCCACAGTGCGCAACATTATCAAGAAGTTTGCAGCCCATGACGCTGCAGCTAATCTCCCTGGGCGTGGACGGAAGAGAAAAATTGATGAAAAGTGTCAACGCGGGATAGTCTGGATGGTGGATAAGCAGCCCCAAACAAGTTCCAAAGATGTTCAAGCTGTCCTGCAGGCTCAGGGAGCATCAGTGTCAGCGCAAACTATCAGTCGACATTTAAATGAAATGAAATGCTATGGCAGGAGACCCAGGAGGACCCCACTGCTGACACAGAGACATAAAAGAGCAAGACTACATTTTGCAAAAATGAACTTAAGTAAGCCAAAATCCTTCTGATAAAACATCTTGTGGACAGATGAGACCAAGATAGAGCTTTGTGGTAAAGCACATCATTCTACTATTTACCGAAAACGGAATGAGGCCTACAAAGAAAAGAACACAGTACCTACAGTGAAATATGGTGGAGGTTCATTGATGTTTTGGGGTTGTTTTGCTGCCTCTGGCACTGGGTGCCTTGAATGTGTGCAAGGCATCATGAAATCTAAGGATTACCAACGGATTTTGGGTCGCACCTTAGAGCCGAGTGTCTAAAGCTGGGTTTGCGTCCAAGATCTTGGGTCTTCCAGCGGGACAATGACCCCAAACATACATCAAAAAGCACCCAGAAATGTATGGCAACAAAGCGCTGGAGAGTTCTGAAGTGGCCAGCAATGAGTCCATATCTAAATCCCATTGAACGCCTTTGGAGAGATCTTAAAATTGCTGTTGGGAAAATAAGAAAGACCTGGAGCAGTTTGCTAAGGAAGAGTGGTCCAAAATTCTGGTTGAGAGGTGTCAGAAGCTTATTGATGGTTATAGGAAGCGACTGATTTCAGTTATTTTTTCCAAAGGGTGGGCAACCACATATTAAGTTAAGGGTGCCAATAATTTTGTCCAGCCCATTTTTGGAGTTTGATGTGAGATTATGTCCAATTAGCTTTTTTTCCTCCCTTTTTTTGGTTTTGTTCCAATACACACAAAGGGAATAAACATGTGTATAGCAAAGCATGTGTTACTGCAATACTTTTCTGTGAGAAATACTTCATTTTCTGGAAAAATTTCAGGGGTGCTAACATTTACGGCCATGACTTTATACAGTACATGTTTACTACATATCTGAGATTATCATTATCTAAGAGGCCCAAAAATGTCTGGGCTACGGAAGGGTTCCAAACGAAAGACCCAGAGCCAGAATGTGGACAGTGGCAGCACCATTTATCTGGCCATAAGTAGTAGAAGTAGTAGTATGCCGCATTTGTCCCTGCTGGCTTTGCAAAGGTGCAAAATTATAGTTGAGGAGAAAGAGGATGAGATAGTCGATTGGATGGCTCACTCCTTCTCTCAGTCACAGCAGGATGACGTGGAGGTGACTTCAGAGTCTGACACCATGCCATGCCATCCTCCTGCTCCTCCTCCTCGCAGAAAGCTTTCAGTAGAGTCCTCCTAGTCTTCCTAGCGCCCTACTTTTCTTAAGAAGTGGCAAGAAAACCCCACCATGCCCTATGGCAGATAGTTAAGATAGTCTCTTTGTTGATGACTTGTGCGAGAGCAGTCAGCGTTTGTACTGCCCTGATGAGGAGGTGGAGGAGGAGGCTGCAGACCCCAGGCATAGCCGTGTTGGTGGTGGTAGTAGTGGTGGCCCTTGTATCCACACTATTGGCATTGGGGCGAGTGACAGTGGTAGTTGGGAAAGAGCAGAGGAGGGGGACCAAAGAACCCACCATGATATCCCAAAGCAGCAGGGAGGGTGAGGACTCCAATAATGATTGTTTGCTGGGCAGGACCTGTTAGTCACATCAGGGTGCTGAGGAGGAGGGTGATGGTGGCAGCAATAAAAAGAAGAGGCCATGTACCTCCCAAAGAAAAGCCAGGATCATGTCTGCTTTGGGATATGGTGATGCTGCTGACGCAGTGGGTGAGTTAGGCCCAAAATATGCCAGAGCTAAGCCAAGCTCGGCTGCCTCTACTTCTGCTCAAGTATCTACCGTCTGGAGGTTTTTCTCCATGCCTTTGGAAGACAAAAGCGCGCTGATTGGGCGGGCGAAGGAGCTGCACCCACCTGATCAGCGGCAGGGGTCTGGCAGTCACTGATAGCTAGACCCCTGCTGTAAGCGCCGACATCGATGAAAACACTTATGCTGGCGCATTTATCCTCGCAATGCCGCGGTCAGCACTGACCGCTGCATGTGCGGTACCCCTGTCGGGTCCTGTGTCCATCGGTTCCCCGTGCTGCAGTGACGGGGACTCAATGGCTGGGAAGACAGCCTGATGCCTTCCATAGGCATCATGGCTGCCTTCCCTGTAAGCCTTTGACATCCAGCCCCCTGGATCTCACAGGCAAACAGGCTTAAAGGATAACTGTCACACTTAGACCCTAATTTCAATTTTCATATATGTAGTTACTAGGACATGATATTCCAGAATCAGTTACTATTAGACTGACTTACCCCATATTTAATAAGATTCAGCCCTTAGCAACCAGTCTGCATAAAACTGCAATTTCACTATTCAGTTAAGATGGCCGCCACTGCCCTCACCCTGAGGCTAATCCCGCCTGCCCTCACTAGCCAGTAACAATAGCCCCCCAAAAGTGTCAGTAACCAGAGCCCTCCCCCTAAAGGGTTAATCTCCTGCAGAACAAAGGGGTCCTCTTACCACATGTTGCTTTCATTTATACACTGAGCAGACGGCAGATCTCCCTTCCCTGGTCTGCGCTGCTCCAACTCTGCATTCTCCAGCTCTGCTGTGTGTGGGAGCGTCTGCCAAGCGCAGGGACAGGGAGAAGTGCACACAGCGCAGGCACTGTTATCAGCTGCTGGGGAGGACCTGTCTTTAATCATTTACTTACAGTCCCTGGCTGTCAGTAATGTGACCTTGCACGCTGCTGCTCCGTCCTTCAACAGATAGACGGACCATGCCTAGCAACCCTATTTTAAGCACAGGTAAAAGTAGGCAGTACAGGGAACAAAAATGTGGAATTAAGGGGTAATTGAATACACAGTCAAAAGTTGAAATAGGGCCACCAAGGAGTTATTAATCACCACAATCCAATACTCAAAAAAAAAAATAATACGACAGTTATATATTAAGTGTATTACACTGTAAAACACTTACAGCCAATACATTACAATACAGAAGTATTGAAATGCATTGTACAGGGGATCAGACCCACAAACATTTAAGTCCCAGAGTGGGACAAAAAATAAAGCAAGAAAAAAAATGATTTCAATAATAAAAAAAAATACAAGTTTGAAGAAAAAAAAAAGTTTCCCTTTTCTTTTCCCAAAATTAAGTAAAAAAAATTGTAAAAAATTGAAAAAAAAAAAAGAAAAGTAGACATATTAGGTATCGCCACATCCGTATCGACTGGCTCTATAAAAATATCACATTATCCACCTAGTCAGTTGAAACAGTGCCAAAAACAGCCATTTTCCTACGTTTTTCTAAAAATGATGACCCCCCTAGGAGGCTAGAGAGGTCTATATACCAACTTTCAAGGCTTTTGGAGCAACCAATTTGGGTCCGAACCAAACTTTTTAAAATAATTTGGTGAACTAGACCGGAAACAAATCTTGACAGATTCGCTCATCTCTACACTGCCCCCATTCACTATGTACTACTGTACGCCCATAGTGTCAGTTTCAGCTCCCTCATGGTCTCCTCCTTGGCCGTGTGTGGTCTTCTACCTGGCTCATCACACACAGTGCACTGTCACACCGCCAGTGCACATGCATGAGACAGGAAGGACAACCCTTTTATATCGTCAGCCACTAGTGCCAAGTGAGGAACGTGCAGTTCCTACGACTATGTTTTCTCACACTTTTGGGGGCTAACTACCTGGTAATTCCCCACCAATTATGGCATTCGTGGAGTATGTTCCCCAACACCATGGCAGCTGTCTGCCGAACCTAAAGAAGCCCACCAATACAATGGGTAAAGAAGCCCACCAATACAGTTCACAAGTAGCAACATGCCATGATGAAATGCTAGTCATGTGCAAACAATCATACATTATATACTAATTACAAGGTTCTCGTTCCATGCAATTGTGATTGCTCATCGTACTTGAGTGGTGAAAAGCTCGTTGCACATAATAACATGTATCTTCCTCTCTCTGTAATGTGAGAGAATTAATGAAGATAGCAGTAATTCGCATATTTTTTTATATTCTTAAACAGCACTTACTAGATTAATAGAATGCTTTCTATGAGATACTCAGTGAACATGTCAGTAGGCCCGTGACTTGCTCTAATTATAGTGTGGCTGCAATAAGGAGACATTTTCATAGAAAATATGTTTTTTAATGGAAGTTCTAACTCCTTAAATCATAGTCTTTAAGGAGACATTTACCCATGATTGAATAAATTCATTTACATCTGAAAGCTAGCTCAGAGCACCAGGCAACCTTTCATTTTAGCATTGCAAATTACTCTTGAATCTGCTTAGAGCATCTTATACAGATGTGTATACCCTTAAAGAGGTCCTCTAAAACTGAGAACCCCTTTTGATATTTACAGGAAGGGTGCAGGGGTTTAAAAATTATAGGAGCTACTTTTTCCTCTGTGTTTAGTCCCAGAAGTTCACAGCACTTCTGCTGGCCAATTAATGGCCTCAGGAGACCTGGGTCACATACCGTTCCTGCACAGGTCAGCACTGAGGCCATTGATTGGCCAGCGAGATGGATGTGTAGACAGTAACAAGATGGAGCACACTATATGTGAAGGGTCTGCTCTCCTGAATGTAGATGCCCAACGGCATAGGTAGGTTCAGAGTAGGGCCTGCCTGACTGAGACCACCTTGGCGCTGGTAGGTGGGCACAGATGTGTTTTGATCAAAATATATTGGCTGAGACTCTCAGATTTTATAATGTTTGCATCTACTGTATGAGTGCATTATTTTCCGTGATTTTTCTAGACAGCTATAACCCTGTTTGCCATCATCTGGAAGTGTAGCAGTGCATCTCCAGTAATAGAAGCAAATCCTCTGCTCTTGCGCTGCTATTTGAAGTAGCGGCATAGGCGAGCGTTGTCTCAGCTGGCCCAGATGTCCAGGCCTGTCTATCAAGCGGCAGAGAAAGTGAGCACAGCTTTGGATACACCCCATCATAAGTGCAGAACTCTTCTTGATGAGACAAATCGATTCTTAGGAATCAATTTGCTCATCTCTAGTGCCAAGATCACACTTCAGGTGCACGTAGTTAGCTGGAATTAGAATGGCTTAACAGCCATTAGTGTTTCAATTTATTGAATCAATAAAGTTTGAAGTCACTCGAAGATAAGGCATAAGGGAAGACTGCTTTGGACATTTTTTTTTAGGGAGATCCCAACAGTCACCTGATGTCACGATCAGTGTGGGGGGGACTCCACACTGAACACAGGAGGGAAGGGGAACAGTAACTGGGCCTGGAAACTAGGGAAGAAACAGGTCACCTCCTAGACAACCCTAATCCGGGCCCTGACTACCTATCAATATGAATAGACCTTGAAGGTAGGAATATTCATATGCAGGATACCTAGGTCCTGATTTCCCTATAAGGCCCTGGAATAATTTTAATACCAGAGACAACCCATTCCTCCCCAGATGAGCAAATGGAAGTCTCTGTCTCAGGACCAGATACAACAACAGGGAATATAACAAATACAAACAAACGCAACACTTAACTACCGTAGAGATGGAAGAACACCAGATACGACCTCACACCAGCTCAGTCAAAACCAAATGAAGCTATCTACTGCATAGTCAGAAGGGTGGGGTCAGACTATAAAGGGTAGAAGTAATGACCACTGAGCAACAGCTGAGAAAAGGGAAGTGGTCATTAACCCTATCAACACTGAATGAAGAGAAATCAAGGAGGCTGTTAGATTCCTCCACGCTAAGCCAGTCTCTCTGATCTCCTGCCACCAGTCACCTGAGGGACCGTGACACCTGATCACAGGATGTTCCACTGTTGGTACTGCCAGTGATGGCCTGTGAGCAATTCTCTCAGCTTATCTTTTTCCCTGTAGCACCTCCACAGGAGAAATATAGCATTACATGATGTTCCAGGAAGTCAATGGGCTGTCCATTTAATGTATGAAAGGGCCAGGTCCTCCAAGAGTCCAAGAGTTACTGCATTTCTTTGCTTCATCTAGTAGATGCTTCCCTAATAATTCCAAAAGCCTCTCAAGGTAATAAAAGGTTATACATATAGCTTACTTATATAGAACTAAATAATTGCACAGTATGTAGTAAGCTCCCCCTACTGGGGGATCGAATTTTATAACTTTAATGTATGTCTATGCTGCAGTGAAACAATGTTCTGACCCCTAGAAAGATCTATTAATTAATGAGTACAGAAGGGTACACCTTAAAACATGGCGCTTAAAGAAGCAGATTCACTTTAAGGTTTTGAAGAAAAAAAATTGTGTAATTAGGTAATTCAAATTACCCTCCATCACACTGTCTGTATAAATGAGCACAGACTGCAGCCATATATTAATCATTTTCTGCCGGAATTTGGTATGCCTTACATATTTAGGCCAAGATCACACTTTCTGCAGTTTGTCAGATGCTATATGTTAGTGAAGTGGATCCGCAAACTGCAGCCCGGAGCTATCTGCTTTCTAGGACATTCAGAAGGAGATTTACTAGGAAAAATGCTCTTAAATTCCAATATAAACTGGAAAAAGCCCCTAGTGCACATATTTAGTGCATTATTTGAAAAGTAAATCTGCATGAAAGTCTTCACCGAAACCCAAAATGAAATCTGATTTTTTTTTTATACATGAGGATTTCATTGCGGATATTGGTGCAGATTGAGCCATGAATTGCATGACAATACAGATGAGCACATTTCTTGAAATTCATTTAATGTCAATTAGTCCAGTTTTTGGAAACAGATTCGTTCAGGAATAAATATGCTCCATTTGCCCATTTATCTCCTATGACTTATGTGAGAGAACTAGAACCTAGTATGATACTCAATATATATGCTTTGTCTGGGAGGATTAGCTCACCTTCACAAGATGTGGGTGATCGCACATAGGATCCGCACAAATTTCCGGGCAGACCTATGTACGTTTCTGCAGCAATTTATAATAGCGGATTTTGGTGCGAATTTGATGTGGTTTTGCTGCAGATCTCACCCTTCATTGGAAAAGGGTGAAATCCGAAGCTAAAACTGCAAGAACAATTGATTTGGAAATCTGCATTGTACGTCAATTTCTGCACAGAAACAATCCACAAAGTGTACAAGAGATTAGCGTAATCTGAATTCACATTTTTTGGAAATTTTTAGGATGAATTCCATATTGATAGAATTGATTTGCTCATCTCTAGTATGTATATTTATACATAACTCCTTGTGCTTTATAGATCAATTTTGCTCGGTTTTTAGTCATAAAGTTTTAGGTGGTAGCCTCAAACTGTTCAATCAGTGCTTTTCCAAAAGGAAAGAAAAATGGAGTAACTCATAGCAGAAACCCATCTCCTTCTGGGTAGCTAACCTTCAACAGGGCTAAACAAGGAAACTTTACGAGAGGCCTTGGTTGGGATACTATGTCTTTTTATGGAGGGCGCCAAGTATGCATGAGGAGTAAGCCAGTTAATGCTCCTCTGGTTTTCTGGGAAAAATAGATGAAAATTAACATATCTAACATATGCTGGCATCTGACAGGCTTAGGAAAGCTAATTTGAATATCTTTCCCAGAAACCCAGAGGGACGGTTCCTGCCCTACAATACTCTGCACATGTACTACGCATGTTAGGCACTCTTTGTAATCAGAAAGAATACCACCCAGACAACACATATATATTTGCGATGTTTGCAGGTTGGCACTCCGGTATCTTCATTGCGATGCGCGTATCTTAGGAGAGGCACTTCGTTTCAAGTCATAAAGGAATGTAAGGATGGACAAATCAAGTCTACTAGTTTGGAATTTGTCCTGAATTTCACAGTAAGTTCAAAGAGAGTTCAAACAGTTGGCAGACAGAGAGCCTGGCCAATGTATGTGTTATAAAATGTCTGTGGAGGTTCTCATTTATCCAGGTCATGGTATATCTGTAAAGAATAAATCAAGGCAACTGGACGTACTGTAGATTTCTTGAAAACGTTTCACTCATTCTTACAACGAGCTTTCTCAGAATTAGAGTGTATTGGCTCCGATGAGCCAAAGTTATTGCTTCCAAGGTACTACTTGGAACCAAACCCGAGTTCGGGAAATGTTTTTTTTTACCAAATTAACAATATACCAAATTAATTTATGAAGTTATTGCGCAAAGTCTCGCGAGTCTTCGCGAAGCAATAACTTTGGCTCATCGGAGCCAATACATTCTAATACCATATGGACCTCCTGCTCCGTACAGTATTAGAACAAAGTTTTATGCGAATCGACTTCGGATGTTTCATCCAAAGTCAATTCGCTCATCCGTAACCAGCACTCACTTAATTGCAATATGCTGTACATGGCATGTTTTTTTTTTGTTTTTTTTTAACTTTTTGGCAGCATTTCTGCAATTGATTCTGCAATTAAAATCTCAAAATGAGTCCCCCATGTAGGAACTGATCCTTAAAGGGGTTTTCTGAGACTTTACAACTGATGATCTAGTTTTAAACAGTTTTTTTTTACAACTGATGATCTAGTTTTAAACAGTTTTTTTTTTTTTAATCTATGACTTGCTTTTTTTTACTATGACTACATTTCTCGTTTTCTTTTTATAAAAGTTACTTAAAGTGCTTATGCCAATGTTGATTTAAAAAAATTGAAATCAAACATCCTATAGTACATGACCATGTAACAAAGCTAGAACCAGCCCTGTACCTCACAGGGATCCAGAGATCTCCTCATTCCTTGCTCCAGCTGATCTTATAGATGTATGTCTAATTAGCAGCTCAGGGGGCATGTCTTTTCTTAGAGAGGGGGTCTTCTTTTTAAGAGGTGTGCCTTTTTCATGGCTGTGTCCTTTTTAAGGGCCTGTGTTTTTACTGCTGCAGCTCTCACCTTTAACTGTCACAGCTTCTAACAGTAGATACGCCTAGTGGCAATTGAAGGATGGAGCTGAGCATGTGTGTCCACCTTAGTGATGTTAGTGAGGTGGACAAATAAATAAGGAAAATAACAATCAGCAGGTGGCGCTATACAGATTCATTTTATTGAATCATCCAGTAGAGTTAATCAACTGTGAATAGTTTATTTTTTTTTTACATTTTTTTATGGGGGAACAATTTATTACAATTGAGGTTGTTGGCTCCTAGGCCATAAAACCTCTTTAACCCCTTGTGACCAACCTGTTTTAGGGCCTTAGTGATCATCGCATTCCATCATCGCATTCCAAAAGCTGTAACTTTTTTATTTGTCCACCAATATAGCCATATGAGAGCTTGTTTTTTTGAAGAACAATGTGTAGCTTTTAAGGCCTCATGCACACGGCCGAGAGCGGTCCGTGGTAACACGGCCTGTATTCCTGTTGAGAGCAGGAGCGCACGGCGTCATTGGTTGCTATGATGCCGTGCGCTTCATGCCGCTGCTGCACTACAGTGATACACTATACGAGTGTATTACTGTAGTGCAGCGGCGGCATGAAGCGCACGGCGTCATAGCAACCAATGACGCCGTGCGCTCCTGCTCTCAACAGGAATCCAGGCCATGTTACCACGGAACGCTCTCGGCCGTGTGCATGAGGCCTAATGGTACCATTTTGGAGTACACATAACTTACTGATTAACTTTTAATAATCTATCGGGGTGGGGCCGTTATGTTTTTACATTACAAATTTTGTGGCATTAAATTTTTTGTGAATAAATAACATAACTTTATTCTCTGGGTCAGTACTATTACAGTGATACCAAACACATAGTTTTTGTAAGTTTTTTAGGTTTTATTTCTGCTCAATAAAAACACCTTTTTAAATAAAATAAAAAAATGTTTTTGCTTTGCCGCATCCCAAGACCCTCTAAAGGCTTGATTTTTGCAAGATGACTTGTAGTTTTCATTGGTACTATTTTGGGGTATATATTTTTTTCTATTTACAGTGCTCACCATTTGTGATAAATTTCATATTAATTGTGTAGTGCAGGTCAATACAGATACAGAAATACCAAATATGTGGAGGGGATTTTAGTTTTGCAAAGCTATTATAGATACTCAGGGAACTAATGGGGCCATTATACGTTCCAGGGGGCACTACAGAGGTGCTTTATATATATATATTGAGAGCACCAAGGGGGAAGGGGGGGGGGGGCATAATACATACTGAGGATGCTGCAGGGGTTGGGATAAAAAAAAAAGCCTATGATATTCCCATTTTAATGGCCATTTTTTACGGGCATTACAAGCGATTGCAAAATGGCTATGATTGAAAAAACTGACAGCGTGTCCATTTTCACAGTTTTGTGAATGTAGCCTAAATCTCATTGCTTCTTTTGCACAATTTAGAGATTAGAATCGTTAACCAGAGAACAAATGAGTCCCTGACTGCCGCTGTTTGTGCATCTCTCGTGCAGTGTTTTTCTCTGACAGTCGAGGGACACATTTAGGGTTGTCTCCCAAAGCTGCCGCAAAGACATTTGTCTGATCTCTATTGATAACCTGACATGAAAGTAGCATTATGCTCCTTCCTAAGTAATTCTACAGGTGAAACTCCAGAAAATAGAATATCGTGCAAAGTTCATTTATTTCATTACAGGCAAAGCGAGAGATTTCAAGCCTTTATTTGTTATAATTTGGAGGATTATGGCTTACAGTTTATGAAACCCCAAAGTCACAATCTCAGGTCCCCTTTGCTCAGGGGGTATGGATAAATTAGCAGACTAGAGGGTGACACTTTGAGCCTAGAATATTGAACCTTTTCACAAAATTCGAATTTTAAGTTGCATTACTGAAATAAATGAACTTTTGCACGATATTCTAAGTTTTCGAGTTTCACCTGTACTTACAATAATAGTTGTTTCTGGTAGGCAGGCCTTGAAAAAGTAGATAAAATAAAATGGAAACAACATTCAATTAAGGATACTTTCACACTAGCGTTAATATTTTCCAGTATTGTGATCCGTCATAGGTAGTGTTGAGCGAACTTGTGTTTTAAGTTCGGCGTCTAAAGTTCAGGTTTGGGTTATCGAAGAATCGCGTTATGGATTCCGCTACCACGGACCATAACTTATGGTCCGTGGTAGCGGAATCCATAACGTGATTCTTCGATAACCCGAACTTTAGATGCCGAACTTAAAACACAAGTTCGCTCAACACTATTCATAGGGTCTCAATACCGTAACAAAACGCTTCTGTTTTGTCTCCATTCATTGTCAATAGGGACAAAACGTAACAGAACAGAGTGCTTCAAGATGAATTCCGTTCCGTTCTCATACCGAAGAGCAAACCGCTTGCTTTCTGTCCTGGAATGTGGAGCAAGACGGATACCACAATGCAAGTCAATATGGGGATCTGTATAACTCTGACACAATCTGACAAAACAGAAAACGGATCCGTCCCCCACTGACTTTCAATAGAGTTCATGATGGATCCGTCTTGGCTAAATTAAAGATAATACAACTGGATCCGTTCATAACGGATGCAGATGGTTGTATTATCAGTAACGGAAGCGTTTTTGCTGTTGGATCCAGCAAAAACATTAGTGTGAAAGTAGCCTTATAATTAGGTTTTTCCATTTTACAATACAGATGAATGATATATGTATGGACACAGCCTCTGTTCAGCATGCAGATGAGCTTCCCTGAGACGGTTTCTAAAAGTTTGTGCAGAAATTCTTTGGTTATGTAAACCGATTGTTGCTGCAGCTGTCCGGGTGGCTGGTCTCAGACAATCATGGATGTGAACATGCTGGATGTGGAGGTCCTGGGCTGGTGTGGTTACACATGGTCTGCGGTTGTGAGGCCGGTTGGATGTACTGCCAAATTCTCTAAAAAAAACGCCTTTGGAGACGGCTTATGGTAGAGAAATGAACATTCATTGCACGGGCAACAGCTCTGGTAGACATTCCTGCAGTCAGCATGCCAAATGCACGCTCCCTCAAACATTGCGTCATCTGTGGCATTGTGCTGTGTGATCAAACTGCACATTTCAGAGTGGCCTTTTATTGTGGGCAGTCTAAGGCACACCTGTGCAATATTCATGCTGTCTAATCAGCACCTTGATATGCCACACCTGTGAGGTGGGATGGATTATCTCGGCAAAGGAGAAGTGCTCACTAACACAGATTTAGACAGATTTGTGAACAATATTTGAGAGTAATGGGTCTTCTGTGTGTGTAGAAAATGTTTCAGATCTTTGAGTTCAGCTCATGCAAAATGGGAGCAAAACCGAAAGTGTTGCGTTTATATTTTTGTTCAGTGTATATATTGACTACTGATTCATGTTTTACACAGTGTAGTCAGATGGCTCACATACGAGAAAACACTCCAAATTGTACTAGTGACTTGATAAGCACAGTTCACATTGGATGCTTTTTGCTTGAAGTTTCGTCATTAATGTTGCACACTCGCCAGCCAGATGATTTAAGCTTGGTTTATCATGTGACCAATCACAGGACCATGCATGGATTTTAGGGGAGGTGTTCAGTTTATGAGCAGCATGAGGTCATGAGTAAGTACACCTAACTGTCCGAAACGCGTAGACCTGCTGTGGGGTTACTGTTTGGATTATTTTAATCTGGATTTAATAAAGTCTTGAAAATATTTTTTACTGGATTCGCTTTGGGAATTGAATCTGGCGCTGGAGGAGACACCCTTTGTTTGTTGGCATGCTCAGTACCTTCTCCTCTCCTCGGTGCCGGCATAGACATCTCATAGTGATGAGGACCAGGCAACTTTCATTCGTCCCTAGTTCTACATTCATATAAGTATGAATTTTATTGAAATACATATTAAAAAACATATGATATGAGATGAACAACGTACCTATATCACAAGTGCGGTACAACCCTGGGAGATACAAGTAATGGGTATGACATCAAGAGGAGCGCCCCCAGAGAAAGGTTTCCACCGAAACGCGCATCGGGGTGTGCGGTCTTCCTGTGGAGATAATATTCTTACAAACGATATGCGATTACTTATACATATTTTACACCATGCACCATCTGTGAGTCATTTGGTAGGACAGGGATGCAATCTCTGTTGTTTAATAGGGTCCGCTTATGCACTTTATTCATATGGCACTTTGCACTTTATTGGATTAGAAGCCCATCCAGTAGATTTACCTTTGCATCCTCTTTCCAAATTCCTCTTGATGTCATACCCATTACTTGTATCTCCCAGGGTTGTACCGCACTTGTGATATAGATACGTTTGTCATCTCATATCATATGTTTTTTTAATATGTATTTTAATAAAATTCATACTTTTATAGCTAATTAGTCTCAGTGTTCGTTTATAGGTCTTCCCTTATTTCTGAGCTAGCTTCGCTAGAGGGGTTCATGCCATTTGTTGTTTTACGCATTTTTCATGTAACCTGCCTTTGGTTTATTCATATAAGTATGTAGCTATGTCTCTCTCTGGGGAAGGAAATTGGGGGGGCGGGGGGATCACATGCCATAGTGTTACTTATTGGTGGAATCTCCTGAGAGATGCAGGTGCTTGATGGTCACATGTGATGAGCTGCTGCCCACCCACAGAAAGTGAAGAGATCAGAGCTGCAGAGAGGTCAGTAAAGATACTAAAATGGTTGGAAATTACACCGTTTTGCATTGATTCACTATAGTTGAGATTAATCCAATAATTTTTTTTAATTTGTCGGATAACCCCAATTGCAGCAAACCTTAAATTGACACTTAGCAAAAGCCATAGAAAGTCAAGTTTGCTGCAACCGTTTATTTAACCCTTTACACGTCAAGTTAAAGATTGTTACATCTGTACATGTGATGGATTGAACATGCTTTCCTCTAAAGGGCATCTCGCCCATTAACAGCACTCTTAAACTCTTTGTGGTCAAAAAGGGTATTGCAGATCATTTTCTTAATGAACCTCAGTAAAAATGGCAGGGGGGGCTTTTATTAAGACCAACATATTACATGAACATGCCTTTTAATAATTGTGGCTCATCCATGCAGGTCCATGCTTCAAGATAGAAATTTATGCCAGCAAGGAAGCTGGTGTAGACTTCTGTTATAATCTACATCAGTTTCCAGGCATTTATTACAATAAATGTGAGGGTCAAGCGAGGGTCTAAACCCCCTAAAAGTCACAATTTTTTTCAGCAGAATGGTGTGGGCCAAACTTTGTTACTCCAGTTTTATGGCACCAGAAACTATGCAGTGTATGGGGCAGAGGCAAACGGCTTCCAACTTTGTACACTGTATAGTTACCGATGCCGGTGGTTGCCGACATGGCCGATTGGTGGAGTTCTGATATTGATGACCAATCCTGAGGCTTGCAAGAAAAAGGCGGTAGGTCAGCACATCCCAATGCACAGGTGCAGGCCGCCATTGCTAGAAACATGAAGAAGAAAATAAACAATGCAACAGCACTCTGCAAACACAAATAATTTACAATAATTCCATAGTTATAGAAAATACTCTTGTGCTAATGCTATGATTATTTTGTAAATTTGAGATTCTTGGCAAATACATTTTGTACAAAATTATTTGGGCCCGTCTGCCGGCGTCAAGGTACCTGCCTTCCCTGGATTTAATGGAGGCCATTATGGCACAAAAAATTGTAAAAGGCAAAGTGAACCCAGCATGCATGTGGAACCTGCATTCCCTGAATTTTATGGTAGCCAGTATGGCACATAGCAGGTAGTATTTAGTGTTACTCCCGTCTAATAGAGATCACCTTGACGCTGGCAGACGGGCCCAAATAATTTTATACAAAATGTATTTGCCAAGACTCTCAAATTTACAAAATAAGCATAGAATTAGCACCAGAATAATTTCTATAACTATGGCATTATTGTACTTTATTTCTGTTTGCAGAGTGCTGTTGCATTGTGTTTTTTTTTTTTCTATCCTGAGGCTTGGTCATCAATATCTAAACCCTGGGTGGTGAAGCTGCAGGAGAATTGACTACTTGCTTTTAGATACGCTTCATATAAAGATTTGCCATAGGGCTGTCCACTTTCTGCAGCACTAGTCTACAACCTGTTGCTCTCTAGTTGTCAGGAAACAACTTTCAGATGGCCCTGACAACTAAAAGCTTTCAGTGTCGCTGGGTATTGTGTTCCAGGTCTTGTCAAGGAAGGCAGTATAGCAGAGAGGATGCCAGAAGGGGAAGAAAACTGATTCTGCTCAAAGCTCATCTCTAGCAGCTGCAGCACTGAGGGGTACACATGAAAACAAAAAAGGATGGACTTTTAGTATGAAAATGATTCATAAGTTTACCGCTATAACAGGGATGACTTTGAGGTCATTGGAATATTTTGCCTATTTTAAACATTAGGTTTTCACTTTACATGGCCTATTTTAAGTAATGAATAATTTCACATCGTATCGAGATTCAGGCAGCTTGTCATATGCGTTTAATCAATGTTTCCATGCCACAGCACCCTGATTGGCAGCATCATAATGCCAATTAATTAATGTAATGATTAACTCCTCTTGAGAAAGAATTAGTATCTGTATAAATAGAGTATAGCTGACATTTTGCACTCAAAACACCACTGCCGGATAGTAACTTCCACCCTGTAATGCACCCACAGATCTCCGACCTACTCAGTTTAGAGGGTTTCTCCATTCTTTACTGTATTTATTCAGAACAATTTTATGTTCAATAATTTTCTGATGGTATATGTAGATTCGTTTTCTTTTCTTTGCGTACAATACTAAGACACGGGGGGCACACCAATGATAATGAAACAGAGTGCTGGCCTGGTATATGTAGCAAATATGAAAAGAACTAGACAACGAAATACCATACAGTGGCCGCACCTTAAGAATACAATTTATTGAAATATATAAAAATTAAAAACAACATTTACATGGGGCAAACCCCAAGGATGGTACAATGGAAGTATGACGGTATATATATGTGTGTGGTGATGTACCACAGAGAGAGCAGTGCATAAACGGATGAACAATATAATCCCTGCAAAAGACCTCCCTCAATCCTGTGGTGGTAGCACAAACATATTGGTAACACACAGAGCATACAAAACCCATCCAAGAGGAATGCACTTAAGCCTGACGCATATCGCTAGTGCCTGGACTAGCTTCCTCAGAGGTCCATGTACATTTTGATCCTAGGAACTCATCCTATATAGTCAGTAAGATCAAATATCAAATTTAGTAAATATAAATCAGCTGTGGTCATACCTGTTAAAAAACTCGTTAGGTAGAGAAGCCAGAGGGAAACCGCAGATAGGTATCACCTGAATGTGTCCCAGTGCATGGTCCGCGCGCACCTGCAGATGCCAGCGAGCTGGCGTGTTGACTAAGCAGGTGCGCATGCGCAAGATGGCTCCCGGAACAGACATCGACGTCACGATGCGCTCCAAACAGCGGAAGCGCAGTGGGGCGTCAGATGTCATATCCGGGAGCCACATCGTAACTGAGTCCCGGTGGAGCGCAAAATGTAAATAGAAGCAGGCACAACAAAACGGAATATTCAGTCAGAGGATACACATGGTTAAGCATGATCAATTGCATGATTATTGCATACCACACAAAAAATATACATATATATACATGATTATACAATTACAATATAGTACAATTGCGGATACAGTGTAACCTCCTAAACACAAAGTTCATGTCTAATATACAGTATATTTCATAAATCCTACAAATATACCCTCTCATGCATGATCAAAGAGGGATCAAAAATCATATAGCATAATAGCCGTAATAAATGACATGATTGTTGCATACCACAAAAAATATATAAATGTATACATGATAATACAATTACAATACAGTACAGTTGCGGATACAGTGTAACCTCTTAAACACAAAATTCATATCTAATGTACAATATAATTTTTAAATCCTAAAAATATGCCCTCACATGCATGATCAAAGAGGGATCAAAAATCATATAGCATAATATCCCTTGACATAATATAATCTAATAAAGTGCTGAATCAGTGCTTTCTCATAGAAAAATAGTATATACGAATAAAATGTACCATACTGGAAGAGTGAAAAAAGACAGTGAATTTATTTCAATAACACCTAAAAAATCCTCCAATGACCACTTTGCATGGTGAATGCACAAACAATCTTATAATAGACAAGTGGTCACATATGCATTTTGCAAACCAGGGGGTGTGGACCATGCACCGAGACAGGCGACCAGTCTGGTTTGCAAAATGCATATGTGACCACTTGTCTATTATAAGATTGTTTGTGCATTCACCATGCAAAGTGGTCATTGGAGGATTTTTTAGGTGTTATTGAAATAAATTCACTGTCTTTTTTCACTCTTCCAGTATGGTACATTTTATTCGTATATACTATTTTTCTATGAGAAAGCACTGATTCAGCACTTTATTAGATTATATTATGTCAAGGGATATTATGCTATATGATTTTTGATCCCTCTTTGATCATGCATGTGAGGGCATATTTTTAGGATTTAAAAATTATACTGTATATTAGATATGAATTTTGTGTTTAAGAGGTTACACTGTATCCGCAATTGTACTATATTGTAATTGTATAATCATGTATATATATGTATATTTTTTGTGTGGTATGCAATAATCATGCAATTGATCATGCTTAACCATGTGTATCCTCTGACTGAATATTCAGTTTTGTTGTGCCTGCTTCTATTTACATTTTGCGCTCCACCGGGACTCAGTTACGATGTGGCTCCCGGATATGACATCTGACGCCCCACTGCGCTTCCGCTGTTTGGAGCGCATCGTGACGTCGATGTCTGTTCCGGGAGCCATCTTGCGCATGCGCACCTGCTTAGTCAACACGCCAGCTCGCTGGCGTCTGCAGGTGCGCGCGGACCATGCACTGGGACACATTCAGGTGATACCTATCTGCGGTTTCCTTCTGGCTTCTCTACCTAACAAGTTTTTTAACAGGTATGACCACAGCTGATTCATATTTACTAAATTTGATATTTGATCTTACTGACTATATAGGATGAGTTCCTAGGATCAAAATGTACATGGACCTCTGAGGAAGCTAGTCCAGGCACTAGCGATATGCGTCAGGCTTAAGTGCATTCCTCTTGGATGGGTTTTGTGTGCTCTGTGTGTTACCATTATGTTTGTGCTACCACCACAGGATTGAGGGAGGTCTTTTGCAGGGATTATATTGTTCATCCGTTTATGCACTGCTCTCTCTGTGGTACATCACCACACACATATATATACCGTCATACTTCCATTGTACCATCCTTGGGGTTTGCCCCATGTAAATGTTGTTTTTAATTTTTATATATTTCAATAAATTGTATTCTTGAGGTGCGGCCACTGTATGGTATTTCTTTGTCTAGTTCTTTTCTTCTTTTCTTTGCGTAATTACAAGGACAGCAACCTTCTCTGGGCTATGGACCAGCTTAGATACTAATTAATAGTGTTGATCGAGCACCATAGTGCTCGGGTGCTCGGGAACTCGGGCCGAACACATCGGGATGCTCGGTTGCTGTACCGAGCACCCGAGCACATTGGAAGTCAATGGGAGAACCCGAGCATTAGACCAGGCACCCCCTACTCTGAAGAGGGGAGGGTGCCTGGTTTATAGGAAAAGGTCAGAAATTTATGGAAACACCACCCATGGTTCAGGAACAGCATGGGGAGGATGTCTGGATGCATCTTGGACTCCCAGGTCACTGCTAGGAACGATGTTGTCCGAGTAGTACGTCACTTTTACAGACTGACAATAATATGCACAAAATCGAAGATAAAATCGATTTTAGATGAAAAATTATTAGGAAACATTCTTTCCTGTATATTTACTTGTATATAAAGTGCAAGTGCTGCCCAAAATTACAAGGAAGAGGCACTCCGATACAACCTGTATATCACACAAAGGAGGGTCTCATTCACATTGTGGTACAATTGTTCAGGTAGCGGGTCTCCTACACTCATAAAGCCTATGCACTAAGTGAAAGGGCTGCCAAAAATTACAAAGAAACGGCACTACAATACACCCTTTATTACACATAAAGGAGGGCATTATACACAGCCTTGAAAAATTATGATTGATGGCCTGCTGGTGACCCTCAAAAACATTTGGAGCAAGGGCCTGCTGATCTGACCATCTAAAACATTAGGGGGCGAGGGCCTGCTGCCGCTTTGGTGACTCTAGATAACCTGGGCCCGATTGCACGTCCCCGTGGCGGTGACGATCTATTCGGATGTCTGCCCTATCAACTTTCAATGTTATTTTCAGAGCGAACCACGGTGACCATGGATAACGGGGAATCAGGGTTTGATTCGGGAGAGGGAGCCTGAGAAACAGCTACGGCTATCACTTCCAAGCAAGGCAGCATGTGCGCAAATTACCTATTAGGCATAATTAGGTGAGGGTCTGCAGGTGAGATGACCCTGTAAAAGATTGTAGGTGAGGGCCTGCTGGTGAGCTAACCCTCCAAAAAATTATATACGAGGGCCTGAAGCTGAGCTGACCCTCTAAACATTTATATGTGAGTGCCTTGAGGTGAGCTGACCCTATAAAAGATTGTAGGTGAAGGCCTGCTGTTGAGCTGACCCTGTAAAACATTATATGCGTGGGCCTGCGGGTGAGCTGACCCTCTAAAAAAGTATATGGAAGGGCCTGCTGGTGAGCTGACCCTCTAAAACATTGTAGGTGAGGGCCTGCTGGTGAGCTGACCCTCTAAAAAATTATATGCGAGGGCCTGCTGGTGAGCTGACCCTGTAAAACATTGTAGGTGAGTGCCTGCTGGTGAGCTAACCCTCCAAAAAATTATATACGAGGGCCTGAAGCTGAGCTGACCCTGTAAAATATTATATGCAAAGGGCATATATGCAAGGGCATTATATGCGACAAATAAGCATATTGATATGATGGAAGAGGAGAAGGAGGATGAGAAAAGGAAGATTCAACCATATAACCTTGTTTGTGGTGGAAGGGGTGCATTGGAATACAGCGTATTCAGTACATTATAAACAACACATTTAAAGTGTCTTTATGTTCATCAGCTTTCCTCTGGTGGAGTTGAAAAGTCATGGTCAATCCAGACCTTGTTCATTTTTATAAAAGTCAACCTGTCGACATTTTCAGTTGACAGGCGGATGCGCTTATCTGTTATAATGCCACCAGCAGCACTAAATACCCACTCAGACAAAACGCTGGCGGCAGGGCAGGCCAGCACCTCCAAGGCGTAGAGCGCCAGTTTGTGCCACGTGTCCAGCTTGGGCACCCAGTAGTTGTAAGGCACTGAGGGATCATTGAGGATGCTGACAAGGTCTGCTATGTACTCCTTCACCATCTTCCAAAATGTTTCCCTCCTTGTGACACTAGGCAGCGCATCAAGGTGAGGGTGCTGGCGGGGTGTCCCAGGCTTGGGGAGTGTTGCCCTGCCTCTATTGGAACATGTGTGTACCCCTTGTCTCCCCTCCTCGGTTGGCCAAGGAACTACGGACTCTGCCACCAGCGTTCTCAGATGGAAATTTTTGGAGCAATTTTTAAACAAGTATCTTCAGGTATTGCACCATTTTGCTCATCCTATTCACCACAGGAATGAGAGATGAGAAGATCTCTTTGTAGCGGGGGTCGATAATGGTGAACAACCAGTAATCCATGTTGTCTAAATTGCGTATAACGCGCGGGTCACGGGAAAGGCAGCCTAACATGAAGTCAGCCATGTGTGCCAGAGTACCAACTGGCAAGACTTCGCTGTCATCATCATGAGGATCACTCTAAATCTCCTCATCTTCTTTCTCCTCTTCTGCTCACCCACGCTAAACAGATGGAATTAAACTTCCATGGGTACTACCCTCTGTAGCGGGGGAAACCGTCTCCTGCTCCTCCTCCTCTTCATCGTCCAATTCGCGCTGAGAAGACAAACTGAGGGTGGTCTGGCTATCACCCTATGGAATGTCTTCCCCTATGATCAGACAAATCCATGCTTGGTTCTAGGTTGAGTGGTGAGAGCCACAGATCAGTCTGGTCTCTTATCCCCTGCCACAGCTCTGCAGCGGTGTGCTGTTTGTCCCCTAAGCATATCAGCTTCAGAACGGCCTGTTGCTGCTTCCCCACTGCAGAGCTACACTGCTTCCAGCTACCGACTGATGACTGACTGGTGCTGCACGCGGATAATTCGGAGGTGGAAGTGGAGGAGGAAGCTTAGGAGGAGAAGTGGGAGTTGGACCCACTAACATAGGTGCTGGCGGAAACCCCAATCGACATAGGGCCCGCAATCCTTGGCATCGGTAACACCTGTGTTTTCCTAAGGTACGACTCGCTCCCAGCCTCCACAACATTCACCCAGTGTGCCGTAAGGGAAATGTAGCGTTTCTGTCCGAATGCACTTGTCCATGTGTCCGTGGTTAAGTGGACCTTCCTAGTAACTGCGTTGGTCAGGGCACATGTGATGTTACGGGACACCTGTTGGTGTAAGGTGGGCATGGCACACTTTTAAACATAGTGGCAGCTGAGGTCTGCGTAACACGGGACGTCCGCCGACATGAGGCTGCGGAAGGCCTCCGTGTCCACAAGCCTAAATGGCAACATTTCCAGTGCCAGTAATTTGGAAAGCTGCGCATTTAGTGCTATGACCTGTGGGTGGCTGGGTATATGCGCTTGAGTTCAAATGCCTGGGGTAAGGACATTTGTACGCTGTGCTGGGACACGGAAATGTATGTGGTCTCTGATGGTGCTTGCGAAGGTCCAGGTGCAGGGAGGGAGGCATACGGGCCTGCGCCTTCTACAGGGTCAGAGACTCAGGGACGGAGACTCAAGCATTGTGCTCGAGCACATGCATAATTCGGCGGAATACCGCCATGTGCCAAGCATGATCGATCATCACTACTAATTAACTCATTTGGAGGCAATATATGCAGTTTTTCAACAAAATTTGGTACATTTGCCCCTTTTCTGACACGACGGACCTTGTAGAATGGGCAGGAAGGGGAAGATCATGGGCAGGACCTACACATATAACAATAGGCACCCAGAAAACGTGTGCACATTGCACCTAAAATCTATGTCAGGTCCCTGCCGGGGTAGATTTAATTTCTGGAGCAAAGATCTCCTGAGCATACGACAAAATAATTAAAGGGGTTATTTGAGACTATAATAGACCTCCCAAAGTGGCTGATCACAACAGGGAGAGGCAGAGCTAGTCGTGGAGTTATGGAGACAGGACCAAGCAGAAGGGACCAAGTAAGTATGATCACTACCGCAGGTTGGACATTCTGGGAGGTCTGTTATAGTCTTGAATCAGCCCTTTAAGAGAGACGTGTGACTCTTAATATTTTTTGAGCATCATACACCAGGAAAATTTATTTTTAAGACTGGCATCAGAAACACCAGACTTACATGGGAGAGTGTAGTGTAGTGAGCATGCACTGGGACAAGTGCAGAAGGAAAAATCCTGTACAAGACTGTCAACGGCAGGTACAGAAGAAGGAGTGGGAGACTACGGCAGAGGTGGAAGAGGATGACGGCCAAAAACTACAAAGAAAGGAGACTTGTTAGAGGCAGAGGATTGTTTGTAGTTGTAGGAGAATTCCGCCCAGGGAAGTAGATCAGCCCAGTCGTCATGGCGTGAGGATACAAAGTGACGCAGATAGTCACCCAAAATTTGGTTCACCCGTTCTACTTGGCCGTTAGACTGAGGATGGTACGAAGAAGAAAAATCCAATTTGATCCCGAGCTGAGCACATAGAGCCCTCCAGAATTTGGAGACGAATTGTACCCCATGATCCGAGACAATATGTTTGGGAAGGTCATGGAGACGAAAGATGTGTTGGAAAATTTGTTTGGCCAACATGGGTGCAGAGAGTAGACCGGGCAGGGGTACAAAGTGAGCCATCTTGGAGAAGCGATCCACCACGACCCAAATAACGGACTTGCCATGGGAGGAGGGAAGATATGTAATAAAGTCCATGGCGATGTGAGACCAGGGAACTTCAGGAACAGGTAGAGGCAAGAGGAGACCCGCTGGTTTCTGGCGAGGTGATTTATCCCGGGCGCAAATCATACAGGCCTGGACGAAGTCCGAGACATCTTTCTCCAGAGAAGGCCACCAGTACCTTTGGGAGATTAGTTGGAGAGACTTTAGCACCCCTGGATGACCGGCAAAAAGGGAGGCGTGGCCCCACTTGAGGATTCGCAGCCGCTGACGTGGCGGTACGTAGGATTTGCCAGGAGGAAGAAGGCGCAGGTCCACGGGAGCGACTGTAATAAGGTGTTCTGGAGGGATAATATATCGAGGTGTTAACTCGTCGCCCACCACATCAGAGGAGCGAGACAGAGCATCTACCCTAATGTTCTTACAAGCCGGACGGAAATGGATCTCAAAGTTAAAGCGGGCGAAGAACAGAGACCAACGAGCCTGACAGGGATTTAATCTCTGAGCAGACTGGAGATAAGCCAAGTTCTTGTGGTCCGTGAAGATGTACACAGGATGTGTGGTGCCCTCGAGTAAATGTCTCCATTCCTCCAGTGCAAATTTAATAGCCAGCAGTTCCCTGTCCCCAACGGAGTAATATCTCTCTGCGGAAGAGAATGTTTTTTGAAAAGAAGCCACAAGTTGAAGTCTTGCCCCGGGAAGACTTCTGGGTGAGGACAGCTCAGGCTCCCACCGAGGAGGCATCCACTTCAAGAGAGAAGGGCTTGGTGGGATCTGGTCTAGAGAGAACGGGTGCAGAGGCAAAGGCGGATTTCAGGGACTGGAAGGATTCCTCGGCTTGGGAAGGCCAGGATTTGGGGTTAGCTCCTTTTCTTCTGAGGGCCACGATAGGAGCTACCAGAGTTGAATAGTGAGGGATGAATTGCCTGTAGTAATTCGCAAAGCCCAGAAATCTTTGTATGGCTCGGAGACCAGAGGGGCGAGGCCAATCCAGAACCGCCGAGAGCTTGGCTGGGTCCATTTGAAGTCCTTGGGCTGAGATAATGTATCCCAGGAAAGGCAGGGAGGACCGTTCAAAAATAAATTTTTCAAGTTTAGAGTACAGGCGATTTCTCCTAAGACGAGTAAGAACTTGTTGCACATGGACCCGGTGTTGATCCAAATTGGAGGAAAAGATGAGGATATCATCCAGGTATACGACCACGCAGGTGTAAAGGAAGTCCCTGAAAATATCATTGACGAATTCCTGGAAGACAGCAGGTGCGTTGCAGAGGCCGAAGGGCATCACCAAATACTCAAAATGGCCGTCCCTTGTGTTAAAGGCGGTCTTCCATTCGTTTCCTCACGGATACGGATCAGATTATAGGCCCCTCGAAGGTCCAATTTAGTGAAGATCTTAGCCCCTCGGAGACGATCAAATACCTCAGAGATTAGAGGCAGAGGGTAACGGTTCTTGATGGTAATTTTATTAAGACCTCTGTAGTCAATGCAGGGGCGGAGGGAGCCGTCTTTTTTGTCACAAAGAAAAAACCGGCCCCAGCAGGAGAAGAAGATTTCCTTATAAATCCTCTCTGTAGGTTCTCACGTATATAGATGGACATGGCAAGAGTCTCAGGAGGTAAGAGAGGATAAATTCTGCCCCGAGGTGGAGTAGAACCGAGTATCAGGTCAATCGGGCAATCATAGGATCGGTGAGGAGGAAGAACCTCAGCTTGTTTCTTGCAGAAGACATCCGTGAAGGAATGGTATGGCTTGGGCAGCCCAGAAGGCGGAGAAACTTGCGGGTTCTGTTTGACCAGAGCAGGCTTGAGACAGCGGTCCGAACAGGAGGAGCCCCAACGCAGGATCTCACCGGTGGACCAATTCAGGACAGGACTATGACATTGAAGCCACGGCAGACCCAGGAGGAGTTCGGAGGAACAGAAGGGAAGGACAAAGAACTCTAAAGTCTCGGTATGAAATACTCCGATGTCCATCTGCAGAGGCTGGGTACGGAACTGCACGGTGGCAGAGAGTCTCTCACCGTTAACAGTAGAGATGAAAAACGGCTTGGGTAGATGGATTACTGGAATACGGTACTTGTCAACCAAGGAGGCGTGAATGAAGTTGCCAGCTGAACCGGAATCCAAGAAGGCGGCTGCGGAGAAAGAGGACTTGGAAGAGATGATCAACTGCACGGGTATGATGAGACGTGGAGAGGAAGAATCCACACCTAGCAACGCCTCTCCCACGTTTACTAGGTGCGAGCGTTTCCCGAACGCGGTGGACGGAGAGGACAATCTCTAAGGAAGTGCTCGGTACTGGCACAGTACAGACACAGGTTCTCGTTTCTGCGGCGGCTTCGTTCTTGCGGAGTCAAGCGTGACCGATCCACCTGCATGGCTTCCATGGCGGAAAACCCAGTAGCGGTGGATGCGGTGGGTGGATGCGGTGAGGTGGATGCGGAAAAACGGGAGCCAGACGAGGAAAGCGTCTAGGACGAGCTTTTTCCTTTTCAAGGAGGAGTTCCTCTTGTCTTTCGGCGAAACGTTTGTCTATCCTAGTGGCCAGCAAGATGAGGTCACTAAGAGTGGAAGGAAGCTCACGTGCAGCCAGAACGTCCTTTACTTCACTGTTAAGTCCCTTCTTGAAGGTGGCGCAAAGAGCTTCATTGTTCCAGTTCATCTCTGAGGCCAGGGTGCGGAACTGAATGGCATAGTCACCCACGGAAGAACCTCCTTGGGTCAAATTTAGTAAGGCAGTCTCTGCGGAGGTAACCCGGGCAGGCTCCTCAAAAACATTCCGGAACTCTAAGCAGAAGCTCTGGACGGAAGCGGTGGCAGGATCTGCATGGTCCCATAGTGGTGTAGCCCAGGCCAGGGCCTTCCCGGACAGTAAACTGAGAATAAAGGCTACCTTGGCTCGCTCAGAAGGAAACTGGTCGGACAGAAGCTCGAGGTGGAGAGAGCACTGCGACAAGAACCCACGGCACTGCTTAGGATCTCCGTCATATTTGTCTGGTAAAAAATAGGAGTGGCTCCCCCTGGTGGTGAGATTGAACCGTGCACCACCAGCCCATTTACCATGTGCTTTTAATTAGATAGCTTGTACAGCTGTATTCTACCCAGCCCATACTGCAGGCTCACAACCTGGGAGAGGCATGTGTAGGATGCAGCTTGGTACTACTTTGCCCAGATTGTAGGCTGTAAGCCCAGGAGAGGCATGTCAGAGTAGGACCCATCTGATTAGAAGCAACCTTGACGACCGGTAGATGGGCCCGAAATATTTTTGATCAATTATATTCGCAAAAAGCTTCTAGCTGCATTTGCAGTAAGTATGACCCCCAAGCATTTATTTTTTTAGTGTTTGCTTATATCTTTGCGCAATTGACTAGCAGAGTGCTGTTACCTGTAGTTCTACGTATCCAAGTGTGTTTTAGCCAAGGTAGCGTGCACCTGCGTTCTTATATTCACTTATTGTGGAGGTGCTGGTTCGTTTATTTTTTCCCCATTGTCACTGCCACTAGGGGAGTGGCTCCCCCTGGTGGTGAGATTGAACCGTGCACCACCAGCCCATTTACCATGTGCTTTTAATTAGATAGCTTGTACAGCTGTATTCTACCCAGCCCATACTGCAGGCTCACAACCTGGGAGAGGCATGTGTAGGATGCAGCTTGGTACTACTTTGCCCAGATTGTAGGCTGTAAGCCCAGGAGAGGCATGTCAGAGTAGGACCCATCTGATTAGAAGCAACCTTGACGACCGGTAGATGGGCCCGAAATATTTTTGATCAATTATATTCGCAAAAAGCTTCTAGCTGCATTTGCAGTAAGTATGACCCCCAAGCATTTATTTTTTTAGTGTTTGCTTATATCTTTGCGCAATTGACTAGCAGAGTGCTGTTACCTGTAGTTCTACGTGTCCAAGTGTGTTTTAGCCAAGGTAGCGTGCACCTGCGTTCTTATATTCACTTATTGTGGAGGTGCTGGTTCGTTTATTTTTTCCCCATTGTCACTGCCACTAGGGGAGTGGCTCCCCCTGGTGGTGAGATTGAACCGTGCACCACCAGCCCATTTACCATGTGCTTTTAATTAGATAGCTTGTACAGCTGTATTCTACCCAGCCCATACTGCAGGCTCACAACCTGGGAGAGGCATGTGTAGGATGCAGCTTGGTACTACTTTGCCCAGATTGTAGGCTGTAAGCCCAGGAGAGGCATGTCAGAGTAGGACCCATCTGATTAGAAGCAACCTTGACGACCGGTAGATGGGCCCGAAATATTTTTGATCAATTATATTCGCAAAAAGCTTCTAGCTGCATTTGCAGTAAGTATGACCCCCAAGCATTTATTTTTTTAGTGTTTGCTTATATCTTTGCGCAATTGACTAGCAGAGTGCTGTTACCTGTAGTTCTACGTATCCAAGTGTGTTTTAGCCAAGGTAGCGTGCACCTGCGTTCTTATATTCACTTATTGTGGAGGTGCTGGTTCGTTTATTTTTTCCCCATTGTCACTGCCACTAGGGGAGTGGCTCCCCCTGGTGGTGAGATTGAACCGTGCACCACCAGCCCATTTACCATGTGCTTTTAATTAGATAGCTTGTACAGCTGTATTCTACCCAGCCCATACTGCAGGCTCACAACCTGGGAGAGGCATGTGTAGGATGCAGCTTGGTACTACTTTGCCCAGATTGTAGGCTGTAAGCCCAGGAGAGGCATGTCAGAGTAGGACCCATCTGATTAGAAGCAACCTTGACGACCGGTAGATGGGCCCGAAATATTTTTGATCAATTATATTCGCAAAAAGCTTCTAGCTGCATTTGCAGTAAGTATGACCCCCAAGCATTTATTTTTTTAGTGTTTGCTTATATCTTTGCGCAATTGACTAGCAGAGTGCTGTTACCTGTAGTTCTACGTATCCAAGTGTGTTTTAGCCAAGGTAGCGTGCACCTGCGTTCTTATATTCACTTATTGTGGAGGTGCTGGTTCGTTTATTTTTTCCCCATTGTCACTGCCACTAGGGGAGTGGCTCCCCCTGGTGGTGAGATTGAACCGTGCACCACCAGCCCATTTACCATGTGCTTTTAATTAGATAGCTTGTACAGCTGTATTCTACCCAGCCCATACTGCAGGCTCACAACCTGGGAGAGGCATGTGTAGGATGCAGCTTGGTACTACTTTGCCCAGATTGTAGGCTGTAAGCCCAGGAGAGGCATGTCAGAGTAGGACCCATCTGATTAGAAGCAACCTTGACGACCGGTAGATGGGCCCGAAATATTTTTGATCAATTATATTCGCAAAAAGCTTCTAGCTGCATTTGCAGTAAGTATGACCCCCAAGCATTTATTTTTTTAGTGTTTGCTTATATCTTTGCGCAATTGACTAGCAGAGTGCTGTTACCTGTAGTTCTACGTATCCAAGTGTGTTTTAGCCAAGGTAGCGTGCACCTGCGTTCTTATATTCACTTATTGTGGAGGTGCTGGTTCGTTTATTTTTTCCCCATTGTCACTGCCACTAGGGGAGTGGCTCCCCCTGGTGGTGAGATTGAACCGTGCACCACCAGCCCATTTACCATGTGCTTTTAATTAGATAGCTTGTACAGCTGTATTCTACCCAGCCCATACTGCAGGCTCACAACCTGGGAGAGGCATGTGTAGGATGCAGCTTGGTACTACTTTGCCCAGATTGTAGGCTGTAAGCCCAGGAGAGGCATGTCAGAGTAGGACCCATCTGATTAGAAGCAACCTTGACGACCGGTAGATGGGCCCGAAATATTTTTGATCAATTATATTCGCAAAAAGCTTCTAGCTGCATTTGCAGTAAGTATGACCCCCAAGCATTTATTTTTTTAGTGTTTGCTTATATCTTTGCGCAATTGACTAGCAGAGTGCTGTTACCTGTAGTTCTACGTATCCAAGTGTGTTTTAGCCAAGGTAGCGTGCACCTGCGTTCTTATATTCACTTATTGTGGAGGTGCTGGTTCGTTTATTTTTTCCCCATTGTCACTGCCACTAGGGGAGTGGCTCCCCCTGGTGGTGAGATTGAACCGTGCACCACCAGCCCATTTACCATGTGCTTTTAATTAGATAGCTTGTACAGCTGTATTCTACCCAGCCCATACTGCAGGCTCACAACCTGGGAGAGGCATGTGTAGGATGCAGCTTGGTACTACTTTGCCCAGATTGTAGGCTGTAAGCCCAGGAGAGGCATGTCAGAGTAGGACCCATCTGATTAGAAGCAACCTTGACGACCGGTAGATGGGCCCGAAATATTTTTGATCAATTATATTCGCAAAAAGCTTCTAGCTGCATTTGCAGTAAGTATGACCCCCAAGCATTTATTTTTTTAGTGTTTGCTTATATCTTTGCGCAATTGACTAGCAGAGTGCTGTTACCTGTAGTTCTACGTGTCCAAGTGTGTTTTAGCCAAGGTAGCGTGCACCTGCGTTCTTATATTCACTTATTGTGGAGGTGCTGGTTCGTTTATTTTTTCCCCATTGTCACTGCCACTAGGGGAGTGGCTCCCCCTGGTGGTGAGATTGAACCGTGCACCACCAGCCCATTTACCATGTGCTTTTAATTAGATAGCTTGTACAGCTGTATTCTACCCAGCCCATACTGCAGGCTCACAACCTGGGAGAGGCATGTGTAGGATGCAGCTTGGTACTACTTTGCCCAGATTGTAGGCTGTAAGCCCAGGAGAGGCATGTCAGAGTAGGACCCATCTGATTAGAAGCAACCTTGACGACCGGTAGATGGGCCCGAAATATTTTTGATCAATTATATTCGCAAAAAGCTTCTAGCTGCATTTGCAGTAAGTATGACCCCCAAGCATTTATTTTTTTAGTGTTTGCTTATATCTTTGCGCAATTGACTAGCAGAGTGCTGTTACCTGTAGTTCTACGTATCCAAGTGTGTTTTAGCCAAGGTAGCGTGCACCTGCGTTCTTATATTCACTTATTGTGGAGGTGCTGGTTCGTTTATTTTTTCCCCATTGTCACTGCCACTAGGGGAGTGGCTCCCCCTGGTGGTGAGATTGAACCGTGCACCACCAGCCCATTTACCATGTGCTTTTAATTAGATAGCTTGTACAGCTGTATTCTACCCAGCCCATACTGCAGGCTCACAACCTGGGAGAGGCATGTGTAGGATGCAGCTTGGTACTACTTTGCCCAGATTGTAGGCTGTAAGCCCAGGAGAGGCATGTCAGAGTAGGACCCATCTGATTAGAAGCAACCTTGACGACCGGTAGATGGGCCCGAAATATTTTTGATCAATTATATTCGCAAAAAGCTTCTAGCTGCATTTGCAGTAAGTATGACCCCCAAGCATTTATTTTTTTAGTGTTTGCTTATATCTTTGCGCAATTGACTAGCAGAGTGCTGTTACCTGTAGTTCTACGTATCCAAGTGTGTTTTAGCCAAGGTAGCGTGCACCTGCGTTCTTATATTCACTTATTGTGGAGGTGCTGGTTCGTTTATTTTTTCCCCATTGTCACTGCCACTAGGGGAGTGGCTCCCCCTGGTGGTGAGATTGAACCGTGCACCACCAGCCCATTTACCATGTGCTTTTAATTAGATAGCTTGTACAGCTGTATTCTACCCAGCCCATACTGCAGGCTCACAACCTGGGAGAGGCATGTGTAGGATGCAGCTTGGTACTACTTTGCCCAGATTGTAGGCTGTAAGCCCAGGAGAGGCATGTCAGAGTAGGACCCATCTGATTAGAAGCAACCTTGACGACCGGTAGATGGGCCCGAAATATTTTTGATCAATTATATTCGCAAAAAGCTTCTAGCTGCATTTGCAGTAAGTATGACCCCCAAGCATTTATTTTTTTAGTGTTTGCTTATATCTTTGCGCAATTGACTAGCAGAGTGCTGTTACCTGTAGTTCTACGTATCCAAGTGTGTTTTAGCCAAGGTAGCGTGCACCTGCGTTCTTATATTCACTTATTGTGGAGGTGCTGGTTCGTTTATTTTTTCCCCATTGTCACTGCCACTAGGGGAGTGGCTCCCCCTGGTGGTGAGATTGAACCGTGCACCACCAGCCCATTTACCATGTGCTTTTAATTAGATAGCTTGTACAGCTGTATTCTACCCAGCCCATACTGCAGGCTCACAACCTGGGAGAGGCATGTGTAGGATGCAGCTTGGTACTACTTTGCCCAGATTGTAGGCTGTAAGCCCAGGAGAGGCATGTCAGAGTAGGACCCATCTGATTAGAAGCAACCTTGACGACCGGTAGATGGGCCCGAAATATTTTTGATCAATTATATTCGCAAAAAGCTTCTAGCTGCATTTGCAGTAAGTATGACCCCCAAGCATTTATTTTTTTAGTGTTTGCTTATATCTTTGCGCAATTGACTAGCAGAGTGCTGTTACCTGTAGTTCTACGTATCCAAGTGTGTTTTAGCCAAGGTAGCGTGCACCTGCGTTCTTATATTCACTTATTGTGGAGGTGCTGGTTCGTTTATTTTTTCCCCATTGTCACTGCCACTAGGGGAGTGGCTCCCCCTGGTGGTGAGATTGAACCGTGCACCACCAGCCCATTTACCATGTGCTTTTAATTAGATAGCTTGTACAGCTGTATTCTACCCAGCCCATACTGCAGGCTCACAACCTGGGAGAGGCATGTGTAGGATGCAGCTTGGTACTACTTTGCCCAGATTGTAGGCTGTAAGCCCAGGAGAGGCATGTCAGAGTAGGACCCATCTGATTAGAAGCAACCTTGACGACCGGTAGATGGGCCCGAAATATTTTTGATCAATTATATTCGCAAAAAGCTTCTAGCTGCATTTGTAGTAAGTATGACCCCCAAGCATTTATTTTTTTAGTGTTTGCTTATATCTTTGCGCAATTGACTAGCAGAGTGCTGTTACCTGTAGTTCTACGTATCCAAGTGTGTTTTAGCCAAGGTAGCGTGCACCTGCGTTCTTATATTCACTTATTGTGGAGGTGCTGGTTCGTTTATTTTTTCCCCATTGTCACTGCCACTAGGGGAGTGGCTCCCCCTGGTGGTGAGATTGAACCGTGCACCACCAGCCCATTTACCATGTGCTTTTAATTAGATAGCTTGTACAGCTGTATTCTACCCAGCCCATACTGCAGGCTCACAACCTGGGAGAGGCATGTGTAGGATGCAGCTTGGTACTACTTTGCCCAGATTGTAGGCTGTAAGCCCAGGAGAGGCATGTCAGAGTAGGACCCATCTGATTAGAAGCAACCTTGACGACCGGTAGATGGGCCCGAAATATTTTTGATCAATTATATTCGCAAAAAGCTTCTAGCTGCATTTGCAGTAAGTATGACCCCCAAGCATTTATTTTTTTAGTGTTTGCTTATATCTTTGCGCAATTGACTAGCAGAGTGCTGTTACCTGTAGTTCTACGTATCCAAGTGTGTTTTAGCCAAGGTAGCGTGCACCTGCGTTCTTATATTCACTTATTGTGGAGGTGCTGGTTCGTTTATTTTTTCCCCATTGTCACTGCCACTAGGGGAGTGGCTCCCCCTGGTGGTGAGATTGAACCGTGCACCACCAGCCCATTTACCATGTGCTTTTAATTAGATAGCTTGTACAGCTGTATTCTACCCAGCCCATACTGCAGGCTCACAACCTGGGAGAGGCATGTGTAGGATGCAGCTTGGTACTACTTTGCCCAGATTGTAGGCTGTAAGCCCAGGAGAGGCATGTCAGAGTAGGACCCATCTGATTAGAAGCAACCTTGACGACCGGTAGATGGGCCCGAAATATTTTTGATCAATTATATTCGCAAAAAGCTTCTAGCTGCATTTGCAGTAAGTATAACCCCCAAGCATTTATTTTTTTAGTGTTTGCTTATATCTTTGCGCAATTGACTAGCAGAGTGCTGTTACCTGTAGTTCTACGTATCCAAGTGTGTTTTAGCCAAGGTAGCGTGCACCTGCGTTCTTATATTCACTTATTGTGGAGGTGCTGGTTCGTTTATTTTTTCCCCATTGTCACTGCCACTAGGGGAGTGGCTCCCCCTGGTGGTGAGATTGAACCGTGCACCACCAGCCCATTTACCATGTGCTTTTAATTAGATAGCTTGTACAGCTGTATTCTACCCAGCCCATACTGCAGGCTCACAACCTGGGAGAGGCATGTGTAGGATGCAGCTTGGTACTACTTTGCCCAGATTGTAGGCTGTAAGCCCAGGAGAGGCATGTCAGAGTAGGACCCATCTGATTAGAAGCAACCTTGACGACCGGTAGATGGGCCCGAAATATTTTTGATCAATTATATTCGCAAAAAGCTTCTAGCTGCATTTGCAGTAAGTATAACCCCCAAGCATTTATTTTTTTAGTGTTTGCTTATATCTTTGCGCAATTGACTAGCAGAGTGCTGTTACCTGTAGTTCTACGTATCCAAGTGTGTTTTAGCCAAGGTAGCGTGCACCTGCGTTCTTATATTCACTTATTGTGGAGGTGCTGGTTCGTTTATTTTTTCCCCATTGTCACTGCCACTAGGGGAGTGGCTCCCCCTGGTGGTGAGATTGAACCGTGCACCACCAGCCCATTTACCATGTGCTTTTAATTAGATAGCTTGTACAGCTGTATTCTACCCAGCCCATACTGCAGGCTCACAACCTGGGAGAGGCATGTGTAGGATGCAGCTTGGTACTACTTTGCCCAGATTGTAGGCTGTAAGCCCAGGAGAGGCATGTCAGAGTAGGACCCATCTGATTAGAAGCAACCTTGACGACCGGTAGATGGGCCCGAAATATTTTTGATCAATTATATTCGCAAAAAGCTTCTAGCTGCATTTGCAGTAAGTATGACCCCCAAGCATTTATTTTTTTAGTGTTTGCTTATATCTTTGCGCAATTGACTAGCAGAGTGCTGTTACCTGTAGTTCTACGTATCCAAGTGTGTTTTAGCCAAGGTAGCGTGCACCTGCGTTCTTATATTCACTTATTTTGGAGGTGCTGGTTCGTTTATTTTTTCCCCATTGTCACTGCCACTAGGGGAGTGGCTCCCCCTGGTGGTGAGATTGAACCGTGCACCACCAGCCCATTTACCATGTGCTTTTAATTAGATAGCTTGTACAGCTGTATTCTACCCAGCCCATACTGCAGGCTCACAACCTGGGAGAGGCATGTGTAGGATGCAGCTTGGTACTACTTTGCCCAGATTGTAGGCTGTAAGCCCAGGAGAGGCATGTCAGAGTAGGACCCATCTGATTAGAAGCAACCTTGACGACCGGTAGATGGGCCCGAAATATTTTTGATCAATTATATTCGCAAAAAGCTTCTAGCTGCATTTGCAGTAAGTATGACCCCCAAGCATTTATTTTTTTAGTGTTTGCTTATATCTTTGCGCAATTGACTAGCAGAGTGCTGTTACCTGTAGTTCTACGTATCCAAGTGTGTTTTAGCCAAGGTAGCGTGCACCTGCGTTCTTATATTCACTTATTGTGGAGGTGCTGGTTCGTTTATTTTTTCCCCATTGTCACTGCCACTAGGGGAGTGGCTCCCCCTGGTGGTGAGATTGAACCGTGCACCACCAGCCCATTTACCATGTGCTTTTAATTAGATAGCTTGTACAGCTGTATTCTACCCAGCCCATACTGCAGGCTCACAACCTGGGAGAGGCATGTGTAGGATGCAGCTTGGTACTACTTTGCCCAGATTGTAGGCTGTAAGCCCAGGAGAGGCATGTCAGAGTAGGACCCATCTGATTAGAAGCAACCTTGACGACCGGTAGATGGGCCCGAAATATTTTTGATCAATTATATTCGCAAAAAGCTTCTAGCTGCATTTGCAGTAAGTATGACCCCCAAGCATTTATTTTTTTAGTGTTTGCTTATATCTTTGCGCAATTGACTAGCAGAGTGCTGTTACCTGTAGTTCTACGTATCCAAGTGTGTTTTAGCCAAGGTAGCGTGCACCTGCGTTCTTATATTCACTTATTGTGGAGGTGCTGGTTCGTTTATTTTTTCCCCATTGTCACTGCCACTAGGGGAGTGGCTCCCCCTGGTGGTGAGATTGAACCGTGCACCACCAGCCCATTTACCATGTGCTTTTAATTAGATAGCTTGTACAGCTGTATTCTACCCAGCCCATACTGCAGGCTCACAACCTGGGAGAGGCATGTGTAGGATGCAGCTTGGTACTACTTTGCCCAGATTGTAGGCTGTAAGCCCAGGAGAGGCATGTCAGAGTAGGACCCATCTGATTAGAAGCAACCTTGACGACCGGTAGATGGGCCCGAAATATTTTTGATCAATTATATTCGCAAAAAGCTTCTAGCTGCATTTGCAGTAAGTATGACCCCCAAGCATTTATTTTTTTTAGTGTTTGCTTATATCTTTGCGCAATTGACTAGCAGAGTGCTGTTACCTGTAGTTCTACGTATCCAAGTGTGTTTTAGCCAAGGTAGCGTGCACCTGCGTTCTTATATTCACTTATTGTGGAGGTGCTGGTTCGTTTATTTTTTCCCCATTGTCACTGCCACTAGGGGAGTGGCTCCCCCTGGTGGTGAGATTGAACCGTGCACCACCAGCCCATTTACCATGTGCTTTTAATTAGATAGCTTGTACAGCTGTATTCTACCCAGCCCATACTGCAGGCTCACAACCTGGGAGAGGCATGTGTAGGATGCAGCTTGGTACTACTTTGCCCAGATTGTAGGCTGTAAGCCCAGGAGAGGCATGTCAGAGTAGGACCCATCTGATTAGAAGCAACCTTGACGACCGGTAGATGGGCCCGAAATATTTTTGATCAATTATATTCGCAAAAAGCTTCTAGCTGCATTTGCAGTAAGTATGACCCCCAAGCATTTATTTTTTTAGTGTTTGCTTATATCTTTGCGCAATTGACTAGCAGAGTGCTGTTACCTGTAGTTCTACGTATCCATATTTGTCTGGTAGGGACAAACGGATTCTGGAACCGGTGGTAACTGCAGGCGGAGGTGATGCAGCAGGGGCAGACGGAGGAGCTGGCTGTTGCTGAGAAGGCAGGAGCTGCTGCAACATAGCGGTCAACTGGGCCAGCTGTTGACCCTGCTGGGCCACAATGGTGGTGAGGTCCTCCAGGCTTGGCAGGGGAACATCACCGGGATCCATGGCCGGATCTTACTGTCACGAACCGGCAGGACAGGTAGTGGATCCTCTGGACCAGAGAGGCGATGGCGCGGGTTGTACTAGAGGACCGGTTCTAAGCAGTTACTGGTCTTCACCAGAGCCCGCCGCAAAGCGGGATGGATTTGCTGCGGCGGTAACTACAAGGTCGTGTCCCCTAGTAACAACTTGACCTCTCTGGCTGGTGATACAGGCGTGGTACACAGGGAGAAGGCAAGAGCACAGTCGGACGAAGCAGAGGTCAGGGCAGGCGGCAAAGGTTCAAAGGCGGGTGGACGGTAGCAACGGGATCGGCAACAGGTAAGGCAAACTAACACCGTAGGGAACGCTTTCTCTGAGGCACAAGGCACAAAGATCCGGCAGAAAGCTGTGGGAGGAAAAGGTATAAATGGGCAGTGCACAGGTGCAGCCTAATTAAGTCAGCACTGCCTCTCACAAACCTTAACCCTTAATGACCCCTTTGGACCAGGCACCAATCACTGGTGCACTGGTCCTTTGAATCTAAGAGTCCCGGCGCGCGCGCGCCCTAGAGAGCGAGGACGCACACGCCGAGACGCTGGAGTGCTGCCTGGGGGCATACACTGTGAGCGCTCCGAGGCCAGCAGGGGACCCGGAGCGCTCAGCGTAACACTCACCTTTCCTCTTGGTTCCATGTATCCCAAGGGGAGTGACATCAGATGAACTGCTTTAAAAGAAATATGATGCTGTGATATTATGTCATGAGAAGTCTATACTGTGGAATTCTGTGTATGGCCACCCAGTGGTTGTGCTGTGAACTGCATCTTGTTGAGATTCTTACTAACATTGGAGCTAAAAATCACATTCAAGATAAGGTAGGGGCAGACACGTCTATAGCTAGAGACATGAAAAATTTAAAAACATCCCACAAAATTAAATTATTTATTTAAATGATATGAAGCCCAAAAAATATGTTATGTCCCTTTAGATCCATTAGAATAGACGTATTGATAGATTTTGGTCACTATAATGAGATCTAAACATTATTTAAAAATTATGTTGTACATTAACCCCTTCAGCAGCACTGCTGTACATGTACGGCGGAAATGTGGGGTTTAAAAATGGTGTCCGTTTGCAAACATTGTGGGTGCCATAGCTGCCGGATTTCTGCAGAGAGCTGAGGCTAATGTCCACGTTTGGTGATAATGTAGATCGCAGACATTCAACCCCTCAGATGCCATGGTCACTGAGACAGATTTTCTTAGAAGTGTTGTTCTCCAAGGGCCTGAAGTCTTCCCCGCACTGAGATTGGAAAAATCAAACTTATTATAGCTGTAGTTCTTATAAAGGTCAGGAGGCAGGGCTCCATAAGAAGGTAGCAAATCTGCCATGCATTGCAATGATAATTCATTGCAATGTAAAGCAAAAACAATCTGAAGATCGCATGTTTAGGTCCCCTAGGGGGGCTTAAGAAAAGTAATTAAAAAAAAAAAGATTATATATATAAATTTGCTCCTTTTTCCCCATAATAAAAGTAAACATGGCCGATTCCCCATTTTTACATTACTACACTTCTCTCCAAAAATTGAACACAAAGTGATCATAAAGGTATACAAGACCCAAAAATGTATCACTGAAAATGTTTGTTTGCCCTGTGAAAAATTAGCCCTTACTGAGCTCAGTAGACTTAAAGGGAACCTGTCATGTGGAAATTTGATTATAATCTAACTAATTATATACAATCATTAACTACTAAAAAGTGCCTTAGATGTATTCACTTACTGGTGTGACAGATGGTTATCTCATAATATACACACAAAGATGCCTCATGCCGCATGCTAATGAGCTGAATGGAGTCCGGCGTGATGTCATTGAGTCCAGCATATATTTAATTCAGAGCTATAGCCACTCCCCTTCCCACCTGCTGCTGATTCATATGGAAACAAACTGTCATTCAGCAGCAGGTGGGCGGGGAGAGTCAGGAGCTCATGAATATTCATGACTCATCATTATCAGCTGGAGCTTTTCAATACAAGATGTTGGCTGATTGACTCGGTCAATTAAAGAAAGTGACCCAGCATTGTGCTAAGAGAATCAATCACTTATTTATGTCGCCCTTAGTTAGGACACCATAAAACTGGTGACAGGTTCCCTTTAACTATAAAAAGGTTATGAGGGTCAAAATATTGTGATGAAAATAAAAACTCTACAAACATCGTACTAACCCAGAAAATGAAGCACACAGATCAGTTTTAGCGCATACAGAACACCATAAAAGCAAAACCCATAACACTATAGTGGACCCTAAAGAGTGGTTAGGGATACATAAGACATTAAATCAAGAACCAAAGGGCTTCATTTCCCCTTTATTATTCAAAATTAAAACTTCACTTTTATTGTCTTATTAAAAAAAAAGGAAACTTAAAGAGAAACAAGAAACCACAGACATTGAATAAGATAAAGTTAAATCTGTTGGAGAGTAGGGGTGATTCAGTGTCTTGTAGATATAGCATGATAAAGTTTAGAAAAATTTGATTCGGCAATAGAGTTGAGCGAACACCTGGATGTTCGGGTTCGAGAAGTTCGGCCGAACTTCCCGGAAATGTTCAGGTTCGGGATCCGAACCCGACCCGAACTTCGTCCCGAACCCGAACCCCATTGAAGTCAATAAGGACCCGAACTTTTCGGCACTAAAAAGGCTGCAAAACAGCCCAGGAAAGGGCTAGAGGGCTGCAAAAGGCAGCAAAATGTAGTTAAATCCCCTGCAAACAAATGTGGATAGGGAAATGAATTAAAAAAAAAAAAAAAAAAAAAAAAAATTAACCAATATCAATTGGAGAGAGGTCCCATAGCAGAGAATCTGGCTTCATGTCATAGCAGAGAATCAGGCTTCACGTCACCCAACACTGGAACAGTCCATTGTCAGATATTTAGGCCCCGGCACCCAGGCAGAGGAGAGAGGTCCCATAGCAGAGAATCTGGCTTCATGTCAGCAGAGAATCAGTCTTCATGTCATAGCAGAGAATCAGGCTTCATGTCACCCACCACTGGAACAGGCCACTGTCACATATTTTTAGGCCCCGGCACCCAGACAGAGGAGAGGTTCATTCAACTTTGGGTTGCCCCGCAATATAATGGTAAAATGAAAATAAAAATAGGATTGAATGAGGAAGTGCCCTGGAGTACAATAATATATTGTTAAGGGGAGGTAGTTAATATCTAATCTGCACAAGGGATGGACAGGTCCTGTGGGATCCATGCCTGGTTCATTTTTATGAACGTCAGCTTGTCCACATTGGCTGTAGACAGGCTTCTGCGCTTGTCTGTAATGACGCCCCCTGCCGTGCTGAATACACGTTCAGACAAAACGCTGGCCGCCGGGCAGGCCAGCACCTCCAAGGCATAAAAGGCTAGCTCTGGCCACGTGGACAATTTGGAGACCCAGAAGTTGAATGGGGCCGAACCATCAGTCAGTACGTGAAGGGGTGTGCACACGTACTGTTCCACCGTGTTAGTGAAATGTTGCCTCCTGCTAACACGTTCCGCATCAGGTGGTGGTGCAGTTAGCTGTGGCGTGGTGACAAAACTTTTCCACATCTCTGCCATGCTAACCCTGCCCTCAGAGGAGCTGGCCGTGACACAGCTGCGTTGGCGACCTCTTGCTCCTCCTCTGCCTTCACCTTGGGCTTCCACTTGTTCCCCTGTGACATTTGGGAATGCTCTCAGTAGCGCGTCTACCAACGTGCGCTTGTACTCGCGCATCTTAATATCCCGCTCCAGTGCAGGAAGTAAGGTGGGCACATTGTCTTTGTACCGGGGATCCAGCAGGGTGGCAACCCAGTAGTCCGCACACTTTAAAATGTGGGCAACTCTGCTGTCGTTGCGCAGGCACTGCAGCATGTAGTCGCTCATGTGTGCCAGGCTGCCCAGAGGTAAGGACAAGCTGTCCTCTGTGGGAGGTGTATCGTCATCGTCCTGCGTTTCCCCCCAGCCACGCAGCAGTGATGGGCCCAAACTGCGTTGGATGCCACTCCGCTGTGAACATGCTTCATCCTCCTCCTCCTCCACCTCCTCCTCATCCTCGTCCTCCTCGTCCTCCAGTAGTGGGCCCTGTCTGGCCACATTTGTACCTGGCCTCTGGTGTTGCAAAAAACCTCCCTCTGAGTCACTTCGAAGAGACTGGCCTGAAAGTGCTAAAAATGACCCCTCTTCCTCCTCCTCCTCCTCCTCCTCCTGGGCCACCTCCTCTTTCATCATCGCCCTAAGTGTTTTCTCAAGGAGACATAGAAGTGGTATTGTAACGCTGATAATGGCGTCATCGCCACTGGCCATGTTGGTGGAGTACTCGAAACAGCACAACAGGGCACACAGGTCTCGCATGGAGGCCCAGTCATTGGTGGCGAAGTGGTGCTGTTCCGCAGTGCGACTGACCCGTGCGTTCTGCAGCTGAAACTCCACTATGGCCTGCTGCTGCTCGCACAGTCTGTCCAGCATGTGCAAGGAGGAGTTCCACCTGGTGGGCACGTCGCATATGAGGTGGTGAGTGGGAAGGCCGAAGTTACGCTGTATCGCAGACAGGCGAGCAGCGGCAGGATGTGAACGCCGGAAACGCGAACAGACGGCCCACACTTTATGCAGCAGCTCTGACATGTCGGGGTAGTTGCGAATGAACTTCTGCACCACCAAATTCAGCACATGCGCCAGGCAAGGGATGTGCATCAAACCGGCTAGTCCCAGACCTGCAACGAGATTTCGCCCATTATCGCACACCACCAGGCCGGGCTTGAGGCTCACCGGCAGCAACCACTCGTCGGTCTGTTGTTCTATACCCCGCCACAAATCCTGTGCGGTGTGGGGCCTGTCCCCCAAACATATGAGTTTCAGAATGGCCTGCTGACGTTTTCCCCGGGCTGTGCTGAAGTTGGTGGTGAAGGTGTGTGGCTGACTGGAAGAGCAGGTGGAAGAAGAGGAGGAGGAAGCTGAGTAGGAGGAGGAGGAGACAGGAGGCAAAGAATGTTGCCCTGCGATCCTTGGCGGCGGAAGGACGTGCGCCAAACAGCTCTCCGCCTGGGACCCAGCCGCATTTACCCAGTGTGCAGTTAGGGAGATATAGCGTCCCTGGCCGTGCTTACTGGTCCATGTATCTGTGGTTAGGTGGACCTTGCAACAGATGGCGTTGCGCAGTGCACACTTGATTTTATCAGATACTTGGTTGTGCAGGGAAGGCACGGCTCTCTTGGAGAAGTAGTGCCGGCTGGGAACAACATACTGTGGGACAGCAAGCGACATGAGCTGTTTGAAGCTGTCTGTGTCCACCAGCCTGAATGACAGCATTTCATAGGCCAGTAGTTTAGAAATGCTGGCATTCAGGGCCAGGGATCGTGGGTGGCTAGGTGGGAATTTACGCTTTCTCTCAAATGTTTGTTAGATGGAGAGCTGAACGATGCCATGTGACATGGTTGAGATGCTTGGTGACACAGGTGGTGGTGTTGGTGGTACATCCCATGTTTGCTGGGCGGCAGGTGCCAACGTTCCTCCAGAGGCGGAGGAAGAGGCCGAGGCGGCAGCAGCAGAAGAGGTAGCAGGGGGAGCCTGAGTGACTTCCTTGTTTTTAAGGTGTTTACTCCACTGCAGTTCATGCTTTGCATGCAGGTGCCTGGTCATGCAGGTTGTGCTAAGGTTCAGAACGTTAATGCCTCGCTTCAGGCTCTGATGGGTCTTATCGTCAGCACATTGTTTGAAGAAGTGCCATGCCAGGGAACTCCTTGAAGCTGCCTTTGGGGTGCTCGGTCCCAGATGGCGGCGGTCAGTAGCAGGCGGAGTCTCTTGGCGGCGGGTGTTCTGCTTTTGCCCACTGCTCCCTCTTTGTCTTTTGCTACGCTGTTGGCTCGGTCTCACCACTGCCTCTTCCTCCGAACTGTGAAAGTCAGTGGCACGACCTTCATTCCATGTAGGGTCTAGGACCTCATCGTCCCCTGCATCGTCTTTTTCCCTGACCTCCTGTTCAGTCTGCACACTGCAGAAAGACGCAGCAGTTGGCACCTGTGTTTTGTCATCATCAGAGACGTGCTGAGGTGGTATTACCATGTCCTCATCATCAGGAAACATAAGTGGTTGTGCGTTAGTGCATTCTATGTCTTTCACCCCTGGGGAAGGGCTAAGTGGCTGCCCTTGGGAAACCCTGCCAGCAGAGTCTTCAAACAGCATAAGAGACTGCTGCATAACTGCCTAATCTCGCCCTAACGTCGCAGCTGCAACCTCTCCCTACACTTGTAACAGCAGAGTGACGTGCAGCGCTACGTGACCCAATATTATATAGAGGCTGGGTCACATGCTGCACTGGTCAATCACAGCCATGCCAATAGTAGGCATGGCTGTGATAGCCTCTTGGGGCAAGTAGTATGATGCTTGTTGATTGGCTGCTTTGCAGCCTTTCAAAAAGCGCCAAGAAAGTGCCGAACCCCGAACCCGAACACAGACTTTTACGAAAATGTTCGGGTTCGGGTCCGTGTCACGGACACCCCAAAATTCGGTATGAACCCGAACTATACAGTTCGGGTTCGCTCATCCCTATTCGGCAACTTCGCTGAAGTTTGCCAAGAAATTTGATTTGTTCTAATTAATTCATCATGAATCAGTATAAATCAGGTATACACAGTCCACTCTCCCTTAGGGTACGGCCACACGGAGCGGCCGTGCTGGCTGCTGGCGGGTTGCAGCCATGCTGCAGTGAAAATACGCGCAGCCAATTTGCCTGAAGCTGTCTTTCAGTTAATGGCCACATGGCACCTTTAAACAGGGGCTGTTGCTGGTATGGGGTTTGGATTTTTAGGTGGGAAGCACAATATGTAAATTAATGCTTTTCTTACTTGGTATCTCCTGCAGGTTATTAATCAGCTCTGGCATACCCACTTCTCCAAACCCAGCGCTTTCCTTTCCTATAGGCGAGAGCCCTTCTTATGCCATCTGTTTTTCCTCCCTTTCCATATCACCTAATATCGATGAGAATAAGTCATCAGGAACATCCAGATCCTCCTCTCTCTGCATCTTCCTGACTTTTCTAGGACATGGAGACTTTAAAGGTTGATTTGGAAGAAGTAAAGCCAGCAAAAGATGGGGATGGTCATTATTAAGACCCGGCTCTCCAAAGGGGTGCAGACTAGATGGTATTGGTTGGGACGTTGGCATCGGAATAATGAATGCTTCCAACCTCTTAGTATTAAATTACACTTATGACTCGTGTAGGAATAAGTAAATGTAGGAATAAATAAATAAATCTGATGCAGCATAAGTCTCCCTGCCCTCTCCCTGCACTCACCCTGCACTCTCTCTGCACTCACCCTACACTCACCCTGCACTCACCCTGCACTCTCCCTGCACTCTCCCTGCACTCTCCCTGCACTCACCCTGCACTCACCCTGCACTCACCCTGCACTCACCCTGCACACACCCTGCACACACCCTGCACACACCCTGCACACACCCTGCACACACCCTGCACACACCCTGCACACACCCTGCACACACCCTGCACTCTCCCTGCACTCTCCCTGCACTCACCCTGCACACACCCTGCAGTCTTCCTGCACTCTCCAATATTCTTCTATTAATAATTTTCCACAATGCCGTCCCTAGCGCATGAGCGCTTGCCACATCTCTCCCTATGCTCAGCTCACAGGACAATGGTGAAGACCTCTAAGGAATAAGGGTTTTAAAGGGCTGTGACAGAATGGGATGGCTATCTGCAGAATGGCTTGCTGCATAGCATTATGGGTGATCTTATGTTCCCAGGCTTCCTACTTTCACTTTATAACATGTGCACCCGCCATTTTAGGAAAAACTGATTTGTTACCACGAAGCGTGAGAAAAAATCTGATTAGTTGCGGATCAAACTTTTCCTAAACTTTGAACCGATTTCCACTTTGAATGCTTTGGTCAACACTAATCCTGTCCATGAAGGCACTGAGTCACTCACAACTGTATCATACATTATAACTAGCAAGTCACTACTCTCCAGCAGTTTTAACTTTTTTTTTTTTTATAGACAATAAAAGTGAAGTTTTAATCATTCTTGTATCTTGTTATCATTTAATCATAACAAGTGTGGATAAGTAGAGGAATTTAGCCCCGTGGCTCTTGGTTTAAAGTTATTTTCCAATTCCAACTAATTTGGATTTTTTTCCGACATCTAACTACATCGTATGCAATATTAAATGGTGTTATCAGAAAGTGCAACTTGTCCTGCAAAAATCAAATCCTCATATGTCTATGTTGAAGGCCAGGAGTAAAAAAGGGAAATGTAAAAAATTAACATTTACCGGTTCTGAAAGGGTTAGGCTACATTCACACATGAAGCACAGAAATTGGGAGGCTGTTCCTCCAGAGAACAGCAGGCTGGAGTTTTCTGGATCTCATATAGCTAGATAGTGCCGCATGCCCATCGAGCCCCTTTCACTAGTATAGGAACCAGTGGGGATCCAGCTGCCTTCCTGGCATTAATGTCTGGACTCAGGTGGTCACAATTTGCTGCAGGCAGCATTTTTTTGTCTAGCCGAATCCCGGCATTTATGCTAGGGAGTGGCTGGATCCCATTGTAGTCAATATAGTAGACCCCAAGTAGATGCACTACAGGTTGTTAATTTGTCCAAACGGGAGTTATCCCCATTACAATTAGAGGTTCTTCAAAAAGGATTATCGTTTGTACCCCTGCAAAAGTTTAATTTGTTTTATTGGATCAAGGATCTGCAGTTATATGCACGCAAACTTAAGTGGAAAAAATTATTCTCATTACACAATAGACGACACTGTCTAGAATTGGGTATCAACATGGAAGATTTGCAGGATGTAAATCTCCTGGTGGGTTTGTCAGAGGAGGGGGACAGGAATATAGGGGATGGTCCTTATACGGACTTGAAAAATCCGTCCAAGCTATTTCCACCCCTCAATGACAATTCCCCGATTGATACTTTTATAAATGTGGTGATTCGGGACCTTCAGAAACTCGATGGGGTAAACCTTGGGCATGACAACCTGAAGCCTGAGGAAAGAGTGGCACTGGAACAGCTGGAAAATGACAGCAGTGTTGTCATCAAGCCTTCTGATAAGGGCGGCAACATTGTTGTCATGGACCAAGAAAATTACCGTTCCATGTGCCTGAGACTTTTGGAGGACAAAAAAACTTACAACATCCTGAGTTCCGACCCCACACTAACATTCAAGGCCCAATTGGCTGGGATACCGCAGGAGGCTCTGCAAGAGAGATTAATTAGCAGGACAGAATATGAATTTCTATTACCTAAATTCCCTGTTCTTGCTACATTTTACAGCTTACCTAAGCTACATAAACAGGGTCCCTCTCTTAAGGGCAGACCGATTGTCTCGGGCATGGGCAGCCTCACTGCAAATATAAGTACCTATGTGGATACCATCCTGCGTCCATTTGTGGTGAGTCTGCCCTCGTATGCCCGTGACACTATGGACGTACTGCAGAGATTGGATGGGATATACTGTGATTCGGACATATGGTTGGCTAGTCTGGATGTCGAAGCCCTTTACACCTCTATAATACATGAATTGGGGTGTAAAGCGGTAGAGACTTTCCTCCAGCAGAGGGGGGACCAGTGTCGCCGCCATAATGCCCTTATCATGCATTTGTTGGATTTCATCCTGACACGGAACATCTTCCTCTTCGACCAACGTATCTACCACCAGCTCAGGGGGGTGGCGATGGGCAGTCCCTGTGCCCCTACCTTCGCAAACCTTTTCCTGGGCTGGTGGGAGAAGGAGGTTGTGTTCGGGGAATCTATGGATTCATACACATCTTGTATCCAATTGTGGATTCGATATCTGGATGATATTTTGATTTTGTGGAATGGTACCAGAGAGAGTTTTCTTGAATTTGTGGAGAACCTTAACACTAACGTCATTGGCCTCTTTTTTACATCGGAGATACAGGAGTCCCAGATTACCTTTCTGGACCTCAGTATCTCAATAGGCGCTGATAGACGCATTACCACGAAGTTGTTTAGGAAACAAACTGCGACCAATAGTCTCCTACATTGGGAGAGCGGACACCCCCTAGCCCTGAGAAGAGGTATCCCTAAGGGACAGTACCTCAGGGCTAGGAGAAATTGTTCGGAGCTTGGGGAGTTTAAGGCGGCAGCCTTGGACCTGAAACACAGGTTTACCAACAGGGGATACCCAGAATACACCCTGAAAAAGGCGTACCATCATGCCATGAACACCAATCGTAGCCAGTTATTGACCCCTAGAAATAGGGAGAATGTGGATTTGATACCACGCATTCTGGCTAATTTCGATAAGGCCCACCGACAAGTTCGGGAAATACTCCAGAACCACTGGTCCATTCTACAATCGGACCCGGACATTGGATCGTCACTATCTGTTCGCCCATTGGTCACGTACAGACGTGGTTCCAATCTACGTGACCGATTGGTGCATAGCCTCTACACTCGGCCCACTACTGTAACTTGGCTCACAAGTTCAGCCAAAGGCAATTTCCCTTGTGGTTCATGCATTATATGCAAATTTATTACTAAGGGAGACTCGTTTATTAGTACCACTAGTGGAATAAGATATGAGATTCGGTCTTTTATTAGATGCACCTCGGTGGGTCTAATATATCTTATTACCTGTAATTGTGGCCTTCAGCACGTGGGTAAGACAAAGCGCGAATTAAGGCGGAGGATAGGAGAACATCTATCAGACATCCGGAACTCGAGAGACACTACGGTGTCTCGCCATGTACGGGATGTACATGCTGGGAATCTGGATGTGCTGAGGGTCCAGGGCATTGTGATGCCCAAAAAATCCATACGCGGTGGAGATATAGATACTCTACTGCTCCAAAAAGAAGCAATGTGGATCTTTAGATTACAAACTATGCACCCTAGTGGGTTAAATGAGGCAATTTCATATTCATGCTTCATTTGAGCCTCAGGGACCACAATATGGATACTTGCTGCTGTGTCCTTTGCGTGCATCTATATGGTTAAATAATTTTGACCATATGCAATGGATTTTCTGTCCAGTTTGCTTGTCTTATTGCCCCCTGTATCTCCTTGATGCCCTCCATATGTATATACTGGATTTAGGGAGGCGGGGCTTGCTTCTTGATTCATGTCACTATGTTTGCTATTTTTCTTCTATTCATGCCTGTTAGATACGGTTCTTTTTCGCTTTTTTGTACATGTACATATACTTACCGTGATGTCACCAACTTGCGGTCTCTCGATTTAGCCAACTTCAGTGCCAGACGTGTAAGTGACATATTCCTGGCCGCGATTTTCGATTCCTCCTATTTACATGGGCATTTGTTATGCTAGTATGGAGGTGTGTGATGTGATGAGGGCGCTGGGTGGATCGGGGGTGCATGTCAAATGACGCGCCTTTCTTTGATTTGACCAAGCGCTTTGTAGGCGGGGTTTACTCGATATCTTTTCGGCGTTCAAACGGCCGCGCACGGCCACCATAGCGCCGAATACCTTTACACACAACAGTGTGAGGTGATTCTGCCGTACAGGCACACTTTATTATAACAGAGACTCTCGCTTCGCTCCTGATGAATTGTGGCTCATATGGCCATAGCGAAACGCGTTGAGCCGGTGATCCTCTGGTTTTCTTACACGGCTCTCCAGGCAGGGTGTTACTCTGGATGAGCAGCGCCACTGCTGACTCGAGTATATGGGGTCTGTGATCTTTATTATACCTCAGGCTTATTAGGTTGACTGAGTTAGCTGAGTGAGCACCCACATACAACCTGGTGGGTGTTTTACCCTGTAGGGGTTTTAGTCACTCGCCAGCTATCTCATATCACCAAGCCAAGTAGATTCACAACAATCACACCTATACCTGGTTTTACCCCTTGAGCCGTGCCTTGATCCCCTGCCAGCTTATATTAGCACCGATGTGCTAGCTGGATGGGATATTTAGTCCGGACTCCTTTACAGTGGTGAGGATTTAATCCCCCTCCTACATCACTGTTTTTTAGTCTGGAAGCCTGACAGTCACAGACGTGATATTCAGTTTCCCGTTTAACAATCTATATTTAATAAACTATTTATTATTTTTTCCTCATACGTCTCTTCAGGCAGATAATTTTATATATTAGTTAGACGTAAAATTTCCGTTCCAACATTTTTGTGATTTGAATATAGTCTGGCTACCACACAACACTTTATAGCTATGCCTGATCCAGCGAACAACGAAAGGCTGTTTTCTGCCAGCATAGCCTGTCGGATTGCTATGCCACATGTGTAAAGGTAGCCTTAAAGGGGTTGTTCTGCATTTATCATGATACACATTTTGGTGACACTATATTTACCATCAGTGAGGTGTTACCAAAATATGTAATTGGAGCAAGAAAGTCCATAAGGTGATACAGCCATTAATTGCTAGAATACAGTCAGGTCCATAAATATTGGGGCATCGACACAATTCTAACATTTTTGGCTCTATACACCACCACAATGGATTTGAAATGAAACAAACAAGATGTTCTTTAACTGCAAACTGTCAGCTTTAATTTGGGGGTATTTACATCAAAATCAGGTGAACAGTGCAGGAATTACAATAGTTTGCATATATGCCTCCCACTTGTTAAGGAACCAAAAGTAATGGGACAGAATAATAATCATAAATCAAACTTTCACTTTTTTATACTTGGTTGCAAATCCTTTGCAGTCAATTGCAGCCTGAAGTCTGGAACGCATAGACATCACCAGACGCTGGGTTTCATCCCTGGTGATGCTCTGCCAGGCCTCTACTGCAACTGTCTTCAGTTCCTGCTTGTTCTTGGGGCATTTTCCCTTCAGTTTTGTCTTCAGCAAGTGAAATGCATGCTCAATCGGATTCAGGTCAGGAGATTGACTTGGCCATTGCATAACATTCCACTTCTTTCCCTTAAAAAACTCTTTGGTTGCTTTTGCAGTATGCTTTGGGTCATTGTCCACTGTGAAGCGCCATCCAATGAGTTCTGAAGCATTTGGCTGAATATGAGAAGATAATATTGCCCAAAACACTTTAGAATTCATCCTGCTGCTTTTGTCATCAGTCACAACATCAATAAATACTAGAGAACCAGTTCCATTGGCAGCCATACATGCCCACGCCATGACACTACCACCACCATGCTTCACTGATGAGCTGGTATGCTTAGGATCATGAACAGTTCCTTTCCTTCTCCATACTCTTCTCTTCCCATCACTCTGGTACAAGTTGATCTTGGTCTCATCTGTCCATAGGATGTTGTTCCAGAACTGTGAACATGTTGTGGTGAACCCTCTGTATTCACTCTGGTGAAGTCTTCTCTTGATTGTTGACTTTGACACACATACACCTACCTCCTGGAGAGTGTTCTTGATCTGGCCAACTGTTGTGAAGGGTGTTTTCTTCACCAGGGAAATAATTCTTCGGTCATTCACCACAGTTGTTTTCTGTGGTCTTCCGGGTCTTTTGGTGTTGCTTAACATTCCACTTCTTTTTAAGAATGTTCCAAATACTTGTTTTGCCCACGCCTAATGTTTTTGCTATCTATCTGATGGGTTTGTTTTGTTTTTGTTTAGTGACAGCTCGTTGGATCTCATCTTGAGAGTTGACAGCAACAGATTCCAAATGCAAATAGCACACTTGAAATGAACTCTGGACTTTTTATCTGCTCATTGTAATTGGGATAATGAGGGAATAACACACACCTGGCCATGGAACAGCTGAGAAGCTAATTGTCCCATTACTTTTGGTCCCTTAACAAGTGGGAGGCACATATGGAAACTGTTGTAATTCCTGCACCGTTCACCTGATTTGGATGTAAATACCCTCAAATTAAAGCAGACAGTCTGCAGGTAAAGCACATCTTGTTTGTTTCCAGTGGCGTAGGGATCGCCATAGCAGTGGCTATGGGGCCCTACGCCACTGGGGGCCCGTCTGACCGCATTCATTTATTATTATTTTTTTTTATTAACACACACAGACACTACACACAGGCAGCCAGGAGGTGGCGTAACTACCGGGGAAGCAGCTGCTTCGGGGCCCGACAGTTTATTTTCAAGTTAGTTAAATATCGATGTCTTAATGTTCAGGGCCCCTTCACAGCAGCAGTCTTAATGTTCAGGCCCCCTCGCTAATGTGATCTAATCTTACTGTATTAAAGTCTCCTGATGTGTCTGGGATTCGAATGTATGAGTGTATCAGTAAGCATTTAACCTCACAACCATAAAGGAGGCACTGCAACTGATTGAAAAAACATGACACTTCTACTGTTATAGCTGGCTAAGTGTACGTCTATACATATGACAGCTGCCCCAACACACCCAGCACTGCTATATCTCTATATGACAGCTATCCCAGCACACTCAGCTCTGCTATATCTCTATATATGAGCAGTTGTCATGTGTATAGATGTACACTTAGCCAGCTATAACAGTAGAAGTCTCTAAATTTTTCAGTCAGCAGCAAGGCTGCTCTTATGGTCTTGTGGTTAGATGCTTTGCCTCTGATACAGAAGGTCAAGGGTTCAAATCCCAGCAGCAATCTTTTCTGAAATACAAGCACTGACTCCATATATGGACATACAGGGAGGGACACAGGAAGAGGCTGCATCGCATCACTGACATGGAGAAGTAGAAGTGTTTTTTTTTTAATACCCGACTGTTACTGCCATGGGGGAGCGGGGGGCACTTGAAACTGGCACATGGGGGAGGGGGGTTGGTACCTGACCTGATACTGTCACCTGGGGGGGGGTTGGCACCTGATACTGACTGGCACATGGGGGGGGGAAAGGCACCTAATACTGTGGATGGCACTGTTTAGGGGAGGGGGATCTGTGTATGGCACTATTTAGGGGAGGGGGGATCTGTTGATGGCACTATTTAGGGGAGGGGGATCTGTGGATGGCACTGTTTAGGGGAGGGGGATCTGTGGATGGCACTATTTAGGGGAGGGGGATCTGTGGATGGCACTGTTTAGGGGAGGGGGATCTGTGGATGGCACTATTTAGGGGAGGGGGATCTGTGGATGGCACTATTTAGGGGAGAGGGATCTGTGGATGGCACTGTTTAGGGGAGAGGGATCTGTGGATGGCACTGTTTAGGGGAGAGGGATCTGTGGATGGCACTGTTTAGGGGAGGGGGATCTGTGGACGGCACTGTTTAGGGGAGAGGGATCTGTGTAAGGCACTGTTTAGGGGAGGGGGGATCTGTTGATGGCACTATTTAGGGGAGGGGGATCTGTGGATGGCACTGTTTAGGGGAGAGGGATCTGTGGATGGCACTATTTAGGGGAGGGGGATCTGTGGATGGCACTATTTAGGGGAGAGGGATCTGTGGATGGCACTGTTTAGGGGAGGGGGATCTGTGGATGGCACTATTTAGGGGAGGGGGATCTGTGGATGGCACTATTTAGGGGAGGGGGATCTGTGGATGGCACTGTTTAGGGGAGAGGGATCTGTGGATGGCACTGTTTAGGGGAGGGGGATCTGTGGACGGCACTGTTTAGGGGAGAGGGATCTGTGTATGGCACTGTTTAGGGGAGGGGGGATCTGTTGATGGCACTGTTTAGGGGAGGAGGATCTGTGGATGGCACTATTTAGGGGAGGGTGATCTGTGGATGGCACTATTAAGGGGAGGGGGATCTGTGGATGGCACTATTTAGGGGAGGGGGATCTGTTGATGGCACTATTTAGGGGAGGGGGATCTGTGGATGGCACTATTTAGGGGAGGGGGATCTGTGGATGGCACGGGGGGGGGCCATAATTTTTTTTTGCTATGGGGCCCATGCATTTCAAGCTACGCCCCTGTTTGTTTCATTTCAAATCCATTGTAGTGTATAGAGCCAGAAATGTTACAATTGTGTCAATGTCCCTATATTTATCGACCTGACTGTAAAAACTGGTGTTTTTCTGGCTCTGGCTATGTTTATAGGTTTTCCCACTGAAATGATCGAGCAATTTGGATTATCTTTCTTTACATAGATGGCTGCTGCACTGTTATCTTGCAGCTATAAGAGCATATTGTTCTCCTCATCCCTGCCTTATCCAAGTTTTCATTGAGTGCTGTGTATACAGATCACTCAGCAGCAATGCCACCACTTCCTGCTCTGACCCTAGCAATCATGTGATCACTGGGGGCTCATTAATTGCTGAAGCTGACCCAGATGAGCTCTGCAGTGTTAAAGCCTCAGAAGGCTGCATTTCTCCGGAATCTGGAGCTAATATGTCAGCCTGATTTACAGGAGAAATCATCAGTAAGAAAAAAATGCAATGTTGACTTTCCATGACTTTGTAGGTAGCACAAAGTATAAAATAAAATAAAAATATAAAGACAAAACAAAATTCACAAGGGTTGGTAGGAGAAAAAGCACCCCACAAATTGTTGTGCATTTTTTTCTGAATATGGCAACACCCCACATGTGGTCATAAACTGCTGTATTGGCACACTGCAGGACTCAGAAGGGAAGGAGCGCCATTTGGCTTTTGGAGGCTTTTGGAGATTTTGCAGGAATGTTTTTGTCAGATTTAAAAAGACCCCACGGTACCATACAGTGAAAACTTCAATGAAAAAGTCCCATTTTATTAACTACACTTCTCAAGGAATTTATCTAAGGGTGTAGTGAGCAGTTTCTGAGTTCATGGGTTTCCCATATGTTTTAAAGTGAATGCGACGATTTGAGAATAAATAGGCTTAACAGGCTAAGTGATAAAAATACTTGGAATCAAAAGGAGTATAGTAGGGCACACCAATATCTGGTTCCACACGGACAATTAGTATAATAATATTTATTTTAGCAATATACACTATTAAATACACATACATAAAATATCACACTATAAAATAGTAAAATACATAAAATACATGCAGTAAAAACCATATATCTATATAAATATATAAATATTTCTATTAATTTCTATAGGTTTTCTGCTTTTTTAGTACAGTAGTATCCTTCCAACTAATTGCCACACTCAATGTCCCAAAAATATAGTTATAGAGATGGGAATGACTGTTTAAGTTTTTGAATGCGGTTTTTGAAGTAGTCACTTGTATTGTTGCGACTTAATAGTCGTTGCGTATATATTGTCGCTCCAATCTCGCTGTCTGTTAATAAAAATAAGCCGAAGCTGTTTTACTCACAGTTTGAAGTAGTATCGGCTTTTAGTAAATCACTGGTGGCGTCCCACGTGTGATGAACTTTTTACAGGCTGCGGTTTGTAGAGATGGTGTAACTTCGGGATCCTCGGTGATCATAGGCGGCGGTGCTGTCTTGGAGATCAGTCGGTAATATACTCCTTCTGCGTTTTGGATGTATATCGCAGGAGTGGACTTTGCCCAAAAAAACGACTCTCCAGGAAAACAGATGTCCGGCTTGACTTTACTTTTAAAGATAAAGGTTCACCGATCCCTCACTTTTTTCTTTTCTTTCAGCGCTTTCGATCCTCCGGTAATAAACTGTGTTCCATGCGGTAGTTATTTAATATTTTTACAAAGTATCCTTACACAATAAAATTCATTCTCCTATGAATAGGGTTCATTCATGCACATAAATATAAAATTGCATAAGGATAGGGGAAATCAGAAGAAACGCATAAACTATGCGGTTGATATTTCCATACATTGCGGCTTCATTGCGTCTTTTCTTTCATTAATGCAATGAAGCCGCAATGTATGGAAATATCAACCGCATAGTTTATGCGTTTCTTCTGATTTCCCCTATCCTTATGCAATTTTATATTTATGTGCATGAATGAACCCTATTCATAGGAGAATGAATTTTATTGTGTAAGGATACTTTGTAAAAATATTAAATAACTACCGCATGGAACACAGTTTATTACCGGAGGATCGAAAGCGCTGAAAGAAAAGAAAAAAGTGAGGGATCGGTGAACCTTTATCTTTAAAAGTAAAGTCAAGCCGGACATCTGTTTTCCTGGAGAGTCGTTTTTTTGGGCAAAGTCCACTCCTGCGATATACATCCAAAACGCAGAAGGAGTATATTACCGACTGATCTCCAAGACAGCACCGCCGCCTATGATCACCGAGGATCCCGAAGTTACACCATCTCTACAAACCGCAGCCTGTAAAAAGTTCATCACACGTGGGACGCCACCAGTGATTTACTAAAAGCCGATACTACTTCAAACTGTGAGTAAAACAGCTTCGGCTTATCTTTATTAACAGACAGCGAGATTGGAGCGACAATATATACGCAACGACTATTAAGTCGCAACAATACAAGTGACTACTTCAAAAACCGCATTCAAAAACTTAAACAGTCATTCCCATCTCTATAACTATATTTTTGGGACATTGAGTGTGGCAATTAGTTGGAAGGATACTACTGTACTAAAAAAGCAGAAAACCTATAGAAATTAATAGAAATATTTATATATTTATATAGATATATGGTTTTTACTGCATGTATTTTATGTATTTTACTATTTTATAGTGTGATATTTTATGTATGTGTATTTAATAGTGTATATTGCTAAAATAAATATTATTATACTAATTGTCCGTGTGGAACCAGATATTGGTGTGCCCTACTATACTCCTTTTGATTCCAATTTTTTTAGAGGATTGGGTGAATCCTCTTTGTAGGAGCACCCATTTCCATTTTTGAGTATTCAGGTGAGCCCTCTCTAAACACTTGCAGATAAAAATACTTACTTATGCTACTTTCACACTTACGTTCGGAGCGGATCCGTCTGGTGTCTGCACAGACGGATCCGCTCCTATAATGCAGACGATAGGATCCGTTCAGAACGGATCCGTCTGCATTATATTTCAGAAAAAAGTGTGAAAGTTAGTCCGACGGATCCGTCCAGACTTTACATTGAAAGTCAATGGGGGACGGATCCGTTTGAAATTGAGCCATATTGTGTCAACTTCAAACGGATCCGTCCCCATTGACTTACATTGTAAGTCTGGACGGATCCGTTTGGCTCTGCACGGCCAGGCGGACACCCGAACGCTGCAAGCTGTGTTTGGGTGTCCGCCTGCTGAGCGGAGCGGAGGCCAAACGGTGCCAGACTGAGGCATTCTGAGCAGATCCGCATCCACTCAGAATGCATTGGGGCTGGACGGATGCGTTCGGGGCCGCTTGTGAGAGCCTTCAAACGGAGCTCACAAGCGGAGCCCCGAACCCTAGTGTGAAAGTAGCCTAATAAAGTGTGATTAAATATAATATAAAACAGACAAATCCCATACAGAATAAAAACTAATCACATGGCTTGCACAATACGGTATGGGAGGGACTCCTGCTGCCATGTCATAATGGCACACATAGCCGACACCCCATGGTTATACAAGAGATAGGGAGAGTGACCTTTCAATATCCTACAAGGTTTATACCTTTAAGTCACTCCTCCTAAGGATGGCCAGCATGTAGCACGCATGTCTCTGAGATAGTCACTCAGTAATGTGGCTCTCTCAGCACAACGGGGGAGAGGGGGTTGTATATGTCTAACTATCCCTAACTCACTACATTAAAAATAATATGGAAGGTGATATTAAAGGGAAAAGAATTAAAGGGGACAGAACTAATCATTACTTAATTAAAATACCTTACAGCACACCATGAAAATAAGCTGAGGTCAAATTCTCACACATCTTAAAGTCTGTTTTGATGGGAAAGCCATAACACACTGTAAGAATTCAATAATCTAGGGCAAAGGGGCAAGACATTGGATTGAGTGGTATAGGTGGTGACTTTGTACCAATCTACGGGGGTCTCAGCTTATGGGCTCATTGCATGTACCCTTGAAGTTACAAGTTTGTATTTCCCTTGGGATTCTCTATAGAAGCGAGGAAACTTCTAATTTCCCTGTAAGCTCTGGCTGAATACATGAAGACTGATTGACTCTGATCTGCCGCTGAGCCCCTCTATTACCACGCCATGTTTCCTGGTTATGTGGCGCTGAACTAATTTCTATCTAATTGCAGAGTAAAGGGAATAATGACATTCTGCAGCTTAACAGAGAAAAAGAAACATTGTGGCCTCTTTGTACCAAGGTTAAACATCAACATTTGTATTCAAAACTGAGTGCTCAAACCTTGACGTAGAAACGGAAAGAGGAATGGGAAATATGTGTTTGCTTTGACTGAAGTGTTACAGTTAATAGAACAGACTATTGTTGTTAACACTTGAAGGTGGCTTCACAACAATGTTTACCCACTTTTTAAATCATGTTTTTAATGCACTTTTTGTGTTAAAAAAAAAGTTGACAATTCACTGAGAAAACGATTCATAAACTGTTGTCATAGAAAAACAAACCATATAAAACCTAACATTTGTTGTAGCAATGTAAACCATATACACTCACCTAAAGAATTATTAGGAACACCTGTTCTATTTCTCATTAATGCAATTATCTAGTCAACCAATCACATGGCAGTTGCTTCAATGCATTTAGGGGGGTGGTCCTGGTCAAGACAATCTCCTGAACTCCAAACTGAATGTCAGAATGGGAAAGAAAGGTGATTGAAGCAGTTTTGAGCGTGGCATGGTTGTTGGTGCCAGATGGGCCGGTCTGAGTATTTCACAATCTGCTCAGTTACTGGGATTTTCACGCACAACCATTTCTAGGGTTTACAAAGAATGGTGTGAAAAGGGAAAAACATCCAGTATGCGGCAGTCCTGTGGGCAAAAATGCCTTGTGGATGCCAGAGGTCAGAGGAGAATGGGCCGACTGATTCAAGCTGATAGAAGAGCAACGTTGACTGAAATAACCACTCGTTACAACCGAGGTCTGCAGCAAAGCATTTGTGAAGCCACAACACGCACAACCTTGAGGCGGATGGGCTACAACAGCAGAAGACCCCACCGGGTACCACTCATCTCCACTACAAATAGGAAAAAGAGGCTACAATTTGCACGAGCTCACCAAAATTGGACTGTTGAAGACTGGAAAAATGTTGCCTGGTCTGATGAGTCTCGATTTCTGTTGAGACATTCAAATGGTAGAGTCCGAATTTGGCGTAAACAGAATGAGAACATGTATCCATTCTCTGATGGCTACTTCCAGCAGGATAATGCACCATGTCACAAAGCTCGAATCATTTCAAATTGGTTTCTTGAACATGACAATGAGTTCACTGTACTAAAATGGCCCCCACAGTCACCAGATCTCAACCCAATAGAGCATCTTTGGGATGTGGTGGAACGGGAGCTTCATGCCCTGGATGTGCATCCCTCAAATCTCCACCAACTGCAAGATGCTATGCTATCAATATTGGCCAACATTTCTAAAGAATGCTATCAGCACCTTGTTGAATCAATGCCACGTAGAATTAAGGCAGTTCTGAAGGCAAAAGGGGGTCCAACACCGTATTAGTATGGTGTTCCTAATAATTCTTTAGGTAAGTGTACAATGTAAATCAGAGGACGACAAATCCCACACTTATTACCACAGACCAAAAACCTTAAAAAATGCATTGATTGACAAAAAAAAATGCACCAAGAAGAAGTTGTTGGAAAGAAGCTTTCTATGTGTGAATGTAATTATGATAAATGTAAATGATTACAATATGAGAGGAAAAGAGGAAATTGAATTGAGTAAAATTGAGGAAATTGAGGAAAATTGTACAGCATGACCTCTATAAACCTGGATACAGCATGAGATGTGGCCTCTAGGCTGGATACAAGATGAGATATGGCTTCTAGCCTGGATACAAGATGAGATACGACCTCTGGACTGGATACAAGATGAGATACGGCCTCTAGTCTGGTTACAAGATGATACGGCCTCTAGCCTGGATACAAGATGAGATATGGCCTCTGGCCTAGATACAAGATAGGTTATGGCCTTAACCTGGATACAAGATGAGATACGGTTGGGCATGGAGGCATACAGGTTCTTGGTATCCTGCGACACATTGGCACACAGATGTTACAGCTGGGCCTGTAGATTCTGCACAAATGTAGGTTTCTGAAGCTTGCGTCCCAGATGGTCCCATAATTGCTCAATTGATGAAAATTCTGGTGACCGGGCAGCCAAGGACATTTTGTAATCTGGATGAGTCATTGCTGGGAAAGCCTTGCTGTGTGTGCGCAAGCATTATCCTGCTGAAAAATTCTAGTTGGAAGCCCTGCCATGAGAGGAACGCATGTGGCTGCAGGATATCATGCACATATCACTGTTAGTGCTGTTAGTGTCCCTCGTATCACTACTATTGTTATATGCAATGGCTCCCCAAATCATCACACCAACTACTGGGGCAGTATGTCGCTCCACAGCCTAGGCAGGACTAAAGCGCTCACCATGAGGCCTCCATACTGGAACCATCCATACACATGACGGACTGTTGTATGTACAGCAAGTCCCTGAGTATCCGGTGCAAAGAGGATGGGAGTGGTAGTAGCCCTGACAAGGTGTTGTGTCCCAATGTTCTTCCTCAGGCCATTGCTCCCTGGGGATTGGTGCAGTAAAAAGGTAGTTTGAACAATCAGGTCAGAAGTAATCATATAAAAGGCTCTCTTTAATTAAAAATATACCTTGTGACACATCCAGTAGTACTAAGTACAAAGTTCTGTTTCAGGCACCAGATGAGGAGGTTTGGTGGCTGGTTGGATGTCAATGTAATGTTATAGCACTAGCAGACACTTGTGGATATAGATTTTTAACTCTGATGAACTATCTGGAGTGTTGGTCTCATAGGACAATTGGATACCGTTTCCAGGAGTAGGAGATCTGGCATGTGCTTCCTCTACCTTCTGAACTCCAACTTTCCCTCCTGGCAGGAAGTAGGACCAGCCCACTCTTACCAAGAAGGGAGGAACAGGGTGGTTAGCCCTTTTCCTGCCATTTGTCAACCATTCCTTCTCTTCTGGAATAAATGGCCAATAAATAACATCACATAACAATACATACAAAACATTTGCAGATACCCCCTGATCTGGGGTACTGTATATGCGATGTCTCCCCAGATCATTACACCGGCAGTTGGGGCAGTGTGTTGCTCCACAACAAAGGCAGGATTGAAGAGCTCACCAAACTCCAGAATATTTTTTCTGCTACCGTGGTCATCAGGGGAAAGAAGAGGAAAAATCAAAAGCATGGAAGAGATAGCCAGTGCTGATCGAGTTATTGAATTATCTCACTGTAAAGTATCCATTTCCCTATTGTAGGACTATCTCAAGGTCAGACAGGATTTAGCTGGCCAGGTATGGGATTGCCGAGAGTAGCCAAACCGCACAGCAGAGTGCATCAGTTACCTCCTATCTTCTTGTATTCCCTTATCAACACCATTCTAATTACTTTAGAAGGTTTATGACCCTACCTAATTGGATTGTCTTAATAGGTGTGGGATTGTTGTCCTTTGATATACTTTGTACATGGGTTTTAATTGCTGCAGTAAATGTTAAGTTTTATATGGTCTGACTTTTCTCAGTGATGATAAAAAATGCTGTGACCAGATGCTGTAAAGTCTATATTACAATATTATACAGCATGCATTAAGAACATTCTTCATTTTGTATTTTCTTTGTAGCATTTTGGGGTCAATAGCATTTTTATGAAAATGTTGCATGCCCTAGCTATGGCGTTTTTTTTATGCCAACTTGCTTCACAGGCTTCTCTATAAAACATTCACAATACTAGGGGGGAAAAAAAACTAACCCTACCCTATACTGCCAAAACTGCTTGAAGTGCAAGTGCATGTGAATATGCCTTAAATAAGCCAAATTATTTCAAAACCAATGGAATCAGGACTGTTTCAGATTTTTTTCACCATAGACCATAAGGGTCAAGCCAAAGAAAGACAACAGGATATGGGAGTCATCGCCAGGGAGAGAAGCAGAGAAAAAATTTGTACATACTATAGTATCAAATATTAAACTTTTTTTAATTCCATTTTATAAAGTTAAAATTTATGTTTTTAAAAATTGGTCTTTATTAAACATTTTCAAAATTTTTTGCTCCACAGCAGTGAATCCCGTCAGAAAGCTGCGCTGCCCACTAACTTTAGAGCCCTTATCTCTAGATTCTTGCCATCTCATAAACACTCATTATTGCTTAACTATTATCAGTTTTAGAAGAATTTATATTAAATAAGTGTTTATGAGCTATCAGGAGTTCAGAGATCCAGCGTTAGAACGCTACACAGAAACTGAAAGCTGCAAAGCAAACACTATTGAACATTTTAAAAAAAGACCAATTGAAAAAAATATTAAATTATATAATTGTAACAGCGGCTGCTATGCACCACTGTTCCTCTGCTTTCCGCCACGGTCCCGGGCGCCGTGTTCTGCGGTGATCTGCGGCTGGGGCTTCCCATTCACTGCTGCAGTCCTGGGCTCTGTCTGTGTGGGTTATGTTGTTCTGGCATCTGCTCCACAATTTTCTCTCAGCCCTGGCCACAGCATGCTTGCTGCTTGTTTCCTGCAGCACTTCCTTAAGGGCCGGCACGCGTCATTTCCTGGGCTTTATGGGTTAAATCATGTGACCTCACTGACCAATCCTAGCCGTCCTGCGCATATATAAGTGGCTCAGCCCCCTTCCTAGATGCCTCAGTGTCACGGTCCTTGTCTCATGCTAAGGTTCCTGTTTTTAGCTAGTATTCTTGACTCGTATTTGTATTCCTGGACTCTGCTACTTGTTATATTCCGACCTGGATTGCCTGACCTGTACCTGTGCCGCCTTCCCTGACCATTTGCCTGTCTGACTACGCCTCTGCCTCAATCCCTCAATCCTTCACCTCTTGTACTTTTCTAAGGTACCTCCTGGTCTGCCTGGACCAGCTACCTCGTGTGCCTATCCTCCTTAAGAGGTAGTGACTAGAGATGGCCTTGCGGTTCACCCGGCGGTCGTTTCACGGCGAACTTTGCGTGTTCGCGATTCGCCGAACATGCGAACATATGGAAAAATTTGCGCCCGCCATATTCTTTTACATTGTGAAGAACTTTGACCCATGACACATCCATCAGGTGTTACAGGACAGCCAATTGAGACGTTTCAGCACATCGACACACCCCCTACCTTATAAATAAACCTGATCTGGCCGCCATTTTACATTCAGTGTTTTGCCAGTGTAGGGAGAGGTTGTTGTGTGGAGCAGGGACAGACTGTTAGGGACACCAAACACTAGCTAATAGGGCCACAAAAGTCCTTTTAAGCACTAGTATAGGTGTGCTATCGATAGGTGTGATACACAGAGGGGTGCGATATCCTTATACTTTTATAATGAGTCAAAAACACATAGATCTATATAGTGATTACCTGGAAGTCAGGGGCCTAGGGGCTAGGGGCTTACTAGGGCCATTTTTATATAGGGTAAGGTTCCGCACAGGGTCGCTCTTATCAGGGCGGGTGGTCTGTGGATAGGCTATCAGGGCCAGAATAGCACCCCCCTGTAGGGCAATATCAGGGACAGTTCTTTGCCCACCCTGTCCTTCAATACCACATCATCATCTAGCCCAGGGATAGATGATTTTTTGCTTTCCCTCCTGGATTCATTGATGTGCACTGGAACCCCCTGGATTGTGGTAGGACATGTGGTTTCTGATTTGGTGCCGCTGAGCACTTGTTATTTCCTACCACATCTATGCTTTTTGCTTAACTTTAATAATTTAATTTATTTTCATTTTGAAGGATATCTTTTCCATTCACACGTCCGCAAAATGGGTCCGCATCCGTTCCGCAATTTTGCGGATCGGGTGCCGACCCATTCATTTTTAATGGGGCCGGAATGTGCTCTCCGCATTTGCGGATCTGCACTTCCGCATCTGTGCTTCCGTTTCCGCAAAAAAATTGCAATTGCAGACAAGATTAGGCATTTTCTATTATAGTGCCGGCGATGAGTGCGGTCCACAAATTGCGGAATGCACATTGCCGGTGTCCATGTTTTGCGGATCCTCAAAACACTTACGGACGTGTGAATGGACCCTCATAGTAAAATTATTAAAGGTTGCGTTTTATCTTCATGTATATTCTAATGGATTGCCTTCCTTGTACAATGTTATATTATACTTTCTATGTTAGACAGTATATTATAGTGCATTTGTATTGTGCGGCAGTTGTGTGCGGTTCTGCTGAGATACCGCAGCTATATAGAGGGACAAGCGTTATTGGAACAAATAATTTCTACTGGTGTGATATACCAGTCCCCGCCCAAAAAAATGATTGAAGCGGGGTGTTATATACCAATAATATACTTTCTTTATAGTGCATTTGGGTACTGTATAGTGCATTTGCGCATGCGCGTACGCGAAAATTATATTGCCGATATTTTGCATTGAAATTTTTTTTTTATGGAGATCACAAATTCGAATAATACATCTGGTATGTCACTGTCCATGTTGTGGGACTATTTGTGCACTTCTAGTAATTATTTCTTGGCTGCAAATATGAGCTGAAGGTTTTTCAGGTTCGCATGCCATTAAAATGAATGGGACCCGCCGAAAACTTGCGGTTCGCGAACATTTGATCGCGTTCGCGAACCGTCCAGGCAGATGTTTGTCCATCACTAGTAGTGACCTGGTGTTCCACTCGGTAAAGTCTATCCCCACCATCAGGGGTACTGTGAAGATCCAGGTGCTCACTTAGACAACGCTCTTAGAGGAGGTAGGACATGTGGCACAGTGGGTTCACACCTGCTGGTTCGTGATAATAAGATATACAGTGGATATAAAAGTCTACACAATGTCAAGTTAAAAGTTAAAATGTCAAGTTTCTGTGATGTAAAAAAAAAACTTTTTCAACCTTTAATGTGACCTATAAACTGTACAACTCAATTGAAAAACAGACTGAAATCAAAACAAAAAAAAACTAAAATAATGTGGTTGCATAAGTGTGCACACCCTCTTATAACTGGGGATGTAGCTGTGTTCAGAATTAAGCAATCACATTCAAAATCCTGTTAAATAGGAGTCAGCATACACCGGCCGTTATTTAAAGTGCCTCTGATTAACCCCAAATAAAGTTCAGCTGCTCTAGTTGGTCTTTGCTGAAATTTTCTTAGTCGCATCCCACAGCAAAAGCCATGGTCCACAGAGAGCTTCCAAAGCATCAGAGGGATCTCATTGTTAAAAGGTATCAGTTAGGAGAAGGGTACAAAAGAATTTCCAAGGCATTAGATATACCATGGAACACAGTGAAGACAGTCATCATCAAGTGGAGAAAATATGGCACAACAGTGACATTACCAAGAACTGGACGTCCCTCCAAAATTGATGAAAAGACGAGAAGAAAACTGGTCTGGGAGGCGACCAAGAGGCCTACAGCAACATTAAAGGAGCTGCAGGAATATCTGGCAAGTACTGGCTGTGTGGTACGTGTGACAACAATCTCCCGTATTCTTCATATGTCTGGGCTATGGGGTAGAGTGGCAAGACGAAAGCCTTTTCTTACGAATAAAAACATCCAAGCCAGGCTACATTTTGCAAAAACACATCTGAAGTCTCCCAAAAGCATGTGGGAAAAGGTGTTATGGTCTGATGAAACCAAGGTTGAACTTTTTGGCCATAATTCCAAAAGATATGTTTGGCGCAAAAACAACACTGCACATCACCAAAAGAACACCATCGCCACAGTGAAGCATGGTGGTGGCAGCATCATGCCAAGGGGCTGTTTTTCTTCAGCTTGAACTGGGGCCTTAGTTAAGCTAGAGGAAATTATGAACAGTTGTACAGGAGAGGTACCACCGGTAATGTCACTGCCCGCAGTGTCTACGGAAAAAGTACACTGTATGTCACAGATAACATTTTTATGCGCACACTTTACAAAGGAGATGTGGCGCAGCTAATGTCACTGTCCGCAGCAGACACCATCTACGGAAAAAGTCCACTGGATGTTACAGATATTTTTAGGCTGCGCACACGTTACACAGGAGATGTAGCGCAGATTATATCGCTGTCTGCAGCGGCCTAACTATGCGCAAAAAATTGATATTGCTGCCACACACAATAGTCCTTAAAAGTACTTTTGGGTCTCTGAAAAGTTTTTTTCTAATAAAAATATTCCTATATCACTCCCCACACTGTCTGTCCCTTCTTCAGCACAGCTCTCCCTGACTAAGGCCTCTTTCACACTTGCGTTGTTGGGATCCGGCATGCACTTCCGTTGCCGGAGGTGCCTGCCGGATCCGTAACAACGCAAGTGTACTGAAAGCATTTGAAGACGGAACCGTCTTCCAAATGCTTTCAGTGTTACTATGGCACCCAGGATGCTATTAAAGTCCTGGTTGCCATAGTAGGAGCGGGGAGCGGGGGAGCGGTATACTTACAGTCCGTGCGGCTCCCCGGGCGCTCCAGAGTGACGTCAGAGCGCCCCATGCGCATGGATGACGTGATCCATGTGATCACGTGATCCATGCGCTTGGGGCGCCCTGACGTCACTCTGGAGCGCCCGGGGAGCCGCACGGACGGTAAGTATGCTGCTCCCCTGCTCCCCGCTACACTTACCATGGCTGTCAGGACTTTAGCGTCCCGGTAGCCATGGTAACCATTCAGAAAAAGCTAAATGTCGGCTCCGGCAATGCGCCGAAACGACGTTTAGCTTAAGGCCGGATCCGGATCAATGCCTTTCAATGGGCATTGATCCCGGATCCGGCCTTGCGGCAAGTCTTCAGGATTTTTGGCCGGAGCAAAAAGCGCAGCATGCTGCGGTATTTTCTCCGGCCAAAAAACGTTCCGTACCGGAACTGAAGACATCCTGATGCATCCTGAACGGATTACTCTCCATTCAGAATGCATTAGGATAATCCTGATCAGTATTCTTCCGGCATAGAGTCCCGACGACGGAACTCTATGCCGGAAGACAAGAACGCAAGTGTGAAAGAGCCCTAAGACTGAGCCGAAACACGTGTCATCGGGTGCTATGACGCTTTCCGGCCAGTCAATCACTGTAATGCCAGCAGCCAAAATTGCGACGGCATTACAGTGAGGGCAGTACTTACCTGCACGTTTATTGGCTGCGTAGCAGCCGAATACCGCCATCTGCCGAGCATCGAGATGCTCAAGCCGAACTGGTGTTCAGCCGAGCATGCTCGATCAACACTAATATAAAGTAAAATTAAAAATGAAACATTTTAACCCTTTTACAACGGCAATCGCTTTATATATGTGCTGTCTATGACCCGTTCATTTAGCACATATATACAGTAAACATTTTGCAGCATGACTGTAATCTGGAGTGCTGCACATGTACACACAAGATTAAAGGTCCTGCTCCTGTACTTCAGCAGGAGCAGGTTGGGTCTCCGGGGACCCCGAGGAGAAGACAGAAGTAGTTTATTACTGCTTATGCTTTTTCCTTTCCTATGAGATTAGCGCTCAATGAGTGCTGTGCAGTGAATAGAGGCTGTGCCGCTTTCTCTATTGCAGCTGACAATCACGTGATCGCTGGGTATCTCATGGAAAAGGGCAGAGCTGCAGGGTCTTAGCAAAAATAAATGAAGAATAAGTAAAAAAAAAGAAAACAAAAAATATAAATAAAAGAAAAAAATTTAATAAATAAATACGTAAAAACGTCCAACCGAAACCATACATATTATACATCAGAACAACTGACATAAAATTGGGAACCCATTTTAATAAAAAAAAATTGTGTCCGTATGTACAGTACAGACCAAAAGTTTGGACACACCTTCTCATTCAAAGAGTTTTCTTTATTTTCATGACTATGAAGGCATCAAAACTATGAATTAACACATGTGGAATTATATACATAAGTGTGAAACAACTGAAAATATGTCATATTCTAGGTTCTTCAAAGTAGCCACCTTTTGCTTTTTATTACTGCTTTGCACACTCTTGGCATTCTCTTGATGAGCTTCAAGAGGTAGTCCCCTGAAATGGTCTTCCAACAGTCTTGAAGGAGTTCCCAGAGATGCTTAGCACTTGTTGGCCCTTTTGCCTTCACTCTGCGGTCCAGCTCACCCCAAACCATCTCGATTGGGTTCAGGTCCGGTGACTGTGGAGGCCAGGTCATCTGGCGCAGCACCCATCACTCTCCTTTATGGTCAAATAGCCCTTACTTTCAAAGTTTTCCCAATTTTTCGGCTGACTGACCTTCATTTCTTAAAGTAATGATGGCCACTCGTTTTTCTTTACTTAGCTGCTTTTTTCTTGCCATAATACAAATTCTAACAGTCTATTCAGTAGGACTATCAGCTGTGTATCCACCTGACTTCTCCTCAACGCCACTGATGGTCCCAACCCCATTTATAAGGCAAGAAATCCCACTTATTAAACCTGACAGGGCACACCTGTGAAGTGAAAACCATTTCGGGGTCTACCTCTTGAAGCTCATCAAGAGAATGCCAAGAGTGTGCAAAGCAGTAATCAAAGCAAAAGGTGGCTACTTTGAAGAACCTAGAATATGACATATTTTCAGTTGTTTCACACTTGTTTGTTATGAATATAATTCCACATGTGTTAATTCATAGTTTTGATGCATTCAGTGTGAATCTACAATTTTCATAGTCATGAAAATAAAGAAAACTCTTTGAATGAGAAGGTGTGTCCAAACTTTTGGTCTGTACTGTATATTGTAAAAATAAAAAATACTCTAAATTTTGTTTTTGCAGATTTCAATTAAACCAAAAGAAAACAAACATATGTCCTGTAAAAAAAAATGTTGAAAAATGTATTTTAGTAGTCCAACAGAAAAATGTTACGACCTTTAAACCACCCTGTGTGCTAAATCACACACAGAAAAATGTCATTAAGGTTTTTTTTTAGGCCTGGTTATGAAATAGTTAAGAACAATTAGGTGGGATTCCTAATGGACATAATCTATTGAAATCAATCATGCTTTAAAAAAAGATGTTTAACATGATCACCCTATTGGGTCTTAAAGGGCTTTGGTCATCACTTACCAGTAGGTGAAATGGTCAGCCGCTGTAGATCAGTGATTGTCTGCAGAGGTAGCGTCTTGCGGGGATGGGGCACATGGGAATGTGCCAAACGCCCTCCCACAAGACGTAAGGGCCAGGCGTGAATATGTTTTCATTGCCTGACCTGTATGTCACAGAGGTGGGGCTCTCTGGGGGTGCTCTATGACCTTACCTCGGACCCGTTTCATGGATGCACATGTACTTGGCCAGCCTGAAACTAGGTCTGTCTCTGACTACGGTTCTGCCTGATCCCTCGTTACTCCCGTGGGCCAGATATCAACCACATCAGGACTACTCCATAAGAGAGCAACCCGGATGGCCCCTGCAGCAAAGGCCAGATCCCTGTATAGGGATTCAAGGGGTTATTCAAGAAAATATATTTATGAATTTTCATCAGGATTGGTCATCAGTATCAGATCTGTGGTGGTGCTCCATGCCCTTACCTTGGACCTCTTTTATGGATGCACATGTACTTGGCCAGCCCTTAACTAGGCCTGTCCCTTACTATGGTTCTGCCTGATCCCTCGGTGCTCTACACTGGTGTCTCTGGCATCCTTGGGCCAGATATCAACCACATCAGGACTAATCCAAGAGAGAGCAGCCTGGTGGCCCCTGCAGCAAACTCCAGATCCCTGCATAGGGATTAAAGGGGTTATGCAAGAAAAGATATTTATGATTTATCCTCAGAATAGGACATCTGTATCATATCTGAGAGGGTGCGACAATTGGGACCGCTGCTGATCCCAACCCAGCCACCATCTTGGGACCTGGATGTAGGGGAAGCGTTACCCACAGACATTTTGAGGGCTTCTTAGGGTGGCATAATGTGAACCATGAAGCATTTTACCTTTCTATGCCAGTATGTCTATGATATTTCTGAAATTTAAGAAAGTGGACAAGCCCTTTAAGAAGAAATGTTAGGTAACACAGTATGTTTGCTTTTCAGGTCCTTATTCATTAGCCAATGTGGCTATAATGCGTATCTCCTGCTCTGGGTGACCTATCAGGTTCATGCATTACAAGGACACTTCATTAATTTCAACAGGAATTATGTCATTCTTCATTTGCCCTGTGGTGGCACTACAGAGGAACTTAACACACGTCCGACGGTCGTGTGAACGAGCCCTAAAAAAACATTTTTTTAATATATAGTTGCAAGAAAAAGTATGTGAACCCTTTGGAATGATATGGATGTCTGCACAAATTGGTCATAAAATGTGATCTGATCTTCATCTAAGTCACAACAATAGACAATCACAGTCTGCTTAAACTAATAACACACAAATAATTAAATGTTACCATGTTTTTATTGAACACACCATGCAAACATTCACAGTGCAGGTGGAAAAAGTATGTGAACCCCTAGACTAATGACATCTCCAAGAGCTAATTGGAGTGAGGTGTCAGCCAACTGGAGTCCAATCAATGAGATGAGATTGGAGGTGTTGGTTACAGCTGCCCTGCCCTATAAAAAACACACACCAGTTCTGGGTTTGCTTTTCACAAGAAGCATTACCTGATGTGAATGATGCCTCGCACAAAAGAGCTCTCAGAAGACCTACGATTAAGAATTGTTGACTTGCATAAAGCTGGAAAGGGTTATAAAAGTATCTCCAAAAGCCTTGCTGTTCATCAGTCCACGGTAAGACAATCTCCCTAGGAGTGGCCGTCCTGTAAAGATGACTGCAAGAGCACAGCGCAGACTGCTCAATGAGGTGAAGAAGAATCCTAGAGTGTCAGCTAAAGACTTACAAAAGTCTCTGGCATGTGCTAACATCCCTGTTAGCAAATCTACGATACGTAAAACACTAAACAAGAATGGATTTCATGGGAGGATACCACAGAGGAAGCCGCTGCTGTCCAAAAAAAAACATTTCTGCACGTTTACAGTTTGCACAAGAGCACCTGGATGTTCCACAGCAGTACTGGCAAAATATTCTGTGGGCAGATAAAACCAAAGTTGAGTTGTTTGGAAGAAACACACAACACTATGTGTGGAGAAAAAGAGGCAAAGCACACCAACATAAAAACCTCATCCCAACTGTGAAGTATGGTGGTGGGGGCATCATGGTTTGGGGCTGCTTTGCTGTGTCAGGGCCTGGACGGATTGCTATCATCGAAGTAAAAATTAATTCCCAAGTTTATCAAGACATTTTGCAGGAGAACTTAAGGCCATCTGTCCACCAGCTAAAGCTCAACAGAAGATGGGTGTTGCAACAGGACAACGACCCAAAGCATAGAAGTAAATCATCAACAGAATGGCCTAAACAGAAGAAAATACACCTTCTGGAGTGGCCCAGTCAGAGTCCTGACCTCAACCCGACTGAGATGCTATGGCATGACCTTAAGAAAGCGATTCACACCAGACATCCCAAGAATATTGCTGAACTGAAACAGTTCTGTAAAGAAGAATGGTCAAGAATTACTCCTGACCGTTGTGCACGTCTGATCTGCAACTACAGGAAACGTTTGGTTGAAGTTATTGCTGCCAAAGGAGGTTCAACCAGTTATTAAATCCAAGGGTTCACATACTTTTTCCACCTGCACTGTGAATGTTTACATGGTGTGTTCAATAAAAACATGGTAACATTTAATTCTTCGTGTGTTATTAGTTTAAGCAGACTGTGATTGTCTATTGTTGTGACTTAGATGAAGATCAGATCACATTTTATGACCAATTTGTGCAGAAATCCATATCATTCCAAAGGGTTCACATACTTTTTCTTGCAACTGTATGTATCTCACAGAAGTCTTTAAATAGAAAGAAATTTGAGATGTTTGATTTTTTTTTCTAGTCTTAATACTTCCAGGTCTGTACGTTATTGTTTAGTTTTCTTTGTGAAGTCTCAAAAATCGATTCCATCCCCAATAGGACCCGATAGGACTTATATTTATATATATATGGATAAAGCGCTGTAAAACAAGGCTTCAGTTACAGCAGTGTAAAAATAGTCAAATGGCAAACACAGGCATGTTCAATGTCTTCTCAATGTCAGACATGGTGGAGTAGCAGGATAATAAATACAGGGATATTTCATAATTTAACAGTGGGAATGACAGCGCCGCGTGCATTTGATGGAGCCGGAGAGTAAAAGGAATGAAATGAGAGCCGGCTTTATACATGCTCAGTATTTTATAATGTGACATGAATAGTAGGATGAGTCAAGTGAAAATACTGGATTGCTGCAAAGGCGAAACACTGGAGTTTCAATCTTGAGGACATCAGCAGAGTTGGGTTTATGAACCTCTATAAGCTATTTTGTTCAAGGGTAAAAAAAAGAAAAATCGTGGATTACAGGGGACAAATGGAGAAAATATATTGTAAACATTATATTATATAACATTATTATTATTATTATTAATGTTATTGCTATTTTTATCATGATTACGTTATATTATTCCAATTATTAACAGTTTATTGTAATAAATATTATAATTATTATTACTCCTTCTATTATTAGCAGTAGTAGTAGAAGTAGCAACGTGCTATTTTTGTTATACGTGCATTATAATATTCTGATAATTAATAGTTTCATAAAATGAATGTTATTCATAATATTGACTTGTTATTATTATTATTATTATTATTAGTTTTGACCGAATGGATCCGGACAAAGTGGAATTTGATCCGAATTTCATGCAAAGCCAAATTTCCTTGTAATTCGTGGTAAGGAATCTATTTTCCCAGAAATGGTGGTAAAAAAAAAAATAATCATACTAAGGGTACTTTCACCCTTGCGGCAGAGGATTCCGGCAGGCAGTTTTGTTGCCGGAACTGTACGCAAACTGATGGCATTTGTCAGACGGATCCGGATGCTGATCCGTATGACAAATGCATTGAAATGTCGGATCCGTCTCTCCGGTGTCATCCGGAATAAATGGATCCGGTATAAACAATTTTTGCTATTTTGTCGGTCTGCCGGATCCGTTTTGCTGCAACACTTAATGCCTGATCTAGCACTAAAATACTTCAATGTAAATTAATGCCAGATACAGCATTCCGGCAAGTGTTCCTTTTTTTTTGGATGGAGATAAAAACCGCATTTTCTCCTTCCTGAAATGGCAAAAAGACTGAACTGAAGACATCCTGATGCATCCTGAACGGATTTCTCTCCTTTCAGAATGCATTAGGATATAACTGATCAGTTCTTTTCCGGTATAGAGCCCCTAGGACAGAACTCGATGCCGGAAAAAAATAACGCTAGTGTGAAAGTACCCTTACCTCCTCCATATGAGCTCTAATAGCTGGCTGCCGCCATCTTGATTGAAGATCCCGCTTGAAATCTAGTGCGCGGTGACATAACGACGTCACCATACTGGCCGACATGATAACGTCATCACAGGGATTTCACGCTAGATCTTCAGTAACGAAGGCAGTGGCCGTCTCTTCGCGATCAATTGGATGAGGTGAGTATGATTTTATTATATATTTTTTTTGATTTCTATCAGATGCTGCAATCAGCTATGAATGCGGCATCTGAGGGGACATGTCGTCGTTTTATTCCGGCCGCCTCTCGGTGTGTTTGCCGTGTGTTTCACAGCCTACCGGAGAAGACTAATGCTGCTAATGTGAAAGTAGCCTAATATCACTCCGAAGTGCAAAATTTACAAAATACTGTAAGGTGGTTCTCCATGTTTGAAAATCCCTTCTGATTGGAAGAGACCTTTAATAAAAGCAGATCACAAAGTCCAAGACCCCCACAATCAGCTGTACTCTGTGCGGCGACTGAGCAGGAAGGGTGAAGGTAGACATACACATTAGACTTTCAGTGGGATCGGCAGACCATCTAAGGCTAGTGTCACACCAGCGTTCAGAGATCCCGCAGATAGCAAACCGCCGGAGCTCTCTGCCGGAGATTGCCAGATTCTGCCTAAATGTCCGTGGACCCATTTAACTATAATGGGGACCTGCGGAGATCCGGCCGCAACCCAGCAAATATGCAGAGAATAAACCGGACTAAAACAGCGATATTTGGCCACTTCTCTGCGTATTTGTCGGGTTGCGGCCAGATCTCCACTGGTCCCCATTATAGTTAATGGGGCTGCTGGGCATTCAGGCGAAGGACACATCTCTGCTGGATCTCTGTAACGCTAGTGTGAAACAAGCCTAAAGTGCCCAGGGTGAAGCAATGTCTAGATACGACTCTGATCTGAAGCAATCCCTATATTGTACCTGAGTCCATCTAGCCCTTACATCCCTGTGTACAGCTGACTATACATATTGGACAGCATGGTGGCTCAGTGGTTAGCAGTGGTGCAAATCCAACGTCTGCACGGAGTTTGTATGTTCTCCCCGTGTTTGCCTGGGTTTTCTGGTCCTTCCCTACTCATAGGGAACTTAGATTGTGAGCCCCATTGGGGACAGCAAATTATATTAATGTCTGTAAAGCGCTGCGGAATATGTCAGACTCAGTGATACTGTGCTGCCCATAATTATTCATACCCCTGGCAAATTTTGACTTAAAGTTACTTTTATTCAACCAGCAAGTAATTTGACGGGAAATGACATAGATGTCTCCCAAAAGATAATAAGACGATGTACAAGAGGCATTATTGTGGAAAAAAAACATTTCTCAGCTTTTATTTACATTTGAGCAAAAAGTGTCCAGTTGGCGTAAAAAAGGAGAAGCCTTCAACCCAAAGAACACCATCACCAACTGTCAAACATGGTGGTGGGAACCTAATGCTTTGGGGGTGTTTTTCAGCCAATGGACCAGGGAACCTAATCACAGTAAACGGCACCATGAAAAAAGAGCAACACATGAGGATTCTCACCGACAACATCAGGCGTCTGCAGAGAAACTTGGCCTTGGGCACCGGTGGACATTTCCGCATGACAATGACCCTAAACACCCAGCAAAAGTGGTGAAGAAATGGTTAGCAGACAACAACACTAACGTTTTGGAGCGGCCCAGCCAGAGTCCAGACTTGGATCCAACTGAGAATCTGTGGAGGGAGCTAAAGATCAGGGTGATGGCAAGAAGACCCTCCGACCTGACAGATGTGGGGCTCATTGCTAAAGATGAATGGGCAAAAATACCTGTGGAGACCTGCAAAAAGCTGGTCTGCAATTATAGGAAGCGTCTGATTGCTGTAATAGCCAATAAAGGCTTTTCTATTGATTATTGAGAAGGGTATGAATAATTTTGGACTGGACACTTTTTGCTCAAATGTAAATAAAAGCTGAGAAATGTTTTTTTTTTGCCCACAATAATGCCTCTTCTACATCGTCTTATTATCTTTTGGGAGACACCTGTGTCATTTCCCGTCAAAAAATGACTTGCTGGTTGAATAAAAGTAACTTTAGGTCAGAATTTGCCAGGGGTATGAATAATTATGGGCAGCACTGTATGTAAATAAGCCTCTAGGAGCAACGGGGGCGTTACCGTTACACCTAAAGGCTCTGCTCTCATTGCAACTGCCGATCCCTCTGCATTTTGATTGTCATCACACCTAACCATGCCATACTCAAGGCCTGGTCATGTCAATTAATGTGCAGAGGACGCGGCAGTTTCAGAGAGAGCAGAGCCTCTAGGTGTAACGGTAACGCCCCCGTTGCTCCTAGATGTTCATTTGCATACATTTAAACATACATTTTCTCAACAGTGAGGGCACATATGAACATGGGACCAACATAGATGCCTTCAGCTGCCAAGCGCACATGTAACAGGTCAGCCAGTGTCATAGGTACAAAACTGCTGACAGATGCCCTTTAACAACTAATGTAATGTTTATGGTGTTAAAAAAATTGGTTTCAAATGACGTATTTTCACTGTTTAAAACTTACTATTTAGAATTTTTCCTGATCCAAGAAAAATCTTTAAGAGCAGGTGTATTCATACCAACGACCAAAATGGGTTCCTCCAGCACTGAGCAGAGTTTTGCCACCCAGAATGGAAGGTCTGAGGTTTGCTTTCTCCTCCGCGCTCATGCGGCATGCCGCTATGGCATATTGGCCCTATTTTGCATAATACTAATTCTTTTCCAAGGTAAAAATCTGTCACATTATGAAAAGTATCTATACGGCCACTTTGGAAAGCGGCGGAAATTGTCTTAAACTCTATCTTGAACATACGTCTTACATTAACACCACAACTGGCTCTGTTATTACTAGGACTTGAAGATCTTCCGAACGACTTCAGGTCAATAGTGGCTCATGTAGCTATGGCTACGAAACTAGTGATAACGAGACACTGGAAGTCAAAAGATACCCCACATATAAAAGAAGTATGGCAAGCTGTAAATACCACCTGTTCATTTGAACAGACAATTGCAAGGATACAGGACAAAACTCCCACATTTCATTATAGGTGGGACAGATGGTTAAACAGTAATTATTATCCCTCTCAAACTTGAGAGATATTCCTGCATAGTTTTGATGTGTTAGTTATGTTATTTGTTTGTTTTTCTGTTTTCATATCCTTAGGTTATATACTATTTTTATAGGAAGAATGTTTACTGATAATCAATACTTCTTGGTTACAATCGTTTCTTCACAATACAAGCTGTTATACAAATCGCTTATAATATGTTTCTCTTTTGACATTGTGAAAAATTTTATGTTTATTTCTTCATATCTTCCACGCGACTTAGAAAGCAATTTCTGTTCTATTTGTTTGTTTATAAAAATTTTAATAAAAAGAATTTCAAAAGAAAAGTATCTTTTAGTTCAGGTCCCCAACAAAGCAGATGTTCAGTGCTGTAGAAATAAAGTATCTTCAGCTTAAAGGGCTTCTGTCATCCCAAAATTCGTTATGTAGCTGGCGGACATGAGCGATGTGCTGATGTCAGCAGTACATAACTGTGAAACTTTTATCTGCCTACATGCCGCCGTTCGCCCAGAAAACAAACTTTTAAATAATACAAATGAGCCTCTAGGTGCTATCGGGGCGTTGCTCCAGCACCTAGAGGCTCCATCTCCTCACTGTTCGGCACGCCCATTTCACTTTGATGGACATCTCTGCTCTGCGCTTTGAAAGTAAAATCCCGCGCCTGCGCCGTCCCGTTTAGTGTTTGGCGCAGGCGCAGTGAGTGAAGGACGCTTGCCTGCTGCCGGCATCCTCACTGCGCCTACGTTGAATACGTCACAGAGCTCCCCGAAAGTGAGGATGCCGGCAGCAGGCGAGCGTCATTGACTCACTGCGCCTGTGCCGAACACTAAGCGGGACGGCGCAGGCGCGGGATTTTACTTTCAAAGCGCAGAGCAAAGATGTCCATCAAAGCGAAATGGGCGTGCCGAACGGTGAGGAGATGGAGCCTCTAGGTGCTGGAGCAACGCCCCGATAGCACCTAGAGGCTCATTTGCATATTTTAAAAGTTTGTTTTCTGGGCGAACGGCGGCATGTAGGCAGATAAAAGTTACACAGTTATGTTCTGCTGACATCAGCACATCGCTCATGTCCGCCAGCTACCTAACGAATTTTGTGAGGACAGAGCCCTTTAATAGCAGCCAATCTCACCCAATATTTTATTCCGAGGAGTTTTCTTACCATTTCACCATTTTTTTCTTTATGAAACACTTCTTGCAGGCAGCTGATTAGATATTAATTATTCAGTCTCCATCGTGACTGTTCCCAATGCAAACCCTTCCAGATCCTGTAATACAAATACTATATATAGAAAACCACTGCATTTATCACCTCTTTATCTATTGCTAACTTGATTCTATCTCATATCTATTATCTATCTATCTATTATCTATCTATTATCTATCTATTATCTATCTATCTATCTATCTATTATCTATCTATCTATTATCTATCTATCTATTATCTATCTATCTATCTATCTATCTATTATCTATCTATTATCTATTATCTATCTATCATCTATTATCTATCTATTATCTATCTATCTATCTATCTATCTATCTATCTATCTCATATCTATCTATCTATCTATCTATCTATCTATCTATCTATTATCTATCTCATATCTATCTATCTATCTATTATCTATCTATCTATCTCATATCTATCTATCTATTATCTATCTATCTATCTCATATCTATCTATCTATCTATCTATTATCTATCTCATATCTATCTATCTATCTATCTATTATCTATCTATCTATCTATCTATCTATCTATCTATTATCTATCTATCTATTATCTATCTATTATCTATCTATCTATTATCTATCTATCTATCTATCTATCTATCTCATATCTATCTATCTATTATCTATATATCTATCTATCTATCTATCTATTATCTATCTATCTATCTATCTATCTATCTATCTATTATCTATTATCTATTATCTATCTCATATCTATCTATCTATCTATCTATCTATCTATCTATCTATCTATTATCTATCTATCTATCTATCTATCTATCTATCTATCTATCTATTATCTATCTATCTATCTATCTATCTATCTATCTATCTATTATCTATCTATCTATCTATCTATCTATCTATTATCTATCTATCTATCTATCTATCTATCTATCTATCTATCTATCTATCTATCTATTATCTATCTATCTATCTATCTATCTATCTATCTATCTATCTATCTATCTATTATCTATTATCTATTATCTATCTCATATCTATCTATCTATCTATCTATCTATCTATCTATCTATCTATCTATTATCTATCTATCTATCTATCTATCTATCTATCTATCTATCTATTATCTATCTATCTATCTATCTATCTATCTCATATCTATCTATTATCTATCTATCTATCTATCTATCTATCTATCTATCTATCTATCTATTATCTATCTATTATCTATCTATCTATTATCTATCTATTTATCTATCTATTATCTATCTATCTATCTATCTATCTATCTATCTATCTATCTATCTATCTATCTATCTATCTACAACTCTTTCCTGACACTGTTGTGTGAAATGATGACTAGTGAGTGTCCAGAAATATGAAACATTGGAGACTATAATAAAAACTTCTTATATGTCCTTATTGCTTAACAGGGTTATCCAGTAAAATATATTTATGACTTATCCTCAGAATAGGTCATCAGTTTCATATCTGAGGGGGTGTGACACCCAGGACCTCTGCCGATCAGCTTTTGGAAGAGGCATTGAGAACCACAACCTCTTCCTAGGCCAGTGACATCACCGTACATCGGTGCAGCTCAGCCCTATTGAAGTCAATGGGGCTGAGCTGCAATACCAAGCATTGCCACTTTACAATGTACGGCGCTGTCCTTGGAAAGCTACAGGGAGCCTGCATCGCTCACCAGAGCTCCGTTAAGCGCAGCTGCTCCCTGAAACAGCTGATCAGCAGGGGGGCCGGGACTTGGACCCCTGCTGATGTGATAATAATGATTTATCCCGAGGATAGGTCATCATCATCCTTTTCCGGATAACCCTTTTAATTAGATAGCTGAATGCTTGTTCACAGCCATTCCTCCTGACTCCTTATAAACATGCATGCTCTGCTTGTCCAAAAGCACATTAATTCATAACAGGGAGAGAGGAACACGTTTTTCCGGTCACCACTAATAGCAGCATATCTCCCGGAGAACAAAAAGTTTAGGCAATCGATCCAATTCTAACAAATCAGAATAAAAAAATTAAAAAATAATTCAGGTCGAATTTGATTCTATAGAATTGGTTCACTCATTTCTACCCTACACATTAGATGGCCAATCCCACCTGAGTCAGCCGGTTAAAACAACCCTGATCAAAAGTGTATAGCCACCGTGACATGGTTAATTGGGTTTGATAACGGGAGATTATATTAGATTTTTCAATTGGCTCAACTTACCTAACTTGATATGTACATTACCATGAGAGTCAAGTGGTCTCCACAAGGGTTCTGCAAACCTCAAGTCCACAAATTGCTGTGAAATCCATTATATTCAGCTTGAAATAATGACAAATCCTCCCAGCAATGGTCGAACTGCCACAAAAAAGGGTTTAGCAGCAGGGGCGTAGCTAGGGTCTCAAAAGATCCGGGGCCCAAGCCACAATGAATATGGCCCAGTTCTCTAAGTCGTCGTCCCCTCCCCCCATACACTGCATTTTCCTGCACTTGCTATACAGCAGCACGTACATCTCACATCCAGGGCCTCCAGGTGACGTCTCCTCCGATGTAGATCTTCTCCATTCAGTCCGGAAAACTTCTCTCGGCCGACTCGTCTCTGCAGAGTGTGACACACAGACATCTTAGCTTCCTTACTTTTCTATCATCATCCCCCAACCTGGAGACCCCACAGTGTTATCCTGCTGCTCGCTATCCTGAAGAAAAATTAGTGCCTCCATAGTAATACTGCCCCCTACAGTGCCCCCAACCGTGATAATGTTCCCCAAGAATGCCCTCATTAGAAGAAGAGCCCTCCAGTATTAATAATGTCTTCACAGAGCCCCCAGTACAAATAAGGCCCCCTATTGTTCCCCCAGTGGTAATAAAGCTCTCTACAGACCCCTCAGTAGTAATAAGACCCCCCCATAGTACTCTTAGTAGAAATAAGGTGGATCTATAAGTCCCTCCTACAGAGCCCTAAGTAGTAATAAGAACACCTATAATGTCCCCTGGATTTGCAGTGCCCCCTGTTGTTATATTCCTCCCTCCACCATGCAGTCCCATGTAAATAACATCACACCATCTCTCTGCCCCCTCCAAAATACAGTCCTATGTAAATAACATCACTCCCCTCCCTTCACCCCTTCCAACATACAGTCCCATGTAAATAACACTATTTCCCTTCCTCTGCCATACAGTCCCATGTAAATAACATCACACCATCTCTCCAGCCCCCTCCAATATACAGTCCCATGTAAATAACATCACTCCCTCCCACAGCCGCCATTAATATACAGCCCTAGGTAAATAACATCACTGTCTCCCCCAGCCCCCTCCGACATACAATCCCATGTAAATAACGTCCCCCTGCCCCAGCCCTCCTACAACATACAGTCCCATGTAAATAACATAATCCCCTACCACAGCCGACTTCAACATACAGTCCCATGTAAATAACATCACCCTGCTACAGCCCCCTCCAACATACAGTCCTATGTAATTAACATCACTCCCTCCTACAGCCACTATCAACATACAGTCCCATGTAAATAACATGACCCCCTCCCCAGCCACCTCCAACACACAGTTCCATGTAAATAACATCCCTCCCTTCAGCCCTAACATACAGTCCCAGTCAAATAACCACAACTCCCAGCATTGCTCTGCCTCTCCCTTCACTTACCTCTCCTTATGTAGCAGACATCACCTCAGCTTCTTCCCCTCTTCACTGCCGCCCTCTCCTGCACTGGTCACATGATGGTGACATCATCGCAGGTCCTTCTCAACCACTGACTGCTTTACTGGTCACATGACCTGTGATGTCACCACAGGTCCTTCAGCTCTTCCACCACATTAGATTCAATTGTATTGCCGTCCTGTGGATGGCAATACAGTTGTATCTAGCAGGCAGACAGGACATTCTGTGCTTGGGACAAAACAGCAGGGGCCCAGGCCCCGAGTGTTTTAGCCTAGCAACGCCCCTGCTAAGCAATAACTAACAAGAAACATCCCAGAAGAACATCTTTAGAACTATAGCCGTCTCTAAACTCAGCTGAGACCAAAGTTTATAAACTCACTCTTGAAGACAACTATTGTCCATCTGCCATATTATGGTATATATGGCTACTAGTGTTGAAGTCTAACGCAGGGGCGGACTTGCCTTAGCCAATGCCCACTGGGCCACCAGAGCTTTTCTTATGCCGCCAGCTAGGTACATAACAATGTGATGCTCTCAGCATTAATGCTAGGAGCACCAGAGACAAATGCGCCTGGCCAGTGGCCACAGGTGCCCTCCTGAATTCAACTGTATTGTCATCCTCAGGAAGGTGATATAGTTTAATGCTGAGTCAGGGGGAGGTGGCATTTTGTGCTGCACTTCTGCTGGGGCGGTATTTTGTGCTGCACTAAAGTATTGAGGGCCCACCTATTTCTGTTGGCACTGCCTAGTTGTATTGCCCCACCTCCTGTCAATTTGGATTCGCCTACAAAATTGGGCCACTTTTAGTTTTTAGTTTTTAGTTTTTTCCCCCCAGTCTGCCCCTGGTCAAACTAATTGACTTTCATCTGAACTCACAGGGCTATTTTTTATGGTATGCCATTATGGAAACCCAACAGACACTGTTTTTGTCAATGCAGTCTGTTAGATGCCATTGGTGTCCATGATGTAACAGATCCAGCACTGGCATATACTGTAGGAAGTTGGAACTATCTTCCATAGCTGTTTCTACTTTCATGGATGGGTTGCTCCTTCCCTAATCTCTTCCAAGACTTTCTATGAATTACATTACTGTATGTGACCATGACAAATAAGTCTATTAGGATGCTTGACTTTGTCATCACTGAGACAGAAAGTGAGGTTGTTTGACAGATACAGATGGATATCAGACATGGCATGTATCTGCTACACAGGTCAGTGAATTCAAGGTTTCATTTCTAATTCCCAACTTAATAGTTATTATTATGATAGACCATTTCAGAATCTACTTTGATGTCTCTTTGAGTTCCTCCAACTTTAGATATTTTGTATGGTGTTTTAGTTGTAACTTCAAAGCACTAATTTCCTCTTGCCTAGTTGACTAACATTTTAGGAGATGTATCCACATAGAGAAATAGTACAAAAGACTCCAACTCTGTGTTCTAGACTGTTTTAGTTATCTCCAATGCATGAAATATACAGATGTGTCCTCCCTAACCTTAGCTGAATTTTGTCCAAATTCAGTACAATATGGTAGCAAAACCCTTGACAGAGTGAAACCCACATCACAAGTAGAGATGAGCGTTCTCTAAAATTCGATTTGGCTGCTTTGCCAATTTTTAAAAAAAATTTGCTTCGTAACGAACTACTTTGTCACGAAGCACATTTGTAAATAGCAATGGCTCCACCCCCGTCATTAAACCCCTCAGATGCTGCATTAATCACTGATTGCTGCATCGGAAATCCATACTGTAGCATTTTACTGCTTGGAATTTTTTAAAAAAAAGCATGCTTACCTCAACCATTTAATCGCAAAGGGGCCATCTTGCTTAAAAGTCCAGAGAAAAATCTTGTGTGGCATGTGATGACGTCACCAGGTCAGCCAGCGTGGTGATGTCATATGTCACCATGCATGAGATTTCACTCGGGATCTTTAAGAAAGATGGCTGCGGTGGCCTTCTTGCACTTAAATGAATGAAGTAAGTATTTTTTTTCCTGCCATTTCAGGGAACATCGACTCGTTACCACGAAGCACAAGGAAATTTGGCTTTGCAGCCTATTCAAATTTTCCTGAAGTTTGGCCCAAGTACACTTTGTGAACATCGATTTGCTCAACACTAATGACAACCACTGGGTGTCTGCACCCTCGGTGAATGTAAAGGGGTTCTCCGGGAATTAAGAAAATGAAAATACTTAAATATTACTTCATTATAAATATACAGGGTGGGCCATTTATATGGATACACCTTAATAAAATGGGAATGGTTAGTGATATTAACTTCCTGTTTGTGGCACATTAGTATATGCGAGGGGGGAAACTTTTCAAGATGGGTGGTGACCATGGCGGCCATTTTGAAGTTGGACATTTTTAATTCCAACTTTTGTTTTTTCAATAGGAAGAGGGTCATGTGACACATCAAACTTATTGGGAATTTCACAATAAAAACAATGGTGTGCTTGGTTTTAACGTAACTTTATTCTTTCATGAGTTATTTACAAGTTTCTGACCACTTATAAAATGTGTTCAATGTGCTGCCCTTTGTGTTGGATTGTCAATGCAACCCTCTTCTCCCACTCTTCACACACTGATAGCAACACCGCAGGAGAAATGCTAGCACAGGCTTCCAGTATACGTAGTTTCAGGTGCTGCACATCTCGTATCTTCACAGCATAGACAATTGCCTTCAGATGACCCCAAAGATAAAAGTCTAATGGGGTCACTGGATATGCAAAATTGCTACATGATGATGTGTTTCCCTCTTTATGCACTGAAGCTGGCACGTTCCCTGAGTTTTTCCAGCAAGATGGTGCACCACCACATTATGGGTGTCCGGTCCGAGCATTCCTAGATGAACAGTTTCCTGGAAAGTGGATTGGTCGTCGTGGGCCAGTTGAATGGCCCCCAAGGTCTCCCGATCTGACCCCCTTAGACTTTTATCTTTGGGGTCATCTGAAGGCAATTGTCTATGCTGTGAAGATACGAGATGTGCAGCACCTGAAACTACGGATACTGGAGGCCTGTGCTAGCATTTCTCCTGCGGTGTTGCTATCAGTGTGTGAAGAGTGAGAGAAGAGGGTTGCATTGACAATCCAACACAATGGGCAGCACATTGAACACATTTTATAAGTGGTCAGAAACTTGCAAATAACTCATGAAAGAATAAAGTTACGTTAAAACCAAGTACACCATTGTTTTTCTTGTGAAATTCCCAATAAGTTGGATTCAAAATGGCCGACTTAAAAATGGCCGTCATGGTCACCACCCATCTTGAAAAGTTTCCCCCCTCACATATACTAATGTGCCACAAACAGGAAGTAAATATCACCAACCATTCCCATTTTATTAAGGTGTATCCATATAAATGGCCCACCCTGTATTACCAAATACCTTTCATTAGTTATAATGGCTCGTTTTGTCTGGGGAGCAACCATTAAGAAAAATAAAATGGCCGCCATCCTACTAGTCAACACAAAACCTATCCTAATTACACAGGAGGACAAGTTAAAGAGTTGCACCATCTTCCTCTCTTACTTGTCAGGGATTATGATCCTAAATACAGTTTAATATAATCTTCAGATGAATCTCTGTAGGAATGGAGTTCATTAGGAGACATGAAGTACAGAGAGGATAGTGGGGGTGTAGATAATGAGCAGCAGCACTTGTATGCAGTCTCCATTACCTCAGACCGTCCTGTCCGTCCTCTCTGTACTTCATGTCTCCTCATGAACTCCATTACTACAGAGATTCAGCTGAAGATCTTATCATCTGTATTCAGGATCATAATCCCTGAAAAGCAGAGCAGAGAGGAGGATGAGGCAGCTCTTTACCTCAGTGTTGTGAAGTAACTTGTCCTGCTGTGTGATTAGGACAGGTTTTGTGTGTACCAATAGGACGGCAGCCTTTTTATTTCTCCTAATGATTGCTCCCTAGATAAAATTAACCATTATAGCTAATGAAAGGTATTTGGAATATATTTATACTGAAGTAATATTTAAGTATTTTAATTTTCTTAATTCCCGGAGAACCCCTTTAACTGCTCATTTGCATATGGATTAACACTACCTTTTCTCCAGAATCCAGCAATGAATTGCTACAGCTTTTCATTGTATGGAGCAGGCGTAATGACTGGGAATGGCAATCACGCCACCCCGTGTCATTTAACCCCAAAGATGCTGCTTTCAATGCTGATTGCGGAATCTGAGACTCACATTCGGGTGGTCAGGAGTTAATCGAGGGTTAAAAAAAATTATACTCACCTCATCCACCTCCCATCTTGATTGAAGAAAATCCAACAAAGGACCTGCGGCGAGCCTGAAGATGTCATCAAGTGTGGCCAGCGTGATCATGTGGTGATGGGAGATGTTATGACTAGTGATGAGCGAAGTAATAAAAAATCTGATTTGGCTGCTTCGCCAAATTTTATTTAAAAAGTATGCTTCGTCACGCTCCCCATCATTGTACCCCTCAGTTTCCGCGTTCATACATGTTTGTGGCATCTGATATTAATAACAGAGTGTACAATAAAAAAAATAAAAAAATCATGCTTACCTGATCCATTTTCTTGTGACGGGCCGACAGCCTCCATCTTGCTTGAAGGTCTGGTACAAAACTTTGCGCGGCCCGGGATGACATCATCACGCTGAATGGAGTGGTGACGTTATAAGTCACCAAGCACAGGATTTTGGCCGAGATCTTCAAGCAAGATGGAGGCGGCTGGTCCATTACGAGAAAATGGATCAGGTAAGTATGATTTTTTTTTTTACTTTCATGACTTCACGCGCGCCCAGCATGATCACGTGGTGACATCTTCACGCTCGCTGCAAGTCCTTTGGCTGATTTTCTTCAATCTTCCACCATCAAGTGGATGAGGGGAGTGTAATTTTCTTATTTTCATCCACCATTTTAGGAAAAAATGATTAATTACCACAAAGTGCAAGGAAGTTTGGATTTGTAACTAATAGATATTTCCTAAACTTCAGATCGAATTCCACTTGGGATGCTTTGATTCGCTCAGCACTAATTACAGTCAGATTAGCTTGTCCTACAAGAATTTGCCCCTGGTTTATCAGAGAATTTTCCTTTAAAGTGAAAAGTTCTCCAAACTGCGAGTTAATGCTTCATTTTTTTCAAAACTTCTTCAAACATTTTTTTTCTAAATGTCAAAAAGACGAGTCCTAGACGAATGAAAGACGAAGCACACATCATTCTGGTGAATGATCCCATAGGAAAATGAGAGCAGTAGAGTAAGTCACAATAATGCCATACCATGGTAATAAACAATTGACAAATTCTTGCATGCTTTCTGGAGAAATTCTCTCACTATATATTTTTAATACTTTTGTCCTTCACTTAATAGAAAATGTCAAGCTCCTATGTGAACTATGAGGTGTATAGCTTAGGGGAACAATGATAACCTCCCTGCCCCTACCAAACTATTAGTAATTGAAGGAACAGTGGGCTTTTATCAGATCTATTAAGCGTTTTTTATTTAAGTTATTTCCCCCAGGACTGTCTTTAAACCTTCACAGCCACGTCATTAGTCTTCCTATGTTATAGCGTGAAAATAAGCCAACTCGATCTCCTGAGATGTAAAAATCAAGTGTATCAAAATTTTGACAGAAGGTGTTTTTAATCGAAAGTATGAAGTTAACGAACAATGGAAGTATCAAGATCACAGAGTTGCCGTGTCTTCCGGGACTGCAACACTTCCATGTGAAACCTTTTTTTTTTATACAGTGTGATACTGGGAACGCAATGCAGCTGTGAATTCGTCCATACAAGTTTCGTTAAGAGCAAAAATATTTGCCTCAATATAAGGTTTAGTGTTGAGAGAAGCAAAGTATCCGAAGTGGAATTTGGTCTACATATCCGAATTTCCTTGTGCTTCGTGGTAACAAATCAGTTTTCCTAACATGTTAGGCTAAATGCACACAAACTTATTTTGTCTCCCAGTCTGTTCCATTTTTTTTCCGATAGGATGCGGACCCATTCATTTCAATGGGTCCACAAAAAATGTGGACAGCACACCGTGTGCTGTCCGCATCTGTATGTCCGTTCCGTAGCCCCACAAAAAGATGTTCTATTTTTGTCTGTTTTGCGGATGGATGTTATAATGGATCTGCCAAAAAACGGATACAATATGGATGCCAAATGAATGTCATCCATATTTTTTGTAGATCCGTGTTTTGCGGACCGCAAAACACATATGGACGTGTAAATGTAGCCTTACACAATACTCAAAGTGTAGAGGAGACAAGTAAAGGAGACAAGTCCAGGAGCGTGAGAACACCCATAATGCATACACCCTTAGGGGATGGTCACATGTACTTTTTTATATAGTTTTTGAAGCCAAAACCAGAAGTGGATTAGTGGGAATTGTGGTCCCATAATATATTTTTCATCTGTCCAGTGTACACCAAACACTACATATTGTTTGTCCCATATCTAGCTACTTTTCATGTCAGCACTTTCCTTCCCCTGTTCTCAGCATCTCTGCCTACTGGCAGGATGTTTACATGTAGAACTTCCTGTTCTCATCAGCTTCCTGCTGGGTTTTCTAACCAATCCCATCATGTTTTTCTCTGTGATGTTTCACAGGGCTTGCTCCACCTAACATGGACAGGGAAGGTGTGGAGGGCATGACTACTGAAGAGAAGAGTGTAGCAGCATCAGCCATCTGGTTCAACCCTATGAAAGCAGTTATACTACCTAGTAGGGTTGATACTACTGATTAAAATGAAACCTGTCTTGTGAAAATCGGTTGCAGTTAGTGATGAGCAAATCAAAGTCCACAAAGTGGATTAATTCAAATTGCAGCAAAGCCAAAGTGAATTGAAAAAACAAACAAAAAACCCCTGATCCATTTGCTTGAAGATCTCGGTCAAAATCCCATGCGTGTTGACTTATGATGTCACCACACTGGCATGATGACATAATCTCGGGCTGCGCGATTTTGTGCCAGATCTTTAAGCAAGATGGCGGCAGCTGGCCCATCGCAAGAAAATGGATCAGGTAAGTGATATTATTATTTTTTATTTTTATTTTAGACTCTGTTAATAATATCAGATGCCACAAAGAAATGCAGGTCGTGACAAAGTAATTAATCACTAAGCAGAATTTTTTTTATTTAATTCGGCGAAGCAGCCGAATCGAATTCTTTGCTCATCACTAGTTGAAGTGTTCCCAAGAAAATAAAGACTTTTATGTTTTATGCAAAGGAGGGCATCAGCGCTCCATGGGGTATGTCCAGCACTGGAAAGCTGAGGTGTACTCAGGGGTTAGGCGCCACCCCTCCATGCACTGAAGCCTCATATGCATAAAAAATATATTTTTGTTTGAGAGATATGATTTTGATCAGTAATATGCCTGATTTCATAGGGTTGATCCTGCTGACAGGTGCTCATTAAGGCAGTAACTTAAGCTTAATTTGTTTTTTTACTAACTATATGTAAGTGTGTTTTTTATCTGTCCTTGTATATTTAAGCTTGTTTTGTCTTTGGGATGTAAAAATTTGCCAAGGCTATGTGCACCATGAATTAGTGGCAAGAGCCCATTGAATGAGACTAGAGTTGTTCGAGCACCAAAGTGCTCGTGTGCTCGAGTAGAACACTTCCCGATGCTCTACAGAGCACCCGAGCACCATGGAAGTCAATGGGAGAACCCGAGCATTAAATCAGGCACCCCTTGCTCTGAAGAGGTGAGGGTGTCGGGACTCTAGTTTGGCTTAGAAGTCCCTGCTCTGACTCCATATATAGATATGTCCATATATGGAGTCAGTGATTGGGGACACCCAAGTGTATTAAAATCTAATTTAGCCTCGATTTCTGAAAAGTTTCTGGTGGGATTCGAACTCACAACCTTCTACAGCCAAGAATGTTAACCACTACACTATAGAGCTGCATGGCCAGTTACAAAAAAAAATAAAAATATGAGACTTCTGCTGTATAGAAATACTTACAGCTAGTAAGTATTCCTATACAGCAGAAGTCTAATTTGTTTTATTTTGTTTTTAAGTAACTGGCCATGCAGCTCTATAATGTAGTGGTTAACATTCTTGGCTGTAATGTAGAAGGTTGTAAGTTCAAATCCCAGCAGAAACATTTTAGAAATAGAGGCTAAACTAGATTTAAATACACTGACTCGAGCATCACGCTCAAGCCGAACTGGTGTTTGGCAGAGCATGCTCGCCCAACACTAAATGAGACAAGAGGCATTTCAGAATGATGTAAATAAACATTTATTTACACTTGGCCTTCTGAGTATTTATGTGGGGTTACATTATTTTCCATGTGTAATTGACAGGTAGAAAATATGTGTTGGTCCTTTTCTGAGCGCTCTCCGGGTGCGTCTTCCTCCTCTACATTTTGCTGCGGAAGGTTTGTTCTTCTGATAACCGCTTTTATGCCGGCATATGGTATATTGCATATTATATTGGACAGAACATTACATTTACGATATCTCCATAGCTCCGGGGCATTCTTCACGCTCCCAGTCCTGAACCTATCTCACTTTAACATTGGCATCTCTTCAAAGGGGAAAGCAAGGACTCCATGAAATGATTATAGCAATGGGTGCGTTAAACGCATAAAAAAATAACTCACTTTGGGAGGAGAAGAATCTAAAATCGAGGAGCATAAGCCAAATTGACTTGCTTCCTGAGAGAAAACATTGGTGCTTCACTTTAGTGACGCAGCAAGATTGGAAAATTACATTTTGTTCTATTGTAACATGCAGTAAAATTTCAATAATCCAGAATCTATTGGTTCCTCCTGATTCCTAATAACCTGATATTTAACCACTTCAGCCCCCCTAGCTTAAACACCCTTAATGACCAGGCCACTTTTTACACTTCTGACCTACCCTACTTTCACCGTTTATTGCTCGGTCATGCAACTTACCACCCAAATTTATTTTACCTCCTTTTCTTCCCACTAATAGAGCATTCATTAGGTGGTATTTCATTGCTGCTGACATTTTTACTTTTTTTGTTATTAATCGAAATTTAATGAATTTTTTGCAAAAAAATGACATTTTTCACTTTCAGTTGTAAAATTTTGCAAAAAAAACGACATCCATATATAAATTTTTCTCTAAATTTATTGTTCTACATGTATTTGATTAAAAAAAAATGGTTTGGGTAAAAGTTATAGCGTTTACAAACTATGGTACAAAAATGTGAATTTCCGCTTTTTGAAGCAGCTCTGACAAATGACCCCATTTCGGAAAGTAGACACCCTAAGGTATTCGCTGATAGGCATAGTGAGTTCATAGAACTTTTTATTTTTTGTCACAAGTTAGCGGAAAATTATGATTTTTTTTTTTTTTACAAAGTCTCATATTCCACTAACTTGTGACAAAAAATAAAAACTTCCATGAACTCACTATGCCCATCACTAAATACCTTGGGGTGTCTTCTTTCCAAAATGGGGTTACTTGTGGGGTAGTTATACTGCCCTGGCATTCTAGGGGCCCTAATGTGTGGTAAGTAGTTTGAAATCAAAATGTGTAAAAAATGACGTGTGAAATCCTAAAGGTGCTCTTTGGAATGTGGGCCCCTTTGCCCACCTAGGCTTCAAAAGAGTGTCACACATGTGGTATCGCCGTACTCAGGAGAAGTTGGGCAATGTGTTTTGGGGTGTCATTTTACATATACCCATGCTGGGTGAGAGAAATATCTCGGCAAAAGACAACTTTTCCCATTTTTTTATACAAAGTTGGCATTTGACCAAGATATTTATCTCACCCAGCATGGGTATATGTAAAATGACACCCCAAAACACATTGCCCAACTTCTCCTGAGTACGGCGATACCACATGTGTGACACGTTTTTGCAGCCTAGATGCGCAAAGGGGCCCAAATTCCTTTTATGAGGGCATTTTTAGACATTTGGATCCCAGACTTCTTCTCACGCTTTAGGGCCCCTAAAATGCCAGGGCAGTATAAATACCCCACATGTGACCCCATTTTGGAAAGAAGACACCCCAAGGTATTCAATGAGGGGCATGGCGAGTTCATAGAATTATTTTTTTTGGGCACAAAGTCTCCCTTTCCGCTAACTTGGGACAAAAATTTCAATCTTTCACGGACTCAATATGCCCCTCACGGAATACCTTGGGGTGTCTTCTTTCCGAAATGGGGTCACATGTGGGGTATTTATACTGATTCCGTGAGGGGTATGGTGAGTTCATGTGAGATTTTATTTTTTGACACAAATTAGTGGAATATGAGACTTTGTAAGAAAAAAAACAAAAACAATTTCCGCTAACTTGGGCCAAAAAAAGTCTGAATGGAGCCTTACACGGGGGTGATCAATGACAGGGGGGTGATCAGGGAGTCTATATGGGGTGATCACCCCCCTGTCATTGATCACCCCCCTGTAAGGCTCCATTCAGATGTCCATATGTGTTTTGCGGATCATATCCATGTATCCGTGGATCCGTAAAAAACATACGGACGTCTGAATGGAGCCTTACAAGGGGGTGATCAATGACAGGGGGGTGATCAATGACAGGGGGGTCATCAGGGAGCCTATATGGGGTGATCAGGGGTGATCAGGGGTTAATAAGGGGTTAATAAGTGACAGGGGGGGTGTAGTGTAGTGGTGTTTGGTGCTACTTATTACTGAGCTGCCTGTGTCCTCTGGTGGTCGATCCAAGCAAAAGGGACCACCAGAGGACCAGGTAGCAGGTATATTAGACGCTGTTATCAAAACAGCGTCTAATATACCTGTTAGGGGTTAAAAAAATCGCATCTCCAGCCTGCCAGCAAACGATCGCCGCTGGCAGGCTGGAGATCCACTCGCTTACCTTCCGATCCTGTGATATGCGTGATCCCATATATGCGTGACTGTGCGCAGGGCTGCCGCCTCCGGAATGCGATCCTGCGTTAGGCGGTCCGGAGGCGGTTAAAGAAGACAATCACCTTTTCAAAATGAAGGCGAGCCAGTGATCAACTGATTGTTGTCAATCTGTCTACTGAAAGAGGTCACACCGTTTTCATGCATCTGCCGCTGTAGGACTCATGTGGAATTGCAAGTAGCAAAGGAAAGAAATAGGCAACTATGTAATACATGTATTAGTATTTGGCATATTTTTGTAGCACTATACTGCCTTTTTTAACTCAAATGGAGCTCACATTATAGTTAGTATTGAGGAAATTGAAGTGGAATTTAATGCAAATTTTAGGAAAAATTCAATTTGCCACGAATCCGAATTTCTTGGCACTTTGTGGTAACTAATCAATTTTTCCTGAAATGGTGGTAGAATAAAAAAAAACACTCACCACATTCATTTGGTCTTGGAGAGGCTGTTACGACCATCTTGCGGGGACTGACGTTCAAATCTACTACATTGATGCTCAGCTTCACAATGGCCCTTCAGTCCAGCTCTGCTACACATTGGGCCAACAGTTCTCCTATACCAGGTCACCAGCTCTAGCTTCATTGGTCTTCCAGCCATACTACACTGGCCCTCCAGGTCTCCTGCACCAATGACACCTATCTTTGCAGCCTCGAGATCTGTTCTGTTAGGTAAGTGGCTTAGTGGATCCAGATCACCAGGAAAATTGCCTGTTCTGATTCAGCCTGTCTGACCATGTCAACCATGCCTTGAGGTTAGGTCCATTAATTGTACTGCCTGATGGCTATAGAGATGACTTAATGAGCCACAACCTGTAAATCTCACACAATAATATCCATAATTCCTCACAGAGTGTAATTTTTTTCAAATCTGGTACTGGGGTTCACCAATAGGTACACTTCTTCTTTTCCATTGGCTTCTTCCAGCTTGAGTTTGGGTATCCTACTCTAAAACTAAATTCCATCAAAGTCAATATTATCCATCTTGATGTCTATTAGCAGCCATCTCTTGGAGTCAGAAGAACAGACCCAACAATATCACTATCTTTACAGCTTCAAGATCTGTTCTATCAGATAAGTGGCTTAGTGGATCCAGCTCACCAGATGAGAACATTACAGGTGGGCTATTTCAACAGGAATACTGCCTAGTTCATGTTGACAACTTTGCCTAGTTCTTGTCTTGCCAACCGTGATCCTATAAAGAGTGTAACAAAAAAAAAAATTGCAGAGACACATTTCTTCCGTGCCTTTTTCCTAAGATAATCTATGTTCTTCCAATACAATTCACATTTTCTCTTGCATGACAACAAGTAATCACTTGAAATATTAATAAGAAGTAAAATGTGTGCTAAAAGGTGAAGGAAATGTCACGAGCCAGATGTTTCCGATAAGAACTAAAAGAGAAAAATCACAGTATCGATGGACTACAGTAATGAATGTTTTATTTATAACATACTCAGAATGTTGTGTGCCATACAGAGGAGTGGCGTGCACCGTCTCAAGAGCCCTCTGTGATTAGGACGTTGCTGGAAATGTCAAAAGATATTAGCATGTGAATAATGTCCATTTTAATTAGTTGTCAGCTTTTCTAGAGAGATCCTTCCTGAATAATCAGTCTCTCCTTATTTCTTTGTTTCTAGCTCCCTCTGAATAATATGATGCTGTAACACCCTCATTATTTCTTAGTTTTTCTGCAGAAAGAAACTTAACTTATTTAGTCAATGAAATTGTATTTTCCAGTGGAAGCAAGTTCAGTTTCTACCAAAAACAATGGTGACTAGAAATAAGTGAATTGATTCTACCGATTCAGAATTCGCCCCAAACTTCTTGTGATTCATTCCAGGCAACGAGAGAGAACCACACATAATACTCTACTGGAAAAGAGATGTGCATGTCAGGGCTCCTAACAAAAGGACAAGAAAACTGCAGATCTGAAGAGAAAATTACCCTGTTTAGCTGAGTGGTCTTTGTCAGAGTCTTTGGGGTACTCTTTCTCATTAGGGAGACCACCTACTATGCATGAGGAATATTGTAGTCCTACATTTGTGGGAAAAAATATATATGCAGATTAGCACATCTTACTTCGATAGGTGCAGTGTTCTTTTCTTTTTGGAAGGAAAACTAATTTGAATGTCTTTCCCAGAAACCCAAACATATGCAAATTAGCTTTCCTTTAAAAAAAAAGTCTTGAGAAATGGTAAGAGTGGATACATCTGAATATACATGCTACGACTCATCATGCAGTGCATATATTTGTACTTTCCTCGCTCTCTGTTATGATATTTGTCTTCTGACCTGATTTTTGCTAATGAGATTGCTGGTTTCCACCTAAGGGTACTTTCACACTAGCGGTTTTCTTTTCCGGTATTGAGTTCTGTCCTAGGGGCTCAATACCGCAAAAAAAATGATCAGTTTTATCCTAATGCATTCTGAATGGAGAGCAATCCGTTCAGTATGCATTAGGATGTCTTCAGTTCAGTCACTGTACGGTTTTTGGACAGAGAAAATACTGCAGCATGCTGCGGTATTTTATCCGTCAAAAATTCCGGAACACTTGTTGGAATGCCTGATCCGGCATTATTTTACATTGAAATACGTTAATGCCGAATCCGGCCCTAAGTGTTCCGGAAAAATGGATCCTATTGTGGAAAAGATAAATACCAGATCCGTTTTTCCGGATGAGAACCGGAGAGACGGATCCGCATCCGGATCCGTCTACAAATGGTAGCTGCGGAACTGCCTGCCGGAATCCAGCGACGCTAGTGTGAATGTACCTTAACCAGGCTTTGCGTGCCTTTCAATTTATTTGCCTTGTCCAGATACCAGGACTCAATCCTGCAGTAATGTCAGCCTCATTTCCTTGATGACACCGGCAGCATCATTACTTAGAGTATGCATGTTTTTAATAACGCATTTTATTTCTTATGGAAGAAGATAATCCGGAGCTTGTAGGAATCATCATTCCCTCAATGGATCTGTTTTTGTGCAATGCTCTGTTTTAGTCGTCTCTGTGCGGATCTGTAAGCTTCCTCTCATGGCCTCCAAGGACACATTTGTTTGCTATGTGACGTGCATTTTCTACGGTATATTGCGAAAGTTTTTTTTTTTCCTAGACAAGGGCAGATGGTGGAGAGAAAGATGCTCTACTGCTATACCTGGTGTTTTCACACCTATCGTTCAATGTCATATTGCTCATGTCAGTGTGAATTTCATAGACACTAATCTGCCGGCATCTGGTATGTGATATCAAAGGATAGAAGGAGTCCTTTCCTTAGCGATCAGGTCAATAAATCATATTGAAAATAGGACAGGTAAGGTCATAGCTGGGAAGGAAAAAAAAAACTATGTCTTTAGATATTTATTATAGCTCAGTTTTATTCTTTGAGATGATCTCAATATAAACCAAAGTAGGTAAAATATGAGCAAAGTCCATACATGAAGTTACATATGTATCTATGTAATGTGACACAGTGAAGGGTTGTGTCTGGCAAGGCTGGTATTTTGCTCCCAGCATGTGCGTCTGGGCCGGTGAGCCAGGTGAGGTCAAATACCGGACTGGAGTTTAAGTGCTGGTCCGGGTATTGGCAGCACCTAGCTGTCCTTAAATAGGCAGCTGGGCTCAGCAGATATGTCTCTGTTTTGGGATATGAGACTTTGTGCTGTGGTGGAGGGCTGAGAGCTGCATGCTGGAGAAACAGGCCCCCTAAAGCCTGATGTGGAATACTGGAGGCAGAACTGCCAGCAAGGTGACTTGTGTGTATGAACTTTCCATTGTGTGTGAATTAACACCAAGACTGCAAAGTTTCGTGCTGTTTTGTGCAATAGCCTCAAGTGTGAATAAACACTGACGTTTTGAGTTAAGAATTCGTATTTTGCCTCTGTACTGTGCCCGCTTACCCTATTTCCTAGAGCGAAACCCCACAATTGGTGGAGGATGCGTACAAGAGCAGTGAGGGTGGCGTGAATGCAGATATTTTTTCTTTCTGCATTTTTCAGGCAGGGTTGTATGTCATACATTAAACCAGCTGTATTACAACCAGTGCCCCACGAAAAAATGGAGGCTGTTGTGAAGGCCCTTATGGAAGCTAATCTGCAGCAGCAAGAGACAAACCTGCAGCAACGCGAGGCTAGTAAGCAGCAGCAGGAAACTAACTAGTTACTGCTACAACACATGATGGCTTTGCAGACAGCAGGAGTAACCCCAAGCATCCATGATGCATGGAAAGCTGTCCGTGCCGCTATTCCTAATATGACCCCCGCAGATGACATCGAAACCTACCTGGCGATGTACGAGAAAGTGGCCATCAGGGAAAAGCTACCCCGTGACCAGTGGGCTGAGGTCGTCGCTCCATTCCTGGCATCCGATTCCCAGCAGGTGTATTTTGACTTGCCGGACGATCAAGCGGCCGACTACCAAAAAGTAAAGGGTGAGATTTTGGCAATACTGGGGGTGAATGTGTTGGTCCGGGCCCAGTGGGTACATCAGTGGGGGTTTAAGCCAGCTGAGCCTGCGAGGACCCAGTATTATGACTTACTCCACCTCTTGGAAAAATGGCTACAGCCTGATGTGCTGAGTCCCACGGCTATGCTGGATAGACTATTGGCTGATATGATCTGGAGGGCTCTGCCACCCCTTCTCCAGCACTGGATAGGCCAGGTGTCTCCTGGCAACGCCCCCTAGAAATGGTGGATCTGGTGGAGTGCTACAAGGCTACTAAGACTGTTACAGGGGGTTCTATTAGGAGGGGGGCAGTCAAACCCCGTAAATCTCCATCCCAGACCCGGCGACTTGTACAACCCAAACCCACCCGGGGTGTACCCTCTACGGACCTGGCTCCGATAGTCTGCTGGCGGTGTTAGGAGCCGGGCCATGCAAGAGCTGACTGTCCCCTTCAGGTGGAACCCATGGATACTAACTATGGCTACTGTCAGTCGCTATATGCCAGGAAGCTGTGTGCAGCAGGTACCCCAAAAATTCTAAACCACCTGTGCCAGGTGGAGGTAGGAGACACTGCAGCGGAGGCTCTGCTGGACTCAGGGAGTTTGGTGTCCCTAGAAAGGGCTCCCCTGGTACGGTCAGAGGAGTATACTGGCGTAAAGTCGGGGTCATGTGCCTCCATGGAAAGTTAAAGGACTATCCCACCGCCCTGGTGTCTCTAACCACAGGGGCTGGCAGATAGACTTATGAAGTGGCAGTTGCCCTAAATTTACACTACGAACTTATAATAGAGAGAGACTTCCCAGGCTTCCTGGCACTATGGCCTGCTTTTAGAGTGACTGATACCCATGAGACAGGGTTAAACCTAGCAGAGTGACCCGGCTCAGGGGGGAGACCAGAACCCTGGGAACCTGAGACCGAAGGGCCAGCGGTAGGGGTGACAGCCAATTCCGTGGAAGAGGGGGAGATAACCCCGCTAATTGTGATGGTGGGAGACATGGAGGACTTGCTGCAGGGTCCTGAATTGGCAGACCTCAATGTCTCCGGGGTTAATTTTGGTACCGCCCAACGTCGGTACCCAACCCTATCCCGCGCCTGGGAAAATGTGTTAATAGTAGATGGTGAACCACAACTACCTGGGGCAAAGTCAGTGTTTCCCCATTTTGTGGTTCATCAGGATATGTTGTATCGGGTAAACCAACTACGGGGTGAGTCTATTGAACAGTTGGCGGTCCCCAAGGCTTATCGCAAGCTTGTGTTAGATCTAGCCCACCAACAGGTTCCCGGGGGTCACCTGTGGCTGTAGAAAACTCAGGATCGTATTCTACAGCGGTTTAACTGGCCCAGCATATTCAAAGAAGAGGTTTGTAAGTCTTGCCCGACCTGCCAGATGACTAGCCCCCAGCCACATTTCCGTAGTCCCCTAGTACCTCTCCCGATTATCGAAGTACCGTTTGACCGAATAACTATAGACCTCATAGGCCCAGTACCGAAGTCTGCCAGAGGGCATCAACACATCTAGTCATTCTAGATTACGCAACTCTATACTCGGAGGCGGCGCCACTGCGACATACCTCGGCCAATCTCATAGCTAAGGAGTTAATGGAGATGTTTTCCTGAGTAGGACTACCTAAAGAGGTTCTGACTGACCAAGGGACCCCTTTTATGTCCAAGGTGATGAGGGAACTCTGTAACTACATAAAACAACTACTGACGTCCGTTTACTATCCGCAAACGGACGGTCTGGTAGAACAGTTTAACCAAACATTAAAAAATATGTTGAAAAAGGCAGTGTCTAAAGATGGGAAGGACTGGGACCTCATTCTGCCCTATCTAGTAACATAGTACATACGGCCGAAAAAAGACATTTGTCCATCCAGTTCGGCCTGTCATCCTGCAAGTTGATCCAGAGGAAGGCAAAAAAAAAAACTGTGAGGTACAAGCCAATTTTCCCCACTTTAGAGGAATAAAAAATTCCTTACCGACTTCAATTAGACAATCAGAATAACTCCCTGGATCAACGACCCCTCTCTAGTAGCTATAGCCTGTAATATTATTACGCTCCAGAAATACATCCAGGCCCCTCTTGAATTCCTTTATTGTACTCACCACCACCACCTCCTCAGGCAGAGAGTTCCATAGTCTCACTGCTCTTACCGTAAAGAATCCTCTTCTATGTTTGTGTACAAACCTTCTTTCCTCCAGACGCAGAGGATGTCCCCTAGTCACACTTATGTGGGAAAGGGTCGGCACTGCTGGAATAGACGCGGTGCACGAGTCAGTGGGAAGACGTCCCAATACTTGCAATAAAGAAGGAAGGACCAGCACTCGCGATGATGATGAATGTTGCGTTTATTCAGTCACATATTAAGGACATATAGTGACGCGTTTCAGCACAACACGTGCTTTCTTCAGACTATACAATAAACTCCTATCACATCTCTTTTATACACAGAGAGAGGGAGGAGTAACAAAACAAAAGGAAAATGACATCATACTATGTAGCTCCACCCACCTCAGGGCTGACACAGGTGAAGTAATGAAAGATGCAATAAACCAAAAAAAATTCAATGTGGATACATTGATGAAACAATGGAACAGTTGATAACAATTCAGGAATCAAGTCCGCTGAAAGAGACAAATGAAATGTATATTATCATAATCTAAATTCTTATAATAAGAATAATATAGTCAAGAACTAGGTGAAACTGGAAATATTATACTCGCGGTTGAGCCCCCTTGGATCCACAGTTTGTAACCGGTGGATCCAATAAGCCTCACGCTTTAAAAGCAAACTATTCCTATCGCCGCCTCGGCGAGGTAAAGATACGCTCTCAATCACTTGAAACCGCAACTGCGATATCGCATGACGCTTCTCATGGAAATGATGCGGTAGGGGTAACAACAAATTCTCAGTGCGGATAGTGGACTTATGCTTACTTAATCTATCTTTAATCCGCATTGAGGTTTCCCCTACATAGACCAAACCGCAGGGACATTTCAAAATATAAATGACATTTTTACTATCACATGTGAACATGCCTTTAATGGGAATTTGTTCTCCAGAATGAGGGTGGGTCAGTGTAGAACCTCTAATGACACTTGAACAGTTGTTACAATTTAAACACGGAAATGTGCCCTGACGCGGAGTAGTCAGTGTGGTTTGTCTGACTATAGGTTTGTTAGTGCCTATGTCTGCTCTAATAATTTTGTCACGGATATTGTCCGCTTTTTTGAAACACATCATTGGAGAATTTTGAAATATCTCCATATGAGGATATGATCTAGACATGATGTGCCAATGCTTATTAATTATACCCCTTATTCTCTGTGTCCAAGGATGGTACTTCACTATTAATGGAATGCGTGGTGGTTTGATAATCTTCTGTCCCTGCGGTTGATCTAACTTCTGCTTTTGAGATTGTAATAAGTGTAGGGGATAGCCTCTGTTGAGGAACTTTTTCGTCATCTCTTGCAACCTAATTTCACAGGTGTCAGGATCAGTCACGATCCTTTTAACCCTCTGGTACTGTGAAAAAGGAATCGCCTTCTTGATTGCTGGGGGATGGCTACTAGTGTAGGTAAGTAGACTATTACGATCTGTATCCTTGATATATAAATCAGTGTACACTGTACCATCATCCTTGCGCTTTACCCATGTATCAAGAAAGGATATTTGTTGAAAATCAAAGTGTATGGTAAATTGAAGCTCACTCCAGATGACACCTGATTGCGCTTGAACTACATGCTGCTACTCTAGCAGAATATCACCGCACACAGAGAATTCCGCGAGGACTAAGGGTGAAATTGAGACCAACATTTTTTGGTAATAACCTTGAATACTGCACTCGTTTCTCTAACATCCTCAATAAATGCTCATTGGACTTGATTGTTCTAACTGTGGAATACCTCAATACTGCCATTGAAGAGTGTAAAGCGCACATCACCACTGCTAAAGAACAGCTGAGGGATTGCCTCAAACCAGAGGATCTCGCGACATTGTATGAGAAAACCGACAAACAATGCAGAGAACTTCAGGTGAAAATAGAAGCTACCAAACGCTCCAAGTTCCTCCGAGATGTGGAGGATTATTCATCACAGCGTGTATACAGGTGGCAGGACAAGTCCGGGACAGCTATCCCTTTTTCGTTTACAAGAGATCGCAGAACGGGATCTGCATCTTCCAGTACAGGCAGCGACACCTCGGGAGCAACGTCAATTCATTTTTTAGGCAAGCGCCGCGGCAAAAGAAGAGCAACACCAGGAGAGCCGGCCGCCATCATAGGAGAAGCAGACGCACCGAGACTGACGAGATCGCAGGTACTGCCGAGAACTTAGTTGTTAATCTTTCAAGTAAAACTGTGAGTCCTGCGCAATTGAATTTACTAAAGAAGGGACTGTCCTTTAGCCCCACAGGGACGCTGGACACCTTTTCTCTGGACATTGATTTGCAGCGGTTTTTCCGTAATATACGTCTTAAAGTACACTTTACTAAAAATGTTGATGTAGATGACATGGGGGGCGGTCATGCTAGCTCTGAGGAGCCGTCAGGTTCTTTAACATTGCAACAATTTTCATTGAGAGTTAAAAGTCATTTTGCACCTCCGAAAATATACCATCCAGTGGAAACCTTTGCTAATTTAGTTCAACGGGATGTTAATTCTCTATTGCAACAGTGTAAACAAGGTTCTTTACAGATACGTAATAATTTAACAGCTGAAGAGAAACATGCACTGAATGGTATATTAGAGGATAAGTCACTTATATTCAAACCAGCTGACAAGGGGGGTGCCCTTGTGATTCTGGATAGGGAGTATTACATCACAGAGATTTTAGGTCAACTGAGTGATAATGAGACATATAAGATTTTACAATCTGATCCGGTTTTTTCAATTAAAGGTGTATTACAGAGGATAGTGACTGAGGCGAGAGAGGATGGCATCATAGATAATAAATTAAGTGAATTTTTGATAAATCAGCATCCTATTACACCGGTGTTTTACACCCTTCCGAAAATTCACAAGTCCATGACCAGACCACCGGGACGCCCTATTGTGGCCTCCTCTGATTCAATCCTCTCTCCCCCAGCCATTTTTCTGGAGAAAGTGCTCACACCTTTGACCATGTTATCTCCTTCCTACCTACGAGACACAGGACATTTCTTGAGTGAAATACGTCCCCTTCATCTAGATAGAGACTGCATACTGGTCACTTTTGATGTATGCAGCCTCTATACTTCCATTACTCACGAAAAGGGTTTAGAGGCAGCATCCAGACTATTGAATACCAGTCATTATACATCAGCACAGAAGGATTTTTTTCTGACACTTTTAAAACTAGTGTTGGAGGAAAATTACTTCTTATTTCAAGACACCTTTTTTCAACAGCGCCGCGGGACCGCGATGGGATCGAACGTCGCGCCGCCGTACGCAAACAGTTATATGTCATCGTTTGAAAGTGAATTTGTTTATTCCAATTCTTTATATTTAAAGCATTGCATATTTTGGCGTCGATTTATAGATGACGTGTTTTGCGTATGGCGAGGCGACGTTCGATCCCTCATGGAATTTAACAGTCATCTTAACTCCATTTGGAGTGAGCTTCAATTTACCATACACTTTGATTTTCAACAAATATCCTTTCTTGATACATGGGTAAAGCGCAAGGATGATGGTACAGTGTACACTGATTTATATATCAAGGATACAGATCGTAATAGTCTACTTACCTACACTAGTAGCCATCCCCCAGCAATCAAGAAGGCGATTCCTTTTTCACAGTACCAGAGGGTTAAAAGGATCGTGACTGATCCTGACACCTGTGAAATTAGGTTGCAAGAGATGACGAAAAAGTTCCTCAACAGAGGCTATCCCCTACACTTATTACAATCTCAAAAGCAGAAGTTAGATCAACCGCAGGGACAGAAGATTATCAAACCACCACGCATTCCATTAATAGTGAAGTACCATCCTTGGACACAGAGAATAAGGGGTATAATTAATAAGCATTGGCACATCATGTCTAGATCATATCCTCATATGGAGATATTTCAAAATTCTCCAATGATGTGTTTCAAAAAAGCGGACAATATCCGTGACAAAATTATTAGAGCAGACATAGGCACTAACAAACCTATAGTCAGACAAACCACACTGACTACTCCGCGTCAGGGCACATTTCCGTGTTTAAATTGTAACAACTGTTCAAGTGTCATTAGAGGTTCTACACTGACCCACCCTCATTCTGGAGAACAAATTCCCATTAAAGGCATGTTCACATGTGATAGTAAAAATGTCATTTATATTTTGAAATGTCCCTGCGGTTTGGTCTATGTAGGGGAAACCTCAATGCGGATTAAAGATAGATTAAGTAAGCATAAGTCCACTATCCGCACTGAGAATTTGTTGTTACCCCTACCGCATCATTTCCATGAGAAGCGTCATGCGATATCGCAGTTGCGGTTTCAAGTGATTGAGAGCGTATCTTTACCTCGCCGAGGCGGCGATAGGAATAGTTTGCTTTTAAAGCGTGAGGCTTATTGGATCCACCGGTTACAAACTGTGGATCCAAGGGGGCTCAACCGCGAGTATAATATTTCCAGTTTCACCTAGTTCTTGACTATATTATTCTTATTATAAGAATTTAGATTATGATAATATACATTTCATTTGTCTCTTTCAGCGGACTTGATTCCTGAATTGTTATCAACTGTTCCATTGTTTCATCAATGTATCCACATTGAATTTTTTTTGGTTTATTGCATCTTTCATTACTTCACCTGTGTCAGCCCTGAGGTGGGTGGAGCTACATAGTATGATGTCATTTTCCTTTTGTTTTGTTACTCCTCCCTCTCTCTGTGTATAAAAGAGATGTGATAGGAGTTTATTGTATAGTCTGAAGAAAGCACGTGTTGTGCTGAAACGCGTCACTATATGTCCTTAATATGTGACTGAATAAACGCAACATTCATCATCATCGCGAGTGCTGGTCCTTCCTTCTTTATTGTCCCCTAGTCACAGTCACAGTCCTGGGGATAAATAGATGATGGGAGAGATCTCTGTACTGACCCCTGAAAAATTTATACATAGTAATTAGATCTCCGATCAGTCGTCTTTTTTCTAAAGTGAATAACCCTAATTTTGATAATCTTTCAGGGTACTGTAATTGCCCCATTCCAGTTATCACTTTAGTTGCCCTCCTCTGTACCCTCTCCAGCTCTGCTATGTCTGCCTTGTTCACAGGAGCCCAGCACTGTACACAGTATTCCATGTGTGGTCTGACTAGTGATTTGTAAAGTGGTAGGACTATGTTCTCATCACGGGCATCTATGCCCCTTTTGATACAACCCATTATCTTATTGGCCTTGGCAGCAGCTGCCTGACACTGGTTTTTGCAGCTTAGTTTGCTGTTTATTAAAATTCCTAGATCCTTTTCCATGTCAGTGTTACCGAGTGTTTTACCATTTAGTATGTACGGGTAACTTGCATTATTCCTTCCCATGTGCATAACTTTACATTTGTCAGTGTTAAACCTCATCTGCCACTTATCTGCCCAAGCCTCCAATCTATCCAGATCCCTCTGTAGTAGTATACTGTCCTCTGTAGTATATATACAGTATACTGTCCTCTGTAGTATATATACAGTATACTGTCCTCTGTAGTATATATACAGTATACTGTCTTCTTCAGTGGTAATTACTTTACACAGTTTAGTGTCATCTGCGAAAATTGATATTTTACTATACAAACCTTTTACAAGAACATTAATAAATATATTGAAGAGAATAGGGCCCAATACTGACCCCTGAGGTACCCCACTAGTGACAGTGACCCAATCTGAGTATGTACCGTTAATAACCACCCTCTGTTTTCTATCATTGAGCCAGTTACTTACCCACATACAGACGTTTTCTCCCAGTCCAAGCATTCTCATTTTATATACTAACCTTTTATGTGGTACAGTGTCAAATGCTTTGGAGAAGTCCAGATACACGACATCCATTGATTCGCCGCTGTCAAGTCTAGAACTTACCTCCTCATAGAAACTGATTAAATTAGTTTGACATGACCGATCCCTCATGAAGCCATGCTGATATGGCGTTATTTGCTTATTTCAATTGAGATCCTCCAAGATAGCATCTCTTAGGAAACCTTCAAACAGTTTACCCACAACAGATGTTAAACTTACCGGCCTATAGTTTCCAGGCTCTGTTTTTGGACCCTTTTTGAATATTGGCACCAAATTTTTTTATGCGCCAATCCTGTGGAACATTCCCTGTCAGTATAGAGTCCGCAAATATCAGAAATAAGGGTCTGGCTATGACATTACTTAATTCCCTTAGGATACGGGGTGTATGCCATCCGGTCCTGGCGATTTGTCTATTTTAATCTTTTTAATACGCCGCTGTACTTCTTCCTGGGTCAGACAGGACACTTTTAATGGGGAATTTATTTTTACATTCAGCATTTGATCTGACAGTTTTTTTCCCTCAGTGAACACATTCGAGAAAAAAATATTTAACAGCTTTGCTTTCTCCTCGTCGCTTTCTGCGACTCCCCCCTCATTACTCTTTAAATGGCATTTTAGGGTTAGTTTTACTCTCTTTGGCAAACAATCTCTCGGTCTCTAGTTTGGCTGCTTTTATTAGTTTTTTACCTGTTCTATTTTTTTCCTTTTTTTTTCAGTGCTTCCTCGCTACCCTCCTGTTTTAGTGATTTATATGCTTTCTTTTTGTCATTTATTGCTTTCTTTACAGTTCTATTTATCCACATTGGTTTCTTTTTGTTCCTTAACCTTTTATTCCCATACGGTATGTATCTCTCACAATGAGAGTTTAGGCCTATGGCCTCTCTTAGGGTACTTTCACACTAGCGGCAGGATGGATCCGACAGGTTGTTCATCCTGTCGGATCCGTCCTGCTGCTATTTTGACCATAATGGGGACGGGGGCGGAGTTCCGGCACAGCACGGCAGTTCGCGGTGAGAGCCCGCCGGACTAAAAAGTCGGACATGCAGTACTTTTAGTCTGGCGGCCTTTCGCCGTGCACTGCCGTGCTGCACCGGAGCTCCGCCCCTTACCCATTATAGTCAATGGGGACGGAGCGGCGGTACGGCGGCACGGCAAAATAGCGGCAGGACGGATCCGACAGGGTGAACAGTCTGTCGGATTCATCCTGCCGCTAGTGTGAAAGTAGCCTTAGTTGGCTAAATTTAGCTTTTTTGAAGTTTGGTATTTTTGTTCCTCCCTGTAGAAGCGCTCTTTTGAATGATAATTGGAAGGTTATTACTTTATGGTCACTATTTCCTAGGTGTCCCCCAACCTGCACATCTGTTGTTCTGTCAGGCCTATTGGTTAATACTAAGTCCAGTATGGCCGTCCCTCTAGTCGGGTCCCAGTTGGGAAAGGTAATTGTCTTTGGTTATTGCCGAGAACCTGTTTCCTTTATGAGATATACAAGTTCAGTTTCCCAGTCTATATCTGGGTAGTTGAAGTCCCCCATAATAACCACCTCATTATGATTTGCCGCCTCGTCTATCTCGTTTAGTAGTAGATTTTCTGTGGTATATTAGGTGGTTTATAGTAAACTCCTATTAGTAATTTATTATTGTTTTTAGCTCCATGTATCTCTACCCACAGTGACTCCACATGTTCATGTCCCTCACTTATATCTTCACGGAGTGTGGGCTTTAGACAGGACTTTACATAAAGGCAGACCCCTCCCCCTCTCCGGTTTTGACGATCCTTTCTAAACAGACTGTAACCCTGTACATTAACTGCCCAGTATAGCTATCATCCAGCCATGTCTCAGTTATTCCCACTGTCATAGCCATCATCCAGCCATGTCTCAGTTATTCCCACTATGTCATAGCTATCATCCAGCTATGTCTCAGTTATTCCCACTATGTCATAGCTATCATCCAGCCATGTCTCCGTTATTCCCACTATGTCATAGTTCTCCTCACACATCACTAATTCCAGTTCACCAGTTTTATTAGTCAGGCTTCTGGCATTAGTATACATACATTTGAGAGGTTTATGTATATCTTTAACCCTACACCTTTCCTTCTGAACTGTTCTAGTCCCTCCTTCCATTTTTCCTCCAGTCCCACTACCTTGCCCCCGGTCTCTATCTGCACTATCTTCCCCTCCTATAGTGTAATTTCCCTCCCCCCAGTCTCTAGTTTAAACACTCCTCCAACCTTCTAGCCATCTTTCTCCCCAGCACAGCTGCCCCTTCCCCATTGAGGTGCAGCCCGTCCCTACGATAGATCCTGTAGCCGCTAGAGAAGTCGGCCCAGTTCTCCAGGAACCCAAACCCCTCCTTCCTACACCAGTTCTTGAGCCACTTGTTAATCTCCCTAATCTCCCTTCTTGTGTGGCTCGTGGTACAGGCAGTATTTAGGAAAACACTACCTTTGAGGTCCTTGCCCTAAGGTTTTGACCAAAATCCCTGAAATCATTTTTAAGGACTCTCCACCTACCTCTAACTTTGTCATTGGTTCTGATATGGACCATGACCGCTGGATCTTCTCCAGCCCCACCCAGTAATCTATCAACCTGATCCGCGATGTGTCGAACTCTAGCGCCAGGAAGACAGCACACTGTTCGGTGATATGGTCTTTGTGACAGATTGCCCTATCTGTTCCCCTAATAATGGAGTCTCCCACTACCAGCACCTGTCTGGCCTGCCCTGCTCTCCTGGTTCCCTGCTTACTGGAGCTGACATTCCCCTGACTGGCAGAGGAAGTGTCCGGCTGCAGCAGTGCCGTCCCTGGACTGACATCCCCCTCATCTGCCAAACGTGCAAACTTGTTGGGATGTGTCAGATCAGGGCTAGCCTCCCTGGCACTCTTTCCTCTACCCCGCTTTCTAACTGTTACCCAGCTAGCTACCTCACTTTCCTCAGCCTCCTCTCTGTCACCCTCCCCCTCATCCACCCCAAAGAGTGCTTGCTCGGTGAGAAGCAAACTGTTTTGCAAATTTTCAATACCTCTCAGTGTTGCAACTTGCCCGTTTAGAGACTCGATTTGTGATTCCAAACGGGTAATTTGCTCACATCTTGAACAAAGATATACACCCTTGAACGGCTGTTCCAGGACTGCATACATCATGCAAGATGTGCACTGGACTGCGCTGTCAATTGTGCAACACATACTAAATGGGGATTACACCACAAAAGCAAAAAATACAATACAATGTAGTAATAAGAAATATTCTAATTGCAGTCCCCCACTGAAGTCCCTGAATCTAAAGTCACTTAATTTCAAGTCAACCACGCGTCGCGGTCAAACTCGCGTCATATATCTGCTTATATAAATATAAATGAAGCTCACCTCACCAGCCTGTTTTTTTCCCCCCTCTGGATTCAAAGGTACCGCAGGTGCGAGAGGTACCCCAAGCCTCTACTGGGTTCTCGCCCTTCAAACTGCTATATGGCAGAAACCCTCAAGGTCTCTTGGATGTGGCCAAAGAGGCGTGGGAACAACAACCCACTCCACATAAAAGTGTCATTGAGTACGTTACCCAGATGGAAGATCAGATAGAGACAGTGTTGCCTCTAGTTAGCGAGCATATGGAGGCAGCTCAGTGAGCCCAGAGTCGGGTCTATAATTGGCAGGCTGGGGTCCGGATCTTTAACCTGGGTGATTGGGTTTTGGTTTTGGTGCCGACTGTGGACAGTAAGTTCCTGGCTAGGTGGCAGGGGCCCTACGAAGTACTCGAGAAAATTGGAGATGTAAACTACAAGGTACACCAGCCAGGGCTGCGAAAGCCGGAGCAGGTTTACCATGTGAATTTACTCAAACCGTGGAAAGATAGGGAAACCTGTACAGAAGACAGCCCGCGGCCGGGTTTTCTAGGGGAAGAGGTACCAGCCCCTCTGTCTGATGCAAGAGAGGCTGCTGCCACAGTATAAATTGCTCACAGCCTCTCCTCTAAACAGACTCAGGAGGCCAGGGAGTTCATTAGTCAGAACACAGATGTGTTCTCAGACCTCCCTGGACGCACTTCCATAATCCAGCATGATATTGTCACTGAGCCTCAGGCAAAAGTCTGATTAAAATCATACCGGGTACCCGAGGCTCGGCGACAAGCCATATTGGAGGAGGTGCAGCTAATGTTGCAGCTAGACGTCATTAAGGGATTCAAAAAGTGATTGGGCCAGTCCTGTTGTATTGATACCCAACCTGGATGGGATGTTGCGGTTTTGTAACGACTTTCGAAAACTTAACAAGGTTTCCAAATTCGATGCGTATCCCATGCCCCGGGTGGATGAGCTCATCGAGAGGTTAGGACAAACCTGGTATTTTTCTGTTTTGGACACTGGTAGGTGCCCTTAATGGAGGCTGCCAAAGAGAAAACTGCCTTCATCACACCAGAGGGGCTGTATCAATATAAGGTCTTACCCTTTAGTCTGCATGGCGCCCCCGCCACTTTTCAGCAACTAATGGATATTGTGCTTCATCAGCATCGTCGGTACGCTTCGGCTTACCTGGACGATATTGTCATCCACAGTACCGACTGGGAAAGTCCCCTACCCAAACTGCAGGCTGTTGTGGACTCCCTTCGGAAAGCTGGCTTAACCACTAACCCAAAAAAAGTGTGATAGGGTTAGAAGAGACTAAGTACCTGGGGTATGTCATTGGGCGCGGAGTCATCAAACCCCAAGTGAACAAAATAGAGGCGATACGGAATTAGCCCCGACTTGTCACCACTAGGCAAATAAAGTCATTCCTGGGAATGGTGGGCTATAACATGAGGTTTGTTCCCCACTTTGCTACTCTAGCTGAGCCCTTGACAGGGCTCTTGAAATCAGTGATGGTTCGGTGGGATAATTGGGCGGAAGAGGCTTTCTCCGCTTTCAAGTCGGCCCTGTGTGGGTCACCGGTTTTGGTGACGCCCGACTTCAAGAGGGAGTTTGTGGTACAAACGGATGGCTCCAAAGTAGGCCTCAGTGCTGTACTGTCTCAGGGAGTCAATAGGGAGGAGCATCCCGTTGTCTTCCTAAGCCGAAAGCTCACCCCAGCCGAATCCAGGTACAGTATAGTGGAGAGAGAGTGCCTGGCTATCAAGTGGGCACTCAAGTATCTCCGCTACAATTTGTTGGAGAGAACGTTCCGCCTGGTGACCAACCACTCCCCTCTCAAGTGGATGAGCCAGGCCAAAGAGAGGAATGCCCGGGTCACCGGAGGGTTTTTGTATCTGCAGAACTTTAGGTTCTTGGTAGAACACAGAGCAGGCCGGTTGCAGGGAAACGTGAATGCCCTGTCCCGGGTGCATTGTCTGGCGTGTGTCCACCCCCTCAGGGTTGAACAAAGGGGGTTATGTGACACAGTGAGGGGTTGTGTCTGGCAAGGCAGGTATTTTCCTCCCAGCATGTGCGGCTGGGCTGGTTTCCAGCCAGGTGAGGTCAAATACCAGACCGGAGTTTAAGTGCTGGTCCGGGTTTTGGCAGCACCTGGCTGTCCTTAAATAGGCAGCTGGGCTCAACAGAGATGTCTCTGTTTTTGGGATATGAGGCTTTGTGCCATGCTGAGAGCCGTATGCTGGGGAAATAGGCCCTGTAAAGCCTGCTGTGGACTACTGGAGGCAGAACTGCCAGCAAGGTGACTTGTGTTTATATGAACTTTCCATTGTGTGTGAATTAACACCAAGACAGCAAAGTTACTTGCTGTTTTGTGCAATTGCCTCAAGTGTGAATAAACATTGACATTTTGAGTTAAGAACTTGTATTTTGCCTCTGTACTGCGCCCGCTTACCCTATCAACCAGAGCGAAACCCCACAGTTAGTGTCACGGGGTTCCGAAGGTGCACTCGGTCCCCCATTGCCCACAGACCTGTTGCTTAGCTTTGGGAATGAGGATTTGTGCTTGACCTCATTCCCAGGGCGGCTTTGCTGGCTGGGTGGCTCCCTGCTCCTAGTCTGCCTTGAGCGCCGAGCTGATCACTCGGTGCTCGACTGGTTGGCCTGTCGGTCATGTGACGCTGGCCACGTCACATGACCCTCACTCCCCACTATAAATACAGGCAGCCTGCTGGCCACAGGTTGCCTGTTAATTTCTAGGTTCCTGGCTATTTGTTGGACTACTGAATACTTACCTGATCCTGTTCCCTGACGATCCTCTGCCTGCTCCTCCTGTACTGCGCTTCCATCCTGGTATTGTGACCTCGGCTCCCACCTGACTACTCTCTTAGGACTCCTCTTGTACTTCGCTACTCTCCTGGTATTTGACCCTGGCTTCTCCTAACCATTCTTTGCTTAATCCGTTGTACTGCGTAGCTCTCTTGGTTCTGACCCGGTCCGTTCATGTTCCGTATTTTGTCTTGTCTGTCTTCCCTGCACATATCCTAAGTTAGGGACTGCCGTCCAGTTGTCCCCTGTCATCAGGACTCGTGAGGCAAGTAGGCAGGGCCAGGGGTGAGGGTGGAGTGCAGTGGTCACTACCCTTCCCCCTGTGTGTGTGTGGACGTGACCGTTACAGATTAACAGGCCCAACAACCACTGTATCATGAATCCTCTTATTACCCTGACTGACCATGTCTCTAACTTGACACAGATGGTGCAGGAGCTAGGAGGGAAACTCCTTTCTTTTGAGTTAGGGCAAGGTTCTTCCACTCCTCTGCCCCCCAGTCCACATGTTGAACCCCAGATCAAGCTCCCAGAACCTTTTTCTGGAGACCGGAGGAGGTTTCTCTCCTTTAAGGAGAGTTGCAAACTGTACTTCCGTCTGCGCCCCGTGTCCTCCGGTCCCGAGAGCCAACGCGTGGGGATTATTATTTCTCTACTACAGGGTGATACCCAGGACTGGGCATTCTCGTTACCTCCTGGGGCCAGTTGTCTGACTTCCGTGGAGGGTTTTTTTCAGGCCCTGGGTACCCTCTATGATGAACCAGACAGGGCCCTGGTAGCCGAGACGGCTCTTAGGGCACTGGTTCAGGGCCATCTCCCTGCGGAGGAGTATTGCACCCAATTCAGACGGTGGTGTGTCCCCTCTGGATGGAATGAACCAGCCCTGAAGAGTCAGTTTAGGTCTGGTCTGTCTGATATTTTAAAAGATCTATTAGTCAGTTATCAAGTTCCAGAGACCTTAGAGGGGATGATGACCCTAGTTGTCCGACTTGACCGACGAGTTAGAGAGAGACGACAGGAACGACAGTTCTGTTCTCAGATGGTGGTCCAGCCAGAGGCCTTTTCCAGGGACAACACTGAGGTCTCCACCGAGGATCCCATGCAGGTTGGCATGACCCGGGGTAATCTTCGTCGCAGACGCGGAGAGTGCTTCTACTGTGGAGATCCTGGCCATTGGATCAACAAGTGTCCTAAGAGGGTCCTCTCTGACAAGTCTCCTAAGGCACGACAACCTAAAGACCAGGTACACCCTGATTTTTCTAAATATAAGCTTTTGGTACCCATAACAATTTCTCTGGGGGTTAATAAGTCGCCTGGTAAGGCCTTTATTGATTAAGGTTCAGCGGCCGGCTTTATTGACTTAGAATTTGCTATTAAATTGGGTATTCCAATGTTTGCTTTACCTACACCTATCCATGTCATGGCTATTGATGCTACTCCCCTGATTGGTGGTACGGTGAGGTCATGTACCTCTGAAATTTCTCTGACCGTGGGTGTGTGCTACTTTGAGAGATGTTCTCTTTTTGTCTTGGCGAACCTACCAGTTGAGGTGGTACTAGGGTTGCCTTGGCTCCGTTTACATAACCCCACAATTGATTGGTTCAAAGGAGAGTTGGTGAAATGGGGACCTAAGGGTGACTCATGCTTGTCTGTGGTCCAGGCTGGGGTTTCAGTAAGGTCTAATACATTACCTTCAGTTATTAAAGAATATTCTGATGTATTCTCATCCCCTATTCCAGAGGTTCTACCGCCCCATAGACCGTATGATTGCGCCATAGAGCTAATAGAGGGTGCCGAATTTCCTAAAGGGCGAATTTATAATCTTTCAGGTCCCGAACGCAAGGCTATGGAAGATTATATTAAGGAGAGCCTTGCTAATGGGCATATTAGACCTTCAGTCTCTCCTATGGGAGCAGGGTTTTTCTTTGTTAAAAAGAGGGATGGTGGTCTTAGGCCTTGTATTGATTACCGGAGACTAAATAAGATCACTGTCCAAAATAGATACTCTCTCCCATTGATTCCGGATTTATTTAACCAGGTTCTGGGGGCAACCTGGTTTTCCAAGATTGACCTGAAAGGGGCATACAATCTAATCCGAATCAAGGAGGGAGACGAATGGAAGACAGCGTTCAATACTCCGATAGGACACTTTGAATATCAGGTGATGCCTTTTGGACTCAGCAATGCCCCAGCTGTGTTCCAAAACTTAATGAACGATATTCTTAGAGAGTATGTAGGTAAATTTATTATTGTCTATCTTGACGACATTTTGATATTCTCTCCTGATTTCGAATCTCATGTGTCTCATGTCAAACAAGTATTAGAGGTGTTGAGGGAGAACCAGCTATCCGCTAAGCAAGAGAAATGTGTCTTTGGGGTACAGGAGATACTGTTTCTAGGGCATGTTTTGACTCCTCACGCCTTTAAGATGGATCCTGGTAAGGTTTTAGCAATTAAGGAATGGGTAAGGCCTTCATCCTTAAAGGCTTTACAACGGTTTTTGGGTTTCGCTAATTACTATCGTAAATTTATTATGAATTTTTCTGTAATTGCTAAGCCATTGACCGACCTTACTAAGAAAGGGGCGGATTTGGAGAATTGGTCTACCAAGGCCATTTCTTCATTTGAAACATTAAAAAAGGCATTTAGTAGCGCTCCCATTCTGATCTAGCCTGATCAGGAGAGACCCTTTATTGTGGAGGTAGATGCGTCCGAGGACGGCGCAGGAGCAGTTCTTTCACAGGGTCCTGCTAGCCTCACTAATCTGAGACCATGTGCCTTCTTCTCCAGGAAATTCTCTCCCACGGAGAGAAACTACGACATTGGGAATAGGGAGCTGCTGGCTATTAAATGGGCATTTGAGGAGTGGAGGCAATTTTTGGAGGGGGCAAGGCTTCGAGTAACTGTTGTCACGGATCATAAAAACCTAATGTTTCTCGAGTCGGCTAAGAGGTTGAATCCCCGACAAGCCCGATGGGCTCTGTTTTTTACACGTTTTGATTTCTCCATTACGTTCAGGCCGGGAAGTAAAAATGTGAAAGCAGACGCATTATCCCGGAGCATCCATGCCTTTCAACCCACTGAGACGCCGCCTGAATCCATCCTACCAGCAAACATCTTCTTAGCAGCTCTAACCAAGGATATCTCGGCTCGCATTAAGGCTGAACAACATCTGGCACCGGCATCCACCCCAACAGATAAGTTGTTTGTTCCCATACAATTTCGTCTCCAGCTGTTGGGGGAGTGTCACGATTCTGCCTTTTGTGGACATCCGGGTGTTGAGGGCACTAAGGATATGGTTTCTAGATCCTATTGGTGGCCCACTCTGACCAGGGATGTCAAGTCCTACGTGTCAGCCTGTGAGGTTTGTGCCAGGTCTAAGACACCTAGGACTCGCCCTGCTGGTAACCTACGACCCCTACCCATTCCCAGTAGACCCTGGTCCCATATCTCGATGGACTTTATAACTGACCTACCGCTGGCGGAGGGTAAGACTGTGGTTTGGGTAGTGGTCGATAGGTTTAGCAAGATGGTTCATTTCATTCCCCTGTCTAAACTTCCGAATGCTAAAACCCTGGCGTCTATTTTTGTGAGAGAGATTGTTCGTTTACATGGCATCCCGGAAAACATTGTTTCTGACAGGGGTGTGCAGTTTGTGTCCAAATTCTGGAGGGCTTTCTGTCAAAGATGTAAAATTTCATTGTCTTTTTCTTCCGCCTACCATCCTGAGAGTAATGGGCAGACTGAACGCCTTAATCAGTCTGTGGAACAATTCTTGAGGTTGTATGTTGCTGATGACCAGCAATTATGGGTCAAATTCCTTCCGTTGGCTGAATTTGCTTTGAATAACCGTGTCAATTCTTCTGCTGGGGTCTCCCCTTTCTTTTGTAACCATGGTTTTCATCCCCGTTTTCATTCTGGGTCGTCCGTCTCCTCCTCTAACCCTGAAGCGGATAAACTCTCCTCCGAACTGTGCACTGTTTGTGCCCGGGTTCAATCGAACCTAGAAAAGGCTCAAAGTTCTCAAAAACTCAAGGCCGATAGGAGACGTTCAAGGGGGTTGAACTTTCAGGTTGGGAATAAAGTATGGTTGTCCTCCAAGAATCTATCTCTCAAGGTAACTTCTAAAAAATTTGCTCCTCGTTTTATTGGACCATATAAGATCACGGAGGTGATTAACCCGGTATCTTTTAGGTTGGAGCTGCCAGAGTCATTCCACATTCATAATGTGTTCCATAAATCTCTGCTTAAAAAATATTTTGAACCGGTAGTACCATCAAAAGCCTCGCCTCCGCCGGTTCTTGTTAATGATGCTGTCGAGTATGTGGTGTCTAAAATAGTGGATGTCAGGAAGGTGCGTAATGCCTTGCAGTACCTGATTCACTGGAAGGGGTATGGACCTGAAGAGAGATCTTGGGTACCTGCTAGGGAGGTTCATGCTCCTAGACTTGTTCGTAACTTTCATTTAGAACACCCTGAAAAGCCTGAAGTCTTGGGTCCGGTGGCCCCTCGTAAAAGGGGGGGTACTGTCACGGGGTTCCGAAGGTGCACTCGGTCCCCCATTGCCCGCAGACCTGTTGCTTAGCTTTGGGAATGAGGATTTGTGCTTGACCTCATTCCCAGGGCGGCTTTGCTGGCTGGGTGGCTCCCTGCTCCTAGTCTGCCTTGAGCGCCGAGCTGATCACTAGGTGCTCGACTGGTTGGCCTGTCGGTCATGTGACGCTGGCCACGTCACATGACCCTCACTCCCCACTATAAATACAGGCAGCCTGCTGGCCACAGGTTGCCTGTTAATTTCTAGGTTCCTGGCTATTTGTTGGACTACTGAATACTTACCTGATCCTGTTCCCTGACGATCCTCTGCCTGCTCCTCCTGTACTGCGCTTCCATCCTGGTATTGTGACCTCGGCTCCCACCTGACTACTCTCTTAGGACTCCTCTTGTACTTCGCTACTCTCCTGGTATTTGACCCCGGCTTCTCCTGACCATTCTTTGCTTAATCCTTTGTACTGCGTAGCTCTCTTGGTTCTGACCCGGTCCGTTCATGTTCCGTATTTTGTCTTGTCTGTCTTCCCTGCACATATCCTAAGTTAGGGACTGCCGTCCAGTTGTCCCCTGTCATCAGGACTCGTGAGGCAAGTAGGCAGGGCCAGGGGTGAGGGTGGAGCGCAGTGGTCACTACCCTTCCCCCTGTGTGTGTGTGGACGTGACCGTTACAGTTAGTACAGAATTACCAGAAGATAATGATATCTCTTCTAAATGCTGAATTAACAAGAATTTACATGCCTCAAATGCCGGGTGCCAAGGGGCCGCCAAGGAACCCCTCTGTCTTTTGCACAATAGTCAAATGCGAGGCTAGGGTGTCTAACTGAATCTTATCCCCCATGTGAAGGAAAGCCTAGCTATGTCTCTAAGGTTCTCCCGACATGACTATTATAATCATTGGCAAATAGAGAAGAACGTGTACCATGCTTTTGATCTGGTCATAAATCATTTCACAAGATCATTCAGGAGAGGAGAGAGAGGAGCTAGAGACTGAGCTGTGAGATGAGCACTCTGATGGCATTCAGCTTCCTGCTTCTGTATGCACTGTAATACAGGGTAGGCTACAGAAGCCAAATGGTCCAACATTTTAATAAAAACCTACAGTAATATAAAAAATATTTTTAGTCCAAAATACATGCATTTAAATAATAAAAGTGTCCAAAGACTAAAAGTGATCCTTTAATGAGGAGTGGACTCTTCCACTTCCCCCATAGTCTTACGGGTCATTATGAAAATATTCCATTGACATCCTTGGAAAAGAAAGGGTTGATAATGGTCGCATTATCAGTATCACCCAAAGGGTCATGGGGAGACCTAAAGAGTCCAGCAGTGCTCAGTGATGATTTCAGGGTGGCTGACCAGTGCTGTAAGAACATGTATCCCGCACAGGCGTCTACAGTCTATCATGGAGATGGTTGATGTATCTGTATTATTTGGGCTACATCCTTTCTGCTCCACCATCATCATCGTCATCATCATCACACAGATTCATGACAGTAAACTATGGTATGATGAATAATAAATACACGCTGTCTGCAGGCTAGACAACATGAAAGCGTGGAAGTAGCATGAAGAAAGAATGGTCAGGAAGGCAGAAAATGAAATTTTGGAGAAATAGGAAACATAATTATCATCATCATCATTTAGCGACAATGTTGCAATCTGTAAGAGAGGAGATTGTTACAATGACAACAAATGTATCTGTTTACATACGAATAGCATTTAATAATAGAGAATGCCTCAGGCGTGAGCTCTGTAGATGCATGACCCATTAGTGTGCACTCCAAGACAATGACCTACCAAGACTCTGGCGCACGCTATAGACTGTCATTGTTTTGCATATATTGTACAGTAAATGTAGCAGAGTTTAATTTTTAGCTTACTGCCAAGCCTGATGTTTCGGCAAATAATAGAGAACAAGCGTTTGCATGAACGCTTGTTAGTGATGATATGGCAGTGTAACACTGCCGCCGATTGCCCGATGAATAAGCAAACGCTCGTTCATCGGGCAATCCAACTCTTTTGACATTTTAAAAAATTATTGTTTGCAGGTGGCAGATCGTGGTGTCTAATAGCGATGGCATAGTGATCACTATTCCCCATGCTGTGGAGGAGATTGCTGCATGTAATAGTATCTGTCTCCTCCGCTAGCAAGCAGGCGATTACCGGGAAGGAACGCTTCCCTCCCGACAATCGTCTGTCACAACGGGCCCAGTAATACAGGCTTTACTGTGACTTTTATGCACTATTATATAGCAGACCACAGATCTCATAATAAATCAGTGCATAGACAGACAGATGATAGATATGAGATAGTTATTTCTCAGACAGATATGTAAATTATTACAGGTGTGGTCTAATTAGACACTGAGGGGGTCATTTACTAATCTGAAATACGGCTAAATAAGGGCTAGAGGCTGTATCTCATCTTGTATCCAGGTCAGAGGCCGTATCTCATCTTGAATCCAGGCCAGAGGTTGTATCTAATTTTTTATCCAAGTTAGAGGCCGTATCCCATCTTGAATCCAGGCCAGAGGTTGTATCTAATTTTTTTTCCAAGTTAGAGGCTGTATCTCATCTTGTTTCCAGGCTAGAGGCCGTATCCCATCTTGTATCCAGGCCAGAGGTTGTATCTCATTTTTTATCCAAGTTAGAGGCTGTATCTCATCTTGTATCCAGGCTAGAGGCAGTATCCCATCTTGTATCGCAGCTAGAGGCCGTATCCTATCTTGTATCCCAGCTAGAGGCCGTATCCGATCTTTTATCCAGGCTAGAGGCCGTAACCCAACTTGTATCCAGGCTAGAGGCCATATATCATGTTGGATCCAGGCTAGAGGCTGTATATCATCTTGTATCCAGGCTAGAGGCCATATCTCATCTTATATCCAGACTAGAAGCCATATCTCATCTTGTATCCAGGTTAGAGACTGTATATCATCTTGTATCCAGGCTAGAGGCCGTATCCCATCTTGTATCCAGGCTAGAGGCCATATCTCATGTTGTATCCAGGCTAGAGGCCGTATCTCATCTTGTATCCAGGCTAGAGGCCGTATCCCATCTTGTATCCAGGCTAGAGGCCGTATCTCATCTTGTATCCAGGCTAGAGGCCATATCTCATCTTGTATCCAGGCTGGAGGCTGTATCCCATCTTATATCCAGGCTAGAGGCCGTATCTCATCTTGTATCCAGGCTAGAGGCTGTATCCCATCTTATATCCAGGCTAGAAGCCGTATCTCATGTTGTATCCAGGCTAGAGGCTGTATCTCATCTTGTATCCAGGCTAGAGGCTGTATCCCATCTTATATCCAGGCTAGAAGCCGTATCTCATCTTATATCCAGGCTAGAGGTCGCATCTCATGTTGTATCCAGGCTAGAGGCCATATCTCATGTTGTATCCAGGCTAGAGGCCATATCTCATGTTGTATCCAGGTCAGAGGCCGTATCTCATCTTGAATCCAGGCCAGAGGTTGTATCTAATTTTTTATCCAAGTTAGAGGCCGTATCCCATCTTGAATCCAGGCCAGAGGTTGCATCTAATTTTTTTTCCAAGTTAGAGGCTGTATCTCATCTTGTATCCAGGCTAGAGGCCGTATCCCCTCTTGTATCCAGGCCAGAGGTTGTATCTCATTTTTTATCCAAGTTAGAGGCTGTATCTCATCTTGTGTCCAGGCTAGAGGCAGTATCCCATCTTGTATCACAGCTAGAGGCTGTATCCTATCTTGTATCCCAGCTAGAGGCCGTATCCGATCTTTTATCCAGGCTAGAGGCCGTAACCCAACTTGTATCCAGGCTAGAGGCCATATATCATGTTGTATCCAGGCTAGAGGCTGTATATCATCTTGTATCCAGGCTAGAGGCCATATCTCATCTTATATCCAGACTAGAAGCCATATCTCATCTTGTATCCAGGTTAGAGACTGTATATCATCTTGTATCCAGGCTAGAGGCCGTATCCCATCTTGTATCCAGGCTAGAGGCCATATCTCATGTTGTATCCAGGCTAGAGGCCGTATCTCATCTTGTATCCAGGCTAGAGGCTGTATCCCATCTTATATCCAGGCTATAAGCCGTATCTCATGTTGTATCCAGGCTAGAGGCTGTATCTCATCATGTATCCAGGCTAGAGGCTGTATCCCATCTTATATCCAGGCTAGAAGCCGTATCTCATCTTGTATCCAGGCTAGAGGCCATATCTCATGTTGTATCCAGGCTAGAGGCTGAATGTCATCTTGTATCCAGGCTAGAAGAGGCCCAACAAGGTCCTAGAGCCTCCTTTAAATTGAACAGTTTTCCCCGATAATCTTCTCATTTCCTCTAATATTTAAATCATTTACAATTCTCATCATCACCATCACACAGAGAAAGCATCATTCTAACAACATCTTTTTGGAGAGAGAGATAGATAAATAGATATGAGTCAATTTTTCAAAATTTCGATTCGGCTGATTCGCAGAATTTTACAAAAAAAATTGTTTCGTGACGAAGCGCATTTTTTTGTAAGCAGTGGGTGCAATGACAGAGAGCTGCGATAGCGCCTCCCCCGTCATTGTATCCCTCAGATGCCGCATTCATACATGATCGCGGCATCTAAGTGTAATTTTACACAGTTTTTAACATTTTAAAAAATGCTAAATTAAACTTACCGCCTCCATTTGCTCGCGACGGGCCGGCTGCCGCCATCTTGCTTGAAGATCTGGCGAGAAATCTCGCGCGGAGCAAGATTACTTCATCACGCCAACCGACGTGGTGACGTCATACGTTACTAGGCACTGGATTTCGGCAGAGATCTTCAATCAAGATGGCTGCTGGCGGCCCGTCACGAGCAAATGGAGGAGGTAAATATGATTTTTTTTTTGTTTTTTACACTATTTCAGGTTAAATCGATTCGCTTACACGAACCACGAGGAAATTCGGCTTCGAGGCGAATCGAATTTATCCTGATATTCAGATCAAATTCCACTTCTTGGGATTCGATTCGCTCATCTCTAATAATAGATATATGATAGATAGATAATAGATAGATAGGAGATAGATAGATAGATAGATAGATAATAGATAGATAGATAGATAGATAGATAGATAGATAGATAATAGATAGATAGATAGATAGATAGATAGATAGATAGATAGATAGATAGATAGATAATAGATAGATAGATAGATAGATAGATAATAGATAGATAGATAGATAGATAGATAATAGATATATATGAGATAGATAGATAGATAGATAGATAGATAGATAGATAGATAGATAGATAGATAGATAGATAGATAGATATGAGATCCCAAAAAACGAGGGAGCACTCCAAAAGACAGGGAATAGGGTATAGGACCTGATTTATTCCCCAGCAATGTTTTAGCCTAGCACAATGAGGCCTCTGTCCTCTGTGCCCCTGACCCTCATTATCCGGACCACTCTTATAAGCCCCTGAATATGAGAGGCCTGGATGATACAATATAAATTGATTTCCTTCTCCGTGTCTTCTCTATATGACGCTTCCTCTGAGTTTATATTTTACTCCTTAAATAAACCACAGATAATATATTATTAAATGTCATGGACTGTCCTAGATTACTACTACAGCTCTGCAACACTTACAAAATCACCTCTGCTACGTCTCTAAAGGGATTCTGCAGGATGGCTGCTTCCCCCCCTAAAACCATTCGCCACACCTGTCTATGGGTTATGTCTGGTATTGCAGCTCGGCTCCATTGAAGTGAGTTGGGCTGAGCTGTAATACCACTCGCTACCTGTGGATGGAGGTGGCACTGTTTTGAGAAGATAGCAGCCGTTATCTATTTATTACTTATCTATTATTTTTATTATTTTCTCTATAACTGGACAACCCCTTTAAGGTAAATCCAGACTACAGCCGTACGCCAGACCACATTGTGAGATCAGAAAGAACTGGCCGCAGTGGCACATTTCGCTGTGTCCTGCCTGCAATTCAGTAGATTTACCAACACTACGCAATACATTGTGCCAAATAGCAAACTCACGTCTGCTGTGCGTCATTCAACAGTATTGAATTGATAGCCCTCTTTACACTGTTCAGCTACAACATGAGTCACAAATGGTGCCAAATGACAAACTAAGCTCTGCTACATGCTTCCTTGATAAATGCTAAGGTCTGATGTACAGATCCAGCAATAAAGGCTGCAGGCAGCAGTAAAGCGGTATGCTGCCTCCTAGTGGTGCAGTCAGTTACTAGCGTCTGCCTAAATAGTGTGGACTAATGGGGTAAACAATGCATGGTCCTCTTCTTCCTCCTGCTAAACGAACCTTCCAAATGTCAAGAGAACATCCAGGAGGAAGCAGAGTGTAAATGTTTCCTTACCTTGGTCACGAGCAGCTCCTGTTCCATTAATCTTCTCCATGTTCACAAAGAAGCTCTTGACCTTATGATGTGTTTACATGTTATTTCATGCTGCTCTTTTGTTACAGTATGTGACATTTCAAAAATGACAATTTTCTCCCTTCCTGTGGTTGAGATGCTGCATGGGAGGGGTCCACGTTCCTCGAGCATACGTTCATGAATGGTGGACCAGGTGCAGAAGATGAAAACTGGTGATCCAGTGTAGCGGTTGGCCCATGGACAACATTATCATGTATCCCCAGGTGGTAAATGTATAATCGCTGAGGGACTGACCTCTGGGACCCCTCCAGCAATCATGAGAATTGGGGTACCAGAGTCCTCTTTGCGTGCGGAGCAGTGGTGTGCATGTCCTCTATGGGACTGATGAAAATCACTAAGACCTGTATTAGGCGGTCCCATAGACCGTGAATGGAGTGGTAGTTAAAGGGTTGGGCCAGTTCAGATTTTGATGCCACGTTGCTATGTCAGAGAGGTGTAGGTTCCACCTCTGGGACCAGCTCCTATCTCCAGAACGGGGTACCTGAGGAGAAGAAGAGAGCACAGCCCATGTGTCCTTCGTTCATTGCTATGGGAGTCCAGGAAATCCTTGGAAGTCCCATAGTGGTGAATGAAGGGCGCACCACGAAGATGTTGCCACCTCTGAATTCACCTCTATTGGACGGCTGGAAATTGACGAGACAGTGCTTGAGCATTTTCAGAACTCTTGTAGTGGTGAATGGTGGGTGGCCACGCTTGGTTGGTTCTGGAGATAGGTGCAGATCCCTAAGGATATGTCATTAAGGTTTGAGATGGCAATACCCCTTTAAGGATGCAGACTTTGGTCCATTCTCACAGAGGACTCAGGATTGCTAGGAGTCCCACCAGTAGGACCCCAGTGATCATACATTTATCTCTCATCCTGTGGATAAATGATAAACATCATTGTAAACAACCACATGGACCATAGGGACCTGTACACAGAAGATCACTCATTTATTAATTTTCTTCTATGGGAGAAAGTTGTGAGCATGCTCTGTGACCTTTCCAGAACTCATTGTGCAGGGAGTGGGAGGAGATGAGCTGTGACATCATCTTCTGTGAATGGTGGATACTGTGTCTATCTATCTATCTATCTATCTATCTATCTATCTATCTATCTATCTATCTATCTATCTATCTCATATCTATCTCATATCTATCTATCTATCTATCTATCTATCTTACCTGTCATTTTAATACTGTCTGTGTTGATAATGAGATGACTGCTGAGAAGTGATGTGAGGCAAGTGGTAAGTGTGAACATTAAAATATTTTAGGTTTAAATATAGATAGGGGCATGGAAATTATATATATTTTTTAAATATGTTTAATGTTGATATTGCTGGTCGCCAAGAGAGTTTTATTGCAGCCATGGCTATCCACCGCTGTGCCCGGAATACCAGCAGTGATTTCTCAACTGCGGCTGTTGCCGAGGTATGATCGGGTTGAGGCAGAAGGAAGGATCAGCAACTAAGTTTTTCCAAAAGTGAAAAACCTTTCTCATCACACATTTTAGTCCCAGGAATCAGCTGTACTCTCCGGCTCACTGTTTCAGTAGCAGCCATTGCAGTGCATAGGAGCTACGGAAACAGTGTAGCACAGCGAGCTACCGTGTGCTGTGTCCAATTTATGGAAAGAGCATAGCCTGCTGTGCTACACTGTTTCCGTAGCTCCGATGCACTGCAATGGCTACTACTGAAATCAGCTGCCAGTTCAATCCGTCTTGTGATGTATAGGGGTCAGGTCACTATGTCAAAGTAGATGTTGACAATGGACGACCTGAGCGAGGCAGTGAAGAAGCAGGGACCCAGAGGTGGGGAGTAAGTAAGTATGCTCCCCTTTGCAGGTCTGACCAAACCCCCCAAAAGGTGAACAACCACTTGCATTCACATCCTCTTCCATCCCGTTTATACTTGATGGAATTATGTCTTTTATGTAACTGTGTAACTTTTACTACTAGTATTGGCAGGCTCAGACCGGCCCACCGGGGAGGCGGGGGATTCCTCGGTGGGCCCCCAGTCCCCTGCGCCCGGAGATAAGACAGAGGAGTAATTATTTCTCCTTTCTCAGGAGAGATAATTATTGTAACCACTAGGTGGCAGTATCGCACAGCGATGCAGCCTCCTACTGGTGTAAATTGTACAGGAGGCCCCGCAGTATCTTCTAAGCTTCCCGGGCTGCTGGCAGTGAAGGAGGAGAGAACATGTCTGGCCATCCTCCTGCCCTCCCTGCTGTCAGGAAACTGTGGCTGCTGGAGAGAAGGACTCCTCTGCGGTGCTGGGCAGATTTCTCAGGTGTGTGACAGTAGTGAGCTGTATGAGACTGTAAGGGGGAAATAGGGGATTTGTTTATAGTAGACCCAGATCTGTGTATGTGTGCTGCTCTCTGAAGAGTTCAGAGTGGCATTGGGGGGACTCTGACCTAGGTCCCCCCAATGCCTCTGCTTTAGGTGCACCCCCATTAGTGCCACAGCTGCAGATGCCCCCCAATGCCCCCACTCTAAATGCACCCCTAATATTGCCTCTTCTCCAGTTGCCCCCCTAATATCCATGCTTTAGGATCCCCACTATTACCCTGCCTCAGGTGACCCTAATGCCTCTGCTTTAGTTGCACCCCCATAAATGCCCCAGCTCCAGATGCCCCCACTCTAAATGCACCGCTAATATTGGCTCTTCTCCAGTTACCCATGCTCCAGGATCCCCACTTTTACCCTGCCTCAGATGACCCTAATGCCTCTGTTTCAGTTATGACCCTCTGTTTATGCCCTTTGCTCACGTTGCTCCTCTAGCACCGTTGCTTGGTTTTTTTAAAGGTTGTGACCTGCAAAGGTGGTTGGACTTATGCCCGAAAAATTCTGCACAGTGCGTCACATTCTCCAGTATTGACACGTATGGTTTACATGGCGGTAGTGATGATATTCCGCATTTATAGGCATCACTGCTGCCATGTAAAGAGATACTGGTGGTGGAGGATTTAAAGGGGTTGTCCAAGTTTTCAAGTTATCCTCTCCACACCATAGCGCATAACTATATAATTAGTGGAGTCCGATTCTGTGACCCCTACTGATCCCAGGAACAGGTCCTGTTCCCCCTTTTTGATGGTGTGGCAGGCCACACATACGCCCTGCTGCTCCATTTATTCTCTTTGGGACCACTGGGAATATCCAGCGCTGCCATCTCTGCGACCCCATAGAGAATGGATGGAGAGGCAGGGCATATGCTCGACCTAACCCTCAATCAATGAGGGGGATCAGTGGGGGCTCCAGCGTTCAGACTCCCACGGATCACTTAGTTATCACCGAACCTATAGATAGAGGATAACTAGAAAAGTGGACACAGGCCCTTTAACAGGCGGGCATTTCTATTTTAGTTTGACACATATTTTGGGCCAGATTTTTTATTTTAATTTTATTTAATTTTTTACACCTAAATAGGGAAGGGAATGTGAAAAGGTTCAACAGCTATGACACGACAGGTGATAGGTGTCTGATTGGTGGGGGTCTGACTGCTGGGACCTCCATGATCAAGGGAACGTGGTCTTAAGACCCTTGTGTACATAGATTGGTGGTAATGTAATTGAATGTCTCAGGACTAGTAATGAGTGGCATAGGCAATATTCGAATTTGCGATATTTTGCACATTTTGGCCGAATATTGCCCATAAATTTTCAAATTCGAGAATTTGTGATCTCTAGTCATTATTTACTTAATTGAGAAAATCGGCAATGTAATATATTTGCAATAAATTTGCGATTAGAATATTTAACACTATTCGCGAATACGAATATACAGTGGGATGCGAAAGTTTGGGCAACCTTGTTAATCGTCATGATTTTCCTGTATAAATCGTTGGTTGTTACGATAAAAAATGTCAGTTAAATCTATCATATAGGAGACACACACAGTGATATCTGAGAAGTGAAATGAAGTTTATTGGATTTACAGAAAGTGTGCTATAATTGTTTAAACAGAATTAGGCAGGTGCATAAATTTGGGCACCACAAAAAAGAAATGAAATCAATATTTAGTAGATCCTCCTTTTGCAAAAATTACAGCCTCTAAATGCCTCCTGTAGGTTCCAATGAGAGTCTGGATTCTGGTTGAAGGTATTTTGGACCTTTCCTCTTTACAAAACATCTTTAGTTCATTCAGGTTTGATGGCTTCCGAGCATGGACAGCTCTCCTTAAGTCACACCACAGATTTTCAATTATATTCAGGTCTGGGGACTGAGATGGCCATTCCAGAACGTTGTACTTGTTCCTCTGCATAAATGCCTTAGTGGATTTTGCGCAGTGTTTAGGGTCGTTGTCTTGTTGAAACATCAAGCCCCGGCGCAGCTTCAGCTTTGTCACTGATTCCTGGACATTGGTCTCCAGAATCTGCTGATACTGAGTGGAATCCATGCGTCCCTCAACTTTGACAAGATTCCCAGTCCCTGCACTGGCCACACAGCCCCACAGCATGATGGAACCACCACCATATTGTACTGTAGGTAGCAGGTGTTTTTCTTGGAATGCTGTGTTCTTTTTCCTCCATGCATACCACCCCTTGTTATGGCCAAATAACTCCATTTTAGTTTCATCAGTCCACAGCACCTTATTCCAAAATGAAGCTGGCTTTAGCCCACCTCAAGCGGCACTTTTTGTGCTGTGGGCGGAGAAAAGGCTTCCTCTGCATCACTCACGCAGGATATCCATAAATGTGTAAGGCTACTTTCACCCTTGCGCTAGCAGGGTCCGACAGGCTGTTCCGGAATAGCCTGCTGGATCCATGCTAACGCTAGCCTACCGTACCGCCGGATGTCCGCTCCAGTCCCATTCACTATAATGGGGGCAGGCCGGAGGTCCAGCTGCAGCACGGCAAACATGCCGAAAAACTACATGCTGGATAAAACCTACAGTGGACTTATGGCGGCACAGTGGGCTAGCGTTAGCACGGATCCAGCAGGCTGTTTCCCTGCCGGACCCTGTTACTGCAAGTGTGAAATTAGCCTAAATTCTGCCACATGTATGTTTGTGCATTTTATCACTGTAAGCAGGGGCGTACATAGAAATGACTGGGCCCCATAGCAAGAAACTAAATTAGGGGTTGAAGGACCTGTGATGATGTCATCACAGGTCCTGGCAGATGTACCTTTCAAATCTAGGAACTACACCATTTTTGGTGCAGTTCCTTTGCTAGATTCTGCAGGAACTGTAATGTTGAAGATGATGTCATCACAGGTCCTGGCAGATGTACCTTTCAAATCTAGGAACTACACCATTTTTGGTGCAGTTCCTTTGCTAGATTCTGCAGGAACTGTAATGTTGAAGATGATGTCATCACAGGTCCTGGCAGATGCACTGTTCTAACCTGGGAACTACACTTTACACTGTGCAGTTCCCTTACAGGACCTGTGATGACATCATCAAAGGTTCTTTAGCTTTAGAAAGATAGACAGGAGAAATTAGGGGGCGGGGCCTCTCCTCCACTTCGGGCCCCTCTTCCTCACGGGCCCCATAGCAGCTGCGTGGTCTGCCTATATGGTAGGTACGCCACTGACTGTAAGTGCTCATGAACACGACCGTTGGATGTTTTGCAGTCAGAAAATTGTGGATCCACAAAACATAGATACCGGGTGTGTGCATTTCACATTATGCGGAACAGAACGGCCGGCCCCTAATAGAAAAGTCCTATCCTTGTCTGCAGTGGCATACCTCTAATAGAGGCAGACCACGCAGCTGCTATGGGGCCCTTAGGGGAAGGGGAGCCGGCTGTGGAGAAAATGCCCCACCCCCTTATTACCATTAGTACAACAGCTCTGGCCTAGAGTACTTGCCAAGGCCTCTGGCTCCGCCTTCCAGCTCCCCTCACTGCTTCTCCTCAGCAGGCTGTGCTCTGGCTTCCCCCCTCCCCCCAGCATGGCCCCAATCGTACCATGAGGAGATGCCTCTAGCCTCTAGCAGCAGCCTGCACATGTCCTCAGGGGCTGCACTGCTGAGGAGAGGTCAGTTTTTCAGAGGCTACAGCAGGATGTGCTGCTGCCATCAGAAGCCTCCCCAGTGCTCCCCTCCCTGTTCCCTGTCCTGGCACACTGCAGAGTCTTCCTCTGCTGTTATGTAATCCATGTGCAGCAGTTGGGACAGAGGAAGGGGGGAAGAGACCCTGCTGCACTGCCTGCTGAGGAGAAGATGTCCTCCCATCAATCTTGTTTACCCTGGAGACCTGCTCAGAATGTAAGTGTGTGCCAGTGTAATATGTGTGTGTTTACATGTACTTATGCCTGTGTAGTGTACTGTATTCTGTACATATGTACAGTAAATATATATATATATATATATATATATACAGTACAGACCAAAAGTTTGGACACACCTTCTCATTCAAAGAGTTTTCTTTATTTTCATGACTATGAAGGCATCAAAACTATGAATTAACACATGTGGAATTATATACATAACAAACAAGTGTGAAACAACTGAAAATATGTCATATTCTAGGTTCTTCAAAGTAGCCACCTTTTGCTTTGATTACTGCTTTGCACACTCTTGGCATTCTCTTGATGAGCTTCAAGAGGTAGTCCCCTGAAATGGTCTTCCAACAGTCTTGAAGGAGTTCCCAGAGATGCTTAGCACTTGTTGGCCCTTTTGCCTTCACTCTGCGGTCCAGCTCACCCCAAACCATCTCGATTAGGTTCAGGTCCGGTGACTGTGGAGGCCAGGTCATCTGGCGCAGCACCCCATCACTCTCCTTCATGGTCAAATAGCCCTTACTTTCAAAGTTTTCCCAATTTTTCGGCTGACTGACTGACCTTCATTTCTTAAAGTAATGATGGCCACTCGTTTTTCTTTACTTAGCTGCTTTTTTCTTGCCATAATACAAATTCTAACAGTCTATTCAGTAGGACTATCAGCTGTGTATCCACCTGACTTCTCCTCAACGCCACTGATGGTCCAAACCCCATTTATAAGGCAAGAAATCCCACTTATTAAACCTGACAGGGCACACCTGTGAAGTAAAAAACCATTTCAGGGGACTACCTCTTGAAGCTCATCAAGAGAATGCCAAGAGTGTGCAAAGCAGTAATCAAAGCAAAAGGTGGCTACTTTGAAGAACCTAGAATATTACATATTTTCAGTTGTTTCAAACTTGTTTGTTATGTATATAATTCCACATGTGTTAATTTTATAGTTTTGATGCCTTCAGTGTGAATCTACAATTTTCATAGTCATGAAAATAAAGAAAACTCTTTGAATGAGAAGATGTGTCCAAACTTTTGGTCTGTATTGTATGTGTGTACTATATGTACAGTATATATGAAGTGTGTCTGTATATATATATATATATATATATACAGTTGCAAGAAAAAGTATGTGAATCCTTTGGAATGATATGGATTTCTGCACAAATTGGTCATAAAATGTGATCTGATCTTCATCTAAGTCACAACAATAGACAATCACAGTCTGCTTAAACTAATAACACACAAAGAATTAAATGTTATCAAGTTTTTATTGAACACACCATGTAAACATTCACAGTGCAGGTAGAAAAAGTATGTGAACCCCTTAGACTAATGACATCTCCAAGAGCTAATTGGAGTGAGGTGTCAGCCGCCTGGAGTCCAATCAATGAGATGAGATTGGAGGTGTTGGTTACAGCTGCCCTGCCCTATAAAAAACACACACCAGTTCTGGGTTTGCTTTTCACAAGAAGCATTGCCTGATGTGAATGATGCCTCACACAAAAGAGCTCTCAGAAGACCTACGATTAAGACTTGTTGACTTGCATATAGCTGGAAAGGGTTATAAAAGTATCTCCAAAAGCCTTGCTGTTCATCAGTCCACGGTAAGACAAATTGTCTATAAATGGAGAAAGTTCAGCACTGCAGCTACTCTCCCTAGGAGTGGCCGTCCTGTAAAGATGACTGCAAGAGCACAGCGCAGACTGCTCAATGAGGTGAAGAAGAATCCTAGAGTGTCAGCTAAAGACTTACAAAAGTTTCTGGCATATGCTAACATTCCTGCTAGCGAATCTACGATACGTAAAACACTAAACAAGAATGGATTTCATCGGAGGATACCACAGAGGAAGACACTGCTGTCCAAAACATTACTGCACATTTACAGTTTGCACAAGAGCACCTGGATGTTCCACAGCAGTACTGGAAAAATATTCTGTGGACAGATGAAGCCAAAGTTGAGTTGTTTGGAAGAAACACACAACACTATGTGTGGAGAAAAAGAGGCACAGCACACCAACATCAAAACCTCATCCCAACTGTGAAGTATGGTGTTGGGGGCATCATGGTTTGGGGCTGCTTTGCTGCGTCAGGGCCTGGACAGATTGCTATCATCGAAGGAAAAAAGAATTCCCAAGTTTATTAAGACATTTTGCAGGAGAACTTAAGGCCATCTGCCCACCAGCTGAAGCTCAACAGAAGATGGGTGTTGCAACAGGACAACGACCCAAAGCATAGAATTAAATCAACAACAGAATGGCTTAAACAGAAGAAAATACGCCTTCTGGAGTGGCCCAGTCAGAGTCCTGACCTCAACCCGATTGAGATGCTGTGGCATGACCTCAAGAAAGCGATTCACACCAGACATCCCAAGAATATTGCTGAACTGAAACAGTTCTGTAAAGAGGAATGGTCAAGAATTACTCCTGACCGTTGTGCACGTCTGATCTGCAACTACAGGAAACGTTTGGTTGAACTTTTTGCTGCCAAAGGAGGTTCAACCAGTTATTAAATCCAAGGGTTCACATACTTTTCCCACCTGCACTGTGAATCTTTACATGGTGTGTTTAATAAAAACATGGTAACATATAATTCTTTGTGTGTTATTAGTTTAAGCAGACTGTGATTGTCTATTGTTGTGACTTAGATGAAGATCAGATCACATTTTATGACCAATTTGTGCAGAAATCCATATCATTCCAAAGGGTTCACATACTTTTTCTTGCATCTGTATATTTCCCAAGAGAGTTTCCCATGTTTGGGATGTGTGAACTGTAAACTGATGCACAAGGGATCAGTATTCACACATCCGGACACAGGAGAAACGTTTAACATTAAATATTACCTTACATGTGATTCATCATGGGTAATATATGTATTATGGTGTCCATGCAAAATGCTTTACGTAGGTGAAACTACATGTGACCTGAAAACCAGGTTAAACAATCACAGACAATCCATCAGAAACAAAAGAAAAGACCTACCGGTGTCAAAACACTTTGTGGAAAAAATCATAAAGAAAATGAATTGAAATTCATGATTTTAGACCATGTAAAACCGCTAGAAAGATGGGGTGATAGGTTAACAATATTAAAGAAAAATGAGCTCAGATGGATTTTTCGTTCAGATACATTGAAGCCCAAAGGTTTAAATGTTGAGTTTAGGGTAACTGGGGGGATGGTGGGCTAGTGCCCTGTCCTCTATTGCTCATGTCTATGTATGTCCAGAATGCTATACTAGGTGGATTCAGTGGAAGTTACGCAGATTAATTATGCCACAATGTGATTTTTTGTATTGTTGTGTGATATAAGTGAATAATCAGGAAGTCGATATGCTGGTTTGTAGATTGGCTTCACACAAAGTAGTGGAAATAAGGAGGATGACAGATATATATACTGCCCAAAAGATTTCCCTTAGATAAAATGGTGGAAAAGACAAATTAAGCACGGCGGGTAGCGGTGACGACATGTCCGCGGGCACATGAGGCGCGCTGAGCGTGCCGACACTGCATTGATACCTGACGTTGCGGTGTTTGGTCTCCGCCTTTGGTGACGTGCATCAGTTATGTACCACCCAATAGGAGGGGTAAGGGTTGACACATGCGCATTGGGCAGGGGCAGACGCGCTGAACCAGCGTGCATCTCCGCGAGTTAAGAAGCCATCCTCCTTGTTTGCTACACAAAAAGTCCAATCTCCCAGCAAGGTACATTTTTATGTATATGGTTTTAACGCACTTTGCACTTTATTATATGCACTATCATTATGGAAAGTCTGTAATCAATATCACTGTCAAGATGTTATGGAATATATGTAGGATGTTTTGTAGTCCCTGTTCACATTGAGATATGGTGTAAATGAATGAATTGTAACATTCCTATAAACGGGGGTGTGCGCGTTTTTTATAGGTGGATTAATTAATTGGTAATGACCATACTATGTATATATATCAGCACTATTGCACTTTATGTTTCACCTGACTTAAAAAAGGTTCTGTGAGAGAACCGAAACGTTGTCACTTGACATGTGTGAATAAAGAGCACAATTTATTTTTCAAGGAGTGCTGCGGACTTTTATTGTCTATATACAGTACAGACCAAAAGTTTGGACACACCTTCTCATTCAAAGAGTTTTCTTTATTTTCATGAATTAACACATGTGGAATTATATACATAACAAACAAGTGTGAAACAACTGAAAATATGTCATATTCTAGGTTCTTCAAAGTAGCCACCTTTTGCTTTGCTTTGATTACTGCTTTGCACACTCTTGGCATTCTCTTGATGAGCTTCAAGAGGTAGTCCCCTGAAATGGTTTTCACTTCACAGGTGTGCCCCGTCAGGTTTAATAAGTGGGATTTCTTGCCTTATAAATGGGGTTGGGACCATCAGTGGCGTTGAGGAAAAGTCAGGTGGATACACAGCTGATAGTCCTACTGAATAGACTGTTAGAATTTGTATTATGGCAAGAAAAAAGCAGCTAAGTAAAGAAAAACGAGTGGCCATCATTACTTTAAGAAATGAAGGTCAGTCAGTCAGCCGAAAAATTGGGAAAACTTTGAAAGTAAGGGCTATTTGACCATGAAGGAGAGTGATGGGGTGCTGCACTAGATGACCTGGCCTCCACAGTCACCGGACCTGAACCCAATCGAGATAGTTTGGGGTGAGCTGGACCGCAGAGTGAAGGCAAAAGGGCCAACAAGTGCTAAGCATCTCTGGGAACTCCTTCAAGACTGTTGGAAGACCATTTCAGGGGACTACCTCTTGAAGCTCATCAAGAGAATGCCAAGAGTGTGCAAAGCAGTAATCAAAGCAAAAGGTGGCTACTTTGAAGAACCTAGAATATGACATATTTTCAGTTGTTTCACACTTGTTTGTTATGTATATAATTCCACATGTGTTAATTCATAGTTGTGATGCCTTCATAGTCATGAAAATAAAGAATACTCTTTGAATGAGAAGGTGTGTCCAAAATTTTGGTCTGTACTGTATATATTGTGGTGATTCGCTCTGGTAGATAGGGTAAGCGGATGCAGTACAGAGGCAAAAGACAAGTTCTTAATGCAAAACTTCAGTGTTTATTCACACTTTAGGCAAATGCACAAAACAATGCGTTAATTTGCAGTCTTGGTGTTTACTTCACACACAATGGAAAGTCCATATAAGACAAGTCACCTTGATGTCAGTTCTGCCTCCAGCAGTCCACGGCAGGCTTTAGGGGGCCTGTTTCCTCGGCCCATGGGTATCAGCCCTCCAAGCTGGCACCAAGCCTCAGATCCCAACACAGAGATCCTGCTGCTGAGCCCAGCTGCTTATTTAAGGACAGCCAGATGCTGCCAAAAACCCGGACCGGCAATTAAAATCCAGTCCGTTATTTGACCCCACCTGGCTGCAAATCAGCCCACTAGCACACGCTGGGAGGAAAATACCTATTTTCCCAGACCATTCCCCTCACTGTGTCACAATATATATATACAGGTGAAACTCGAAAAATTTGAATATCGTACAAAGTTCATTTATTTCAGTTCTCCAACCTAAAAGGTGAAACTAACATATGAGATAGACTCATTACATGCAAAGCGAGATATTTGAAGCCTTTATTTGTTATAATTTGGATGATTATGTCTTACAGCTTATATATACCCCAAAGTCACAATTTTGAGGTCCCCTTTGCTCAGGGGGTATGGATTAATTAGATGACTAGAGTGTGACACTTTGAGCCTAGAATATTGAACCTTTTCACAAAATTTAAATTTTAAGCTGCATTAATGCAATTCCTTTTAATTTGCATTACTGAAATAAATGGACTTTTGCACGATATTCAAATTTTTCGAGTTTCACCTGTATATAACTATTCACACAGATGTAGCAGTTAACACACACTTAATGAGTTTTCACATTTAGTTAATGCGTTATCAGTAGTGTTGAGCGAACTTGTGTTTCAAGTTAAGCGTACAAGGTTTGGGTTTTCTAAGAATCCCATTATGGATTCCGGTAGCACGGACCACAGCGGAATTTTATGATGGCATCCACCACAAAATCCTATAAGAGGCTTTCCATATTATATTCCGTCATAATAGAAGTCTATGCTGACCATGCTATGCCGTCACAGAATTCTATTATGGTCCGTGGTAGCAGAATCCATAACGGAATTCTTAGATAACCCGAGCCCGAACCTTGTACGTCAAACTTGAAAATAAGTTCACTTAATACTAGTTATGACTGTGACTGTTAAAGGGGTTGTCATATTCCCTTCTTCCCCCACTCAGCCCCTCTGACATTTTATACTCCAATGCTCTACCTTGCACTGCGCTGAGTTGCGCAGGGCAAGTGATTTTTCTACAGATCCCGTGATGTCACCGAATCTCCAGAAAAATTCTCCAGATACATCGCGGGGCAAGGGAAATGCTCCGATGCTTATGTCACAGGGGCTGAGTGGGGGAAGAAGGGGATATGTCCGGGGTTCAGCTCTGAACCCGGACAAAATAATGCCATCTGATCGCTGCACTTTGATGCCGTATTAGTCTTCGTTCACATCTCTGGTGATCGGCATCTGGTAGAGGAGGGGTCAGCAACCTTCATCACTCCAGGTGTGGTGAAACTGCAACTCCCAGCATGCACACTTACTTGGCTGTTCTCAGAACTCCTATAGAAGTGAGTGGAACATGCTGGGAATTGTAGTTTCACAACAGGTGGGGTGCCAGAGGTTGCTGATCCCTGTGGTAGAGAACATCCTGCCAGAGTTCACTAATCCACCACTGCTGGTTTCTGCCCTTCACGAGTAGAACAGTTTTTGTCAGGCCAAAACCCTGCTGGTAGTCTGCCATAGTCTATGGCAGGAAAGCTCAATCTGCAGCCCTCCAGCTGTTGCAAAACTACAACTCCCAGCATGTCCTAATAGCTTTAGGTTGTCTAGGTATGCTGGGAGTTGTAATTTTGCAACAGCTGGAGGGTGCTGGTTGGGCATCCCTGGTGAACGGCAGAATCTAGCAATGCTGGATCCAGTCAACTCTGGCAGGATGTTCTCTGTTGGATACAGTCACCTGAGATTTGAATGAAGCCTTAGGCCGGGTTCACATCACTGTTCCGTTTTCCGTTCTTCTGATCTGTCAGAAGAAGAGATAAATAAACAAAACACAGATCCTGTATTTTAAGCATTCGTTAGGCTCAGTTATGGCAAGCGCCCGACTGTATAGGGAGGGTGCTCAGGGACTGGTGGTCCTCCCTTCCCCTACCCCTGTTAGGGCATCTATGATCTGCTCCTCCCCCCTGCTGTGGTGTTTGAAGGAAGTAGGGATGCAGTTGGAGCAGTAAGGCAGTAAGAGTTAAATTAATGGGGATCCTACCCAGCACTTTGAAGAGGCTGAGCAGGATACCTGCAGGTTATATATACTCCCTCCTTGTCTCAGCCACTTCCTCTTGACAGTGGAAGCGAAGTGGTACGTACCCTTGTGCTTGGTCCACTATGCGAATGTCCGCGGGAGACGCTGCCCTTAGGGAAGTTTAATGAGGAAGGAGAGGGTTGGCTGCGCTCTTTTCTGAGCAGCCTTGGCTCTCCTCTACCACCTTCCTCCCTTGTGCCTGTTCTGGTGTCCACTATGGAGCTGCCGCGGGATGCGGGCAGCTCCAGCGCTTCAGGTCCCATCCGCCTCGGTCATAGTCCCCCAGCGGCTCGCTCCCCTCGGCATAACAGGAGCGGCGAGCGCTCCGCTGCTCAAAGCCAGCCTGTGGTAGTTTCGCAGTGCTGCGCCTTGGCCCTGCCCCTTCCTCCTGCAGCGCTTCCTGGCGCACTTGTAACGGGCAGCGCGTGGCAGGCGAGATTGTCGGATGTAATGGGAGTGTGTGAAAGCTCCCCTCTCCCTGAAAATCCCCCTACCCCTCCTCCATCTCAGCCCATGGTGCCCCCTGCTAATTTAGTGGTGCAGCAGGAGGGAGTCACCGCAGCCCCCACGGTCATGGCCCCTTCAGTGCCTTATGAGCAAGGGGGGCCTCATTTGGAGACCACCCCCCCCTCCCCCTCTGCCACCCCCTGCTTCTCCCGTCAGATCCCGCAGGCTTAGGGAGCTATCCGCTTCCCCCTCCTCATCACTAGAAGACAGGAGACGGGGGCAGCGTGGTTACCGCAGGCGTCAGTCCCGTCACCATTTCAGGGCATCCGGGAGCAGTAGGCACTCCAGATACTCCAGGTGGCACTCACTGTCGTCTTCGGACGGATCGTCGGGCGCATCTGAGGAGTCTGGTCTGATGCCGCGATCAAGACATAGGAGGTCGGTGCCTAGCCATGCATCCAAGGTCCCCAGCCTGGCTACATTTGGAAGTGGCTGGGATAGGGTGATGTTATTTACATGGGACTGTATGTTAAGGGGTAATGTTATTTATATGAGACTGCATGTTGAAGGCAGCTGTGGGAGGGAGTGATATTATTTACATGGGATTGAATGTTAAGGGGTAATGTTATTTACATAGGACTGCATGTTGGAGGTGGCTGGGAAGGGAGTGATTTTTCTTTACATGGGATTGTATGTTGAAGGTGTCTGAAGGAGGGAGTGATGTTATTTATATGAAAACTAAATATTAAGGAGATGATGTTTTTTTACATGGGACTGTATGTTGAAGACGGCTGGGGAAGGGGTGATGTTATTTACATGGGACTGTATGTTGAAAGGGGCAGGAGAGATGGTGCAATGTTATTTACATGGGACTGTATTTTGGAGGGGGCTGTAGATAGAGAGGGATGTTAATTACATGGGACTGTATATTGGAGTGGGCTGGAGAGATGGTGTGATGGTATTTATATGGGACTCTATGGCGGAGGGAGGGAAATAGTGTTATTTACATGGGACTGTATGGCGGAGGTGCTGAGGAATTATAATTTACGAGGACACTAAACAGAGGAATTTAACTACAGGGGGCACTTCCGGGCAAGCATTCTAACAGTAGGGGGCAGTATAAATACTGGGGGCACTGTGGGGGCCTTTTAAATTCAGGGGAAATTAGGCGTTTTTATTACTACTGGGGGCTCTATTGGAGGGACTTATAGATCCGCATTATTTCTACTAAGAGTACTATGGGGGCCTTATTACTACTGAGGGGTCTGTATAGAACTTTATTACCACTGGGGGAACAATAGGGGGGCCTTATTTCTACTGGGGGGCTGTGTGAGGCTATTATTAATACTGGAGGGCTCTTCTACTAATGGGGGCATTCTTGTGGAGCACTATCACTGTAGGGGGCAGTATTACTAATGAGAGCATTCTAGAAGGGAATTACTATTGGTGGGACTATGAAGAGTACAGTTACTATGGGGGCACTCATTTTTCTTTGGCTAGTATTTGGGGGTACAGAAAAGTAAGGAAGCTAAGATGTCTGTGTGTCACACTCTGTAGAGACAAGGTGCGGCTGAGAGAAGTGTCCGGACCGAATGGAGAAGATGATGACAGAGCAGATCTACATCCGAGGAGACGTCAAATGTCTTCAGTGCTAGTGTTTGCCGGGGAGGGGATGCGGTTGTTCAACTTAGAAAATTGGGCCATATGCATTGGTGCTTGGGCCCCGGATCTTTTGAGACGCCCCTTGCTGTGGGTAAACAGGTGGTAGCCGGTGGTCACAGCCTGATTAATAATAGTGATGAGCGGCAGGAACAATATTTGAATTCGCGATATTTCACAAATATTTGCACGAATATTCGCATAATGCGTTACGCAATACAGGCGTGGGTCACTTTTGCTACATTTTCCAAGCAGCTAGAAGTTTCCTGAGACTGGAGAAAATGGTTGGCACAGCAGAACATTGCAATTGCTTTATATGCAGATAGAGTGCTCCAATATATTCGCGATTGCGCAAATTGGCAATTAATGATGCGCATATTTTTGCGCAATACGTGAAACTTCACATTTTAGCAGGTCTGACCACATATTACTGATTGGTGCACCAAGTATTGTTGTGACATCACAGCACTGTGTATGTAGCATGTATGTATGGACAGCAGAACCTATCGCACTACCTAACACCCTGCACTGCAACAGCTACACTATATCACTATTTAACCTACACTGACTATCTCCCACTAACTATCTGTATTATATATATAAGCTAACTAACTAACCAACTAACTATTCATCTAATGTAATGACACAGGAAAGCACAGAGCACAGTAATGACACTGCTCTCTCTCTCAGATCTGCAAAAAACTGCAGAAAATGGCTGCTGGGGAGCTTCTTATATTGTAAGGGGTAGGCAACTTTCCTATTGGTTGCTAGGGATGTTGCTAAGCTCAGACAAAAACATTGCAGCCTTCTCAATGGCCCACAAGCAAGAAGCAGGGAGGGATCATGGGTTCAGATGAAAAAAAATCTACAATATTAGCAAATACGAATATATAGCACTATATTCTACATCTTCGCAAATTCTCGAAGTGACGATTAAAATTCATGATTCGAATATTCGCGATCAACACTAATTAATAACACTCCCCACTGTTGGATTTTGTTTTAAAATTAATACATGGTCAACAAATTATCCCCTTTAGTGGCAGATGCCTTCTTCTGTCTCTGGACCTGTTAAATGGTGGCCAACGTTTTGAGAGATTTGTCTGAATCGAAAAGCAAAAGTTTCGGATTTGGCTGGAATCCAAATTTTGGGGAAATTGGAGACACAGTAATATTGATAATAATTATTGTAATAATTATACACAAACACAATGTCACGGATGGTGTTGCAGAAAACAAGAAGTAACAAATAAAGATCCGACTGACTTGATCCCAAAATAAGGAACAAAAGGGTGAGCCCTAATAAAGCCCAAGAGCTCTCCCTGACTGCTCAGCCCATGCAAAGATCTCAATGATAGAAAGTTGCATGTCCACGTACCTCAACTGAGTGACACCTGCAAACCCTATAATAGTGAGGGGACACGACCACCGGCTCCCTGCACTTAATACGGAAGGAGTCAGGGTCACCTAGAATCAAGCCAACAGGAAAACACAAATACAGAAATAGACTTATCTGAGAAACCAGCAGTAGTAACTTCAAGCAGTGAACACCATCCAGGAAGTAGTATAAACCGCAAAGTGAAGCAGTATGGGAGGAGATATAAAGGGAAACAATCACTGCTAATAGAAGACAGCTGGGAGAGAGAGAAGAGATGTCAAAGCAAAAGAAAAGAAGATCATGCAGGAGGTACTGAAGAACGTCTGTCAGAACTTCTCAGAGATCTGGCGGTGACAGTACCCCTCCCTATACGAGTGGACTCCGGACACTCAGAGCACACCTTCTCAGGATGAGACCTATGGAATGCCATGAGAAGACGAGTGGCCTTAATGTCCGCCACAGGAACCCACATCCTCTCCTCAGGACCATAAACCTCCCAATGAACGAGGTACTGAAGAGAACCGCGGACAATACGAGAGTCCACAACCCTAGAGACCTGAAATTCAAGATTACCATCAACCACAATCGGAGGAGGAGGCAAAGAGGAGGGTACAGTGGGTTGGACTTAAGGTTTTAATAGGGACTTGTGAAAAACATTATGGATCTTCCAAGTCTGGGGAAGATCAAGACGGTAGGCAACGGGATTGATGACGGACAAGATTTTGTAAGGCCCAATAAACTTAGGACCCAACTTCCAGGAGGGAACCTTCAATTTGATATTCTTAGTAGACAACCACACCAGATCACCAACATTCAGGTCCGGTCCAGGCACACATCTCTTATATGCCACACGCTTATATCTCTCACTCATGCTCTTTAGATTATCCTGAATCTTTTGCCAAATAGATGACAAAGACAAGGAGAATCTCTCCTCATCAGGTAAACCAGAAGCCCTCTCTCCAGAGAATGTCCCAAACTGCGGATGAAACCCATATGCACCAAAAAATGGAGACTTATCAGAGGACTCCTGACAACGGTTATTTAAAGCAAACTCAGCAAGGGAGAGAAAATAACACCAATCCTAATGATTCTCTGCCACAAAACAGCGCAGATATGTCTCCAGATTCTGTTTGACGCGCTCCATCTGGCCATTCGACTGAAAACCCAGAAATTGAATTTCTGGAACCGCAAACACACATTTTTCCAGTTTAGCGTACAATTTATTCTCCCGCAGAATGAGCAAGACCTGACGTAGGTGGTCCCTATGAGTTTTGAAATCAGGAGAAAAAATCTAAATGTCATCTAGATACACTAGAACAAATTTCCCCATTAAATGATAAAAAATGCTGTTCACAAAATGTTGAAAGACGGCTGGAGCATTCATCAAACCAAAAGGCATAACCAAATTCTCGAAATGACCCTCAGGGGTATTGAAGGCCATCTTCCATTTGTCCCCTTCTCTGACCCTGACCAGGTTGCATGCCCCTCTTAAATCCAACTTGGAAAATACTTTAGCCCCAACAATCTGGTTAAACAGGTCCGGGATCAGAGGAAGCGGATAAGGGTCACGAATTGTGATACTGTTCAGCTCCCTGAAATCCAAACATGGTCTTAAAGAACCATCTTTTTTCTTAACAAAAAAACCAAACAGCAGCAACAGGTGACTTCGAGGGTCGTATGTGTCCCTTTCTCGGGGTCTCAGAGATATAACAACGCATAGCGACCCTTTCAGGTTGGGAGAGATTGTATAAACGAGATTTAGGCAGCTTGGCGCCTGGGATGAGATTAATAGGGCAATCGTACTCCCGGTGAGGGGGCAGCTCCTGAACACCACTCTCAGAAAACACATCCGAAAATTCAGAGAGAAAAGGTGGTACAGTCTTAGTAGAAACCTCTGAAAGAGACGTCGAGAGGCAATTCTCTCTGCAAAAGTCACTCCAACCATTTATTTGCCTCTCTTGCTAATCAATGGTGGGGTTATGTTTAGTGAGCCAGGGTAGCCCCAACACTAGAGGAGTAGGTAACCCGCTTAGGACGAAACATGACACATCCTCAACATGAGCATTACTCACAGTCAAACGGATATTGTGAACTATGCCCTTTAATGATTTTTGAGAAAGTGGAGTTGAATCAATAGCAAAAACAAGTATGTCCTTTCCCAAAGTGCACACCTGGAAACCATGTGTTATAGCAAATTCATTATCAATGAGAATGACAGCTGCTCCACTATCTACAAAAATCTCACAAACAATGTTCTTGCTCTCTGGCACCACCCTGGCAGGTAGGACAAAACGGGAACTACAAGCAAACGGAAAACCTTCATTTTCCGCATCAACCTTGTCAATAGTAACAGATGGAACGTTTTTAGAGGACTTTTTTCTTTTTCTTTCTTTATTACTCTCAAAAAACTTCCTGAATCTCCTAGAGGGACAAACATTTGCCAAATGATTTATACCTCCACAACAGAAACAAACCCTCCTCTGAGAGCTGAATCCTCTGTTGTTAGAGGCAAGCAAACCCAGCTGCATAGGCTCCTGCTCAGAGGGGATTGAGAGAGACTGAGACCCCTGCACACTGAATGAGACCGCCGCACTGTCCTTGGACTGAGTATGACAGGAAGGAGTGATCTCTCCTCTCTCTCTAAGATGCCTGTCAATACGAATGGCCCGAGACATGGCAGACTCCAAGGAGGAAGGTCTCTCATGAAAGGCAAATGCATCTTTCAATCCCTCTGAAAGACCATGGCAAAATTGACTTCGGAGTGCAGCATCATTCCAACCAGTATCAGCTGCCCATCTCCGAAATTCAGAACAGTATATCTCTGCGGACTGTTTACCCTGGCATAAAAGACACAGTTTAGATTCAGCCAGAGCAATACGATCCGGATCATCATATATCTGACCCAGGGCTACAAAAAATTCATCCACCGATCGGAGGGGCCGTGCTCCCACCGGCAGCGAAAAGGCCCAAGACTGAGCGTTATCCCTGAGCAGCGAGATGATGATCCCCACCCTCTGCTCCTCATCACCAGAGGAATGGGGAAGTAGGCGAAAATGGAGTTTGCAAGCCTCTCTAAAACGAACAAAATTCTCACTACCCCCAGAGAAGGTATCCGGAAGCGAGATCTTAGGCTCAGAACAAACTCCATGAACGCAAGCAGAACCGGTCACCTGAAACTGAGATACAGTTTTACGGAGCTCTGCGACCTCCAGCGAAAGGCCCCGCACGCGGTCCATCAAGGCTAAAACCGCATCCATGCTTAAGACGGTTTTGGCGGTTTATAATGTCACGGATGGTGTTGCAGAAAACAAGAAGTAACAAATAAAGATCCGACTGACTTGATCCCAAACTAAGGAACAAAAGTGTGAGCCCTATTAAAGCCCTAGAGCTCTCCCTTACTGCTCAGCCCATGCAAAGATCTCAATGATAGAAAGTTGCATGTCCACGTACCTCGACTGAGTGACACCTGCAAACCCTATAATAGTGAGGGGACACGACCACCGGCTCCCTGCACTTAATACGGAGGGAGTCAGGGTCACCTAGAATCAAGCCAACAGGAAAACACAAATACAGAAATAGACTTATCTGAGAAACCAGCAGTAGTAACTTCAAGCAGTGAACACCATCCAGGAAGTAGTATAAACCGCAAAGTGAAGCAGTATGGGAGGAGATATAAAGGGAAGCAATCACTGCTAATAGAAGACAGCTGGGAGAGGGAGAAGAGATGTCAAAGCGAAAGCAAAACAAAAGAACATCATGTAGGAGGTACTGAAGAACGTCTGTCAGAACTTCTCAGAGATCTGGCGGTGACACACAATTTTTACCACCACCGTTACTACTTGATATTATTGTAATTATTATTATTAGCATTGAGCGAAGTTCTTGAACAATCGATTTGGCTGCTTTGCCGAATTTTCTAAAAAAAATTATCTTTGCGACGAACTGCGGCACTTCATCACGGAGCACATTTCTTTGTAAGTAGTGGGTACAATGACAGGGAGTGGCGATTGTGCCGCTCCCAGTCATTGTAATCTATAGATGCCGAGTTCATCGCTGATCGCAGCATCTGACAATATTAAGGTCTATAATAAAAAAATTAAAATAAAAAAATCACACTTACCTCATCCATTTATTAATGCCGCCGTCATCTTGATTAAAGGGCTTCTGTCACCCCACTAAACTCATTATTATTTTTTGTGTATTTATAATCCCTATCCTGCGATATATCTATACATTATGTTATTAATCATTTTCGTTCAGTAGATATGTCAAAAAACGTACTTTTATAATATGCTAATTACCTGTCTATCAGCAAGTAGGGTGTCTACTTGCTGGTAGCAGCCGCAAAAAACCGCCCCCTCCTCCTGTTGATTGACAGGGCCAGCCGCGATCTCCTCCTCCGACTGGCCCTGTCAGCATTTCAAAAATCACGCGCCTGTGTTGATTCGGCGCATGCGCTCTGAAATAAGGAGGCTCGCCTCCTCAGCACTCCCTCAGTGCGCCTGCGCCGATGACGTCTTCTCTTTCGGTGACGTCATCGGTGCAGGCACACTGAGGGAGTGCTGAGGAGGCGAGCCTCCTTATTTCAGAGCGCATGCGCCGAATCAACACAGGCGCGCGATTTTTGAAAGGAGGAGGAGGAGATCCCGGCTGGCCCTGTCACTCAAGGAGGAGGGGGCGTTTTTTTGCGGCTGCTACCAGCAAGTAGACACCCTACTTGCTGGTAGACAGGTAATTAGCATATTATAAAAGTACGTTTTTTGACATATCTACTGAACGAAAATTATTAATAACATAATGTATAGATATATCGCAGGATAGTGATTATAAGTACACAAAAAAAAAAATGAGTTTAGTGGGGTGACAGAAGCCCTTTAAAGATCTAGCACGAAATCTTGCATGGAGCGTGATGACGTCATTACGTTGGCCACGGTACAGATCTTAAATCAAAATGGCGGCGGGCTCTACGCACTCAAACGAATGAGGTGAGTTTTATTTTTGTTTTTACCCCATTTCAGGGAAAATTTGTTACCACGAAGCACGAGGAAATTCGGCTTTGCATCAAATCAAATATAATTTTTACAGTAATATTCCCCTACTTTTTCCCCTTCTTTTCTTCTTTGTAGTAGAAAAAATACTGTATCCTGTTTTTATCTATAAAAAGGAGTCTTCTCAGTAAGGGGTCCATCAAACGAAATCTGTTTGGAAAACGGCATGAATTTCTGAATCATCTTGCACAATGAGGTGTGATAAATAATGCTTTACTCATCAGCCTGCTCAAGGCAGTTTAATGCATATGAAAACATGACTAAAAGAGCAGGTATTATTTCACATGGGAAATCTCCTATGAAGGATGTGAAATGACCGTGCAGTCTGAGTAATGTAGGTCTCTCCACTTTACATCTTTGATGAATAGTCCCTCTTAATTCTGCATCGCATTCACGTGAACATCAATACACCTAATTCATCAACCCACTGTAGATGCAAGGTTTTCACGTGGTTCTTTGGGTTAAAATTCAAACATGGAAAATGACATCCAGCTGTTTCTTCTTCAGCACCACACTGGTTTACCTGCATTATATATTAGGACAGACAGCAGCAAATAGGGATTCACTTCTGTTTCTGGAAGAACATAGAAGAAGCCACTCTGCTAGTTTGAGCTCCATAATTCTGATCATTGGTGGGGTTTTGAGGGATCAGGCACCCATTGGTTATGCACAGATGGCTCCAAAGCACTGATGTGCTTTGAAAAATATTAAAGTGTATCTGAGTTTTCAAAAAAAGTTTGTATAACTGTTGTGCTTCTTTGTACTATCAGAACTGTGAAGGAACAGCTATGTTTGGGCTTTCCTACAGTCTCTATCAGCCATATTATTCCCTGTTTCAGCTGCACAGCTAGATGCAATTCTCTTAGAAGCAGTGGAGGTCTCCCTTCTGCCAGTACTGTATGCAGTGACTGCACTTTCTTTGCTTCTGGCTATGTTTGTTTCCTTTTAAGTAGCTCAGAAAGCTGATAAGGAAGGAGGAAATTACACTTAAAGGGAGTCTGTCACCACATTTCGGCATAATAGACTGACCAAATAGGGTTATATGTGCCACCCAGAACTTAAAAACAGTACCTTTGTTGTAGAAAACGGACCTTTCTTTTAGACGAAAAAGAACTTTTAACATTATGTTAATGAGCCCTCTCAAGTGCCCAGGGCGGCGTCTCAATCCTCCGAGCCCCAGGCAGCACCTCCTCAACGGCTCATAACCCCGCCCTCCGTGTGCCTCTGCCCGCCCATTTACTCCCCTCCTCTGTCCTTTTCCACTGCAGCTGCGCGGTCAAATTCGTAGCGGGCGCATGCGCAATGCGATGCCCGCTCCTGGCAGGGCATCGCAATACCTACTGCGCATGCGCCCGCTACGAATTTGACCGCGCAGCTGCAGTGGAAAAGGACAGAGGAGGGGAGTAAATGGGCGGGCAGAGGCACACGGAGGGCGGGGTTATGAGCCGTTGAGGAGGTGCTGCCTGGGGCTCGGAGGATTGAGACGCCGCCCTGGGCACTTGAGAGGGCTCATTAACATAATGTTAAAAGTTCATTTTCGGCTAAAAGAAAGGTCCGTTTTCTACAACAAAGGTACCGTTTTTAAGTTCTGGGTGGCACATATAACGCTATTTGATCAGTCTATTATGCCCAAATGTGGTGACAGACTCCCTTTAAAGAAAGGCAGGATGCTCCTGTGATGTTCAGAAGCAGTGTGTGTAGTATCAGTTCTTTTATCAGGCTCAGGATCTCAGCTAGCTCTAACACTTCCTCTCAGCCTTCTTCTGAGTCTCTGTTATCAGGGATGGATCTTACAGGTATGCAAATTAGGTGGAAATGAGACCCCTAGCGGCCTCATTTCCAGGTGGATGCAGGATGCAGGCCACTCGCCTATTTTATGCAGTCCCATATTAATGAATAGAGGGTGGCCACTCATTCGTGGTGCATCCTCTGGCACTTTGCGGGCTCTGTTCTAAGTTTAGGTACAGGTCCCTGAGGTCGGACCCATACCTATTAGACATTGAGTGTAGATCCTAGCGATATTCCCTCAATGTCCAAGATGGGCCAACCCATTTAAAGAGTACCTGTCAGCAGGATCCACCTTATTAAATCAAGCATTCTGCCTGCTAAGATTGACCCTGCTGATTGAAATGATAAATTTCAAAAAGAAAAAATCCTTATACAAATGCTATGGTGCATCAAGGGAAGGAACTTAGATCTAAGTTTATCTCAGGTTCTTAGCTTTCCAGTGATGGCCATGCCCCCTTGGTGCAGTGAAGACAGGTATAATTTTGATAGAATCAACCTTATCAGGCAGTATGACTGGTTTTAGAGGGTGGAACTATAGTGAAAGGACTTAAGATCTTAATTGGTCTTCAGTTTGAGGGTTTGCTGTGTGTGTATTTGCTAACACAACAGTATTAGCTTCTGTGTAAATGTAGGCTTTATATGGTGAGGCCAGTGCTGGAAAGTGACAAAAATCCTTCATTACCCCTCAACTATAACAATAGTTATATTGCAAGTTAGACCTGTCCTGAACGGTTTCATTTGAATTCTCCAATAAAGAAACAATTTTGCTATACAACTGTCTCCTCATTGTTTACTGCACTACATTTGCACCTCAAGGTGCTGATGTCAGGACAACAGGGATCCTGCCCCTCACCATAAAACCATCAACATCAAGGGCACATCAATTGCCATTAGGCAGGAAGATCCCAAGAACCGGAGAGTTCCCCGAAGGAATGAAACGGTGCATCCTTCCAGTCAGTGCATGTTGGCCCAGGAGCAGGGCCGGTACAAGGCAGGGGCCGAAGGAGCGGGTGCCCTGGGCGCTACCATTTGCGGACAGGAGGGGGGCGCAGGTGAAGTGCCAGCAGTGTACAGCTTCACTGTACCACATTAGCCAAGCGCCACTTGCTGTGCTTGCTGTGCTAAGTGCGCTCCTGCACCCGCCTACACCGTCCACACCAGCCATGTCAGCGCTGCTCCTTCTCTCCCCCTATGAATTTTGTGCCGACTGCGCTCCTGGCTCGGGCTCCCTTTCCTCCTCTGCGTTTCCTCGCCCCCCCCATGGAGGATTCATTTGGTTGATACCACCGGCGTGCGCCGTGTGACGTCACTCGGCTCACGCCGGAGGCGAGGTGTGAGGTGAGAGAGGGAGGACTCGCGCAGCCTACAGGGAGCTGTGTCGGCGCGTGAAGAACAAGCCACGAGGAGCCTGCCTTCACTAGCTGCTACTCACACACAGACTGTAAAAAGTAAGAAAATAATGTAATACAAATAACAAACTAATTTTTTTATTAAAAAAATGATGGTCATCTCAGTCCAATCCCCCCCCCCCCCCGGGGGGGGGGGGATTGGACTGAGATGATCATTCGCCCTGGGCACCAAATGGCCTTGTCCCAGCCCTGCCCAGGAGACTTCGAAACCATGAGTATGACTACTGAACCCATCCAAGTACCCATACCCACGCAAGCCCCAATGGCCAGGTCCCTCCATTAAGTCTCTAAAAGTGTTGAAACACCTTTGTCCCATCAAAGCTTGGATTCCAGTATCCCTTGGTATCTGGCACCAAGATGCTATCAACAGATCCTTTAGGTCCTGTAAATTTTAAAACTCCAGTACAAAAAAATATAAAGAAAAGCTGTTCCATATAAAATTCTTTCAAAAGTCAAGGGGACATTTAATGTATTCTTCTCTAAACAAAGACAGTCTCCAGAGAAGTTAAGGCTTCTTTACTATGAGAACGGTAAATCTGTAGAATAGTCTACCTAGGGACGTGGTCACAGCAGGAACAGTTGGCGGTTTTATAAAAGGATTAGGTGATTTCTTAAAATGAAATAACATTAATGCTTATGAAAATGTGTAGGTTGGTTTGGTTCTCACTCCTCTTTCCTAAATTCACATCCCCACCAATTCTTTAGTTGAACTTGATGGACTTATGTCTTTTTTAACTGTATTAACTATATATCTATGTAACTATGCCTTAACTATTTTTGCAGTTGACCCGCACACTAGTCAGCTAAAAGAGGCCACTGCCATTAGGGAATACTCCTGCCATTAAGGTGGGTATATGTCACATCTACGTGATGCCAGGACCCAAGGTTTACTCACACAGCATGGCCCAGATCATCACACTACCTCTGCCTTTTTCCTGTAGTGCATCCTGGTGCCATCTCTTCCTCGGGTAAGCAATACACATGCATCTGGTTGTCTACATGTTTATTTTTTTTCTTGTGGCTCTCCAACTTTTGCTAAAAATACAACTCCCAGTATGCCAAGAAGTCTGCAGTTTTTGGGGCATGCTGAGAGTTACAGTTGCGCAACCAATGTGGAGCTACAATTAAAAAAAGAAAGCACTGCCCTGGGGTCTGGGTGTTATTCATGAGTCCTTGTAATTCCTAGTTATATATTGATTAGGCCTCATGCACACGACCGTTGTTTTATTCCGTGTCCGTTGTTCCGTTTTTCGTGATTTTCTGCGGACCCATTGACTTTCAATGGGTCCGTTGAAAACTCGGCTAATGCACAGTTTGCCATCCGCGTCCGTGATCCTTGGTTCCAGTCCGTCAAAAAAATATAACCTGTCTTATTTTTTTCACGGAAAACGGTTTGCGGACCCATTCAAGTCAATGGGACAGTGAAAAAAACGCGGAGGCACACAAGATTGTCATCCGCGTCCTTTTTTTTCCTATCATTTGCATGGCAAACTTGACTTAGGCTTTTTTTTACTTTCCTTCATGTCTGGTGATTCTCCAAAAATAAAGGAAGACACACGGAAACAAAAACGGAAACGGATCACGGAACAACGGAATCCCATTTTGCGGAACGGAACACAACAACGGTCATGTGCATGAGGCCTTACTTTGTGAATTATGTTAGAAATATTTAAGCTATCTTGAAGTTTAAAAGCAGTTCCATCTTGAGTGGATTCATGTATGGCCTGCGTAAGCAATGCACATCCAAATATCAACATAGCATTATACAGTAAGATGGGTATCTGGACCATAATGCTACTCATCAAAGTGTCAAAGAGCAAATGGCCAAATTCTCAGACCAGTATCCTACAAAGTACCTTACATTCAGACAACATTAAAGAGAACACATCATCTTATTTTCTATTCCGTTTGGGTTTTCTCAATTTTAGATTATCTTTGCCAGGTGTGACACAGTGAGGGGTTGTGTCTGGCAAAGCAGGTATTTTCCTCCCAACATGTGCGGCTGGGCTGGTTTCCAGCCAGGTGAGGTCAAATACCGGACCGGAGTTTAAGTGCCGATTCCGGTGGTCACTGCCACACGCAGGAGAGGAGTGTAGCCGGACCATGGACATCGATGCATGGAGGGCTAAGCATTTGCTTAATGCAATGTAATATTGCTGTTTTATTTACTTATTCGCTTTATTGAACCAGGAAGAGACTTGTATTTTTGAACCGCCTCATTAGTACTTGTAGTTACATCTGTCCCCTGATGATCTGGCTGAGTGCCATTGAAACGCGTCGGAACGAGTTTGATTAAGTACTTCATGTGTGTACCCTGGTGTGTGCTGCTCTTTCCCCTGACAAAGCTGGGCAGTCATCGCTACTGCAATTAAGGGACACCAAGGGACATACAGTGAGGGTTCTAATTCGAGTTAGAATATAGGGAGATATAGGGGAAGAGATCCAGCATCTGTCTCCCTCTTAAATTATATCCCTGTTTTTCTAACTCACACTCCTAGCAATTGTGTATATCCTACATTTGCCTATACCTTCAATATTCAGTGGTGCGTGATCACTGATGCATGCATGTTTTAACTTGGTAACTAGCTATTGGCCTATTATTTTATTATTGACTATCAAAAGTTATTTTTTAAGGCAATCCCACATTTTCATGTTAAATTTTCTAAATTTTTATGGGTGCCATAAACGGGCACATTATTGACTGGTGCTTATTCCGGTTATGTGAATATTTCCTGCCCGGGTTTTGGCAGCACCTGGCTGTCCTTAAATAGGCAGCTGTGCTCAGCAGAGATGTCTCTGTTTGTGCCATGCTGGAGGGCTGAAAGCAGGCCCCCTAAAGCCTGATGTGGAATCCTGGAGGCAGAACTGCCAGCAAGGTGACTTGTGTTATATGAACTTTCCATTGTGTGTGAATTAACACCAAGACTGCAAAGTTACATGCTGTTTTGTGTAATTGCCTCAAGTGTGAATAAACACTGATGTTTTGAATTAAGAACTTGTATTTTGTCTCTGTACTGTGCCCGCTTACCCTATCTACCAGAGCGAAACTCCACAAAAGTAACAAGGTCATCTTGCTTGATCTGCTGCATTTGCAGTTCCAGATATTTTCTTTAGACCAAGAACCTGGACATAAGTCAGAAATGTAAATATTGGCATCCATAGGTTACAGTGCTGAGCATGCTCTCTTTAATGTGCTAGGATTTCTGTGCAGGAAGAGGGAGAAAGAGCGGTGTTTATCACTATTGCTGTAATGGGCAGTAGACGTGGGCCCCCTGTGCCGACTAACTGGTTTGGCTTTGGGCTAAACCTAAGGACATTGTCCTGGTGGTCCCCTGGTATTCACCCTTTAACTTCTGAACAAGGATCTGGACTTTGCTGCAGGGAAATAACCAGGATGCTACCTCCTGGAATAGTCCTGGTTAAGTTGGCAGCTGACCCATGGGGTTCACAGACCCAGGAACAAATCATAGAGGGGTCAAGCAATATTTGTAGTCTGGAACAGTTTGAGCTTATGGCAAGCAGAGTTTGTGGTTATTCAAGATAGCAATCCGAGGTCAGGGCAGGCAGCAGAGAATAAGAGTTGAAATACAGGCAGGGTTCATACACGGCTGACAGACAGAATAAGAACAGCTTCACTAGCATTCGCAAACACTAGAATAACCAAAGCTCGGAGAAAGAGGTGGAACAACCATCCCAGGTAAATAGGAAGGCTGATCAGCAGCTGGACAGGGAGCAAGAGAGAAGGATTAACTCTAGCAGCACTGTAGAGAAGTTCTATGAGCACTAGTCCCCACACCATTACCAATGGTGGCCCCTGCGTTATTTGACTCCAGCTTTATAACACAGGTGTTATCTTTCATTGTTGTCCAGATCTATGATGATAATGAGATGACTGCTAACCCTGCATCCAATGTACACAGCACAAGCACTGAATGCATTGTTAGTTTGAACTGTGTGAAAATGGCACGGTTTTATAATTTATTTTTATATACATTGTGATATTAAAATTCTGAAGTCACTATACTGCATATGATATACATCACAAACAGCTTTTATTGTGGAAATATTTTCTTTCGAGCTTTGGTGCCTTATTGCCAGTGGATTAAATAACACGATCCGTCTGATACATTTTAAGTAAATTTTAGCAATTCAACGTCCGTGACTGTAGGAGACTCAGCTAACTGCCAGGGCTTAATCACCTCTCATCAGACGTCTGTGCGGGATGATTGAGATATTATCATATTATCCTCTGACAATGAAAGCGTCTGATTAGGATCATTATGTGAAGATGTGACTGTGCGTGATTGTGGACGGGAGGAAAGGACATACGTCTGATTAGCAACATAATCTATCTGACCCCAGGCATTGGAAGGACATCATTTCTGTCTAATCGTCATGTGGAGGGTTCGTCCAGTCTGTAGAACTATTGGAACTTTGGAAAAGTATAGACTTGAAAGAAAAGAGTTAAAAGTGTATGTTATGTACATCTCCCCCCGCCCCTCTCATCCATGGGCTATGGCTGATATTGCATTCATTTAACTGAGGCTAAGCCCCAATACCACATACAGAGCGGCGCTGTTTCTGGAAGAAATCAACCTTATTTTCCAATCACATATTAAACAATAAGGCCTTAGGCCTCCTGCACACAACAGTATTTTTTCACGGTCCGCAAAACGGGGTTCCGTTGGTCCGTGATCCGTGACAGTTTTTGCATCCGTGGGTCTTCCTTGATTTTTGGAGGATCCACGGACATGAAAAATGAAAGAAAAATCTAAGTCAAGTTTGCCATTGAAATGATAGGAAAAAACGGACACGGACGCGGATGACATTCTTGTGTGCATCCGTGATTTTTTCACGGACCCATTGACTTGAATGGGTCCGCGAACCGTTGACCGTGAAAAAAATAGGACAGGTCATATTTTTTTCACGGCCAGGAAACACGGATCACGGATGCGGCGGCCAAACGGTGCATTTTCCGTTTTTTCCACGGACCCATTGAAAGTCAATGGGTCCGCGAAAAAAAACGGAAAACGGAACCACGGACGCGGATGCACACAACGGTCATGTGCAGGAGGCCTTATTCACACGTCAGTGTTTGGTCAGTGATTTCCAGCAGTGATTGTGAGCCAAAACCAGGATCGGAGCCTCCACAGACATAAGGTATAAGGGAAAGATCTGCACCTGTTCTGTGTAAAGAGACGCACCTGGTTTTGGCTCCAAATCACTGATGGAAATAACTGACCAAACACTGATGTGTGAATGAGGCATAAAGGGCCATGAAAAGCACAGTATTAAAAGCTACTGATGCTGCTCCTTTGGTCACAGGTACGTCACGGGCTCAGAAGATGACACTTTGTTACAGTGGCCAGGATCGTAGCTAACTTTGATCCCAGCCATTCAACCTGTTGGATGTCCTTATTGACTGTGGCATCTAAGTAGTTAAACAGATGTAGATGGCTCCCGCTGTCACCACTTTGGCCCTCAGAGATTCATGGCGCTCAGGATATGGTGTCCTAAAATGTAATTTAAAAAAAAAAAAAATTTGTGCTTTTATTGTCTGAAACTAGTAAAAGATAAAAACTCAATTAAAAAGGTAATATAATTAGCCTTTTTTTTTCAACTGAAATAGCACCACCCTTGTCTATGGTCGTGCCTAGTATTGCAGCCCAGTCCCATTGAACTGAATTACACATAATGTAGCCAACAGAAGGAAGTGGGACGGAATATGGAAAAAAAATAAAAAATCTCATAAACTTCTTAATATTCTAATTCACAGCCATACTGTAAGTACCCCCATCCACCCCGTCTCTGTTCCATCAACCTTCAAGTAAACTAATATAGACCCACTGCCCTGGTCTATTAAAATGTCTTAAACTTCTTCTTTCATTTCCATACGACTTAATAATACATTTTTATTGCGGTCGGAGCTTTGTTGTCCTGGCCCAGAGCTCCAAATCCCCTGAAGTGGCAATGCATGACTAGTGATGAGCGGCAGGTGCCATATTCGATTTCGACGAAATTCGCGAATATTCGATAGAATATTCGTTTTATATTCGTCGAAATCGAATATTCGTCATTATTCTTGTTGTCACGATTAATATGCGATTTAAATAATCGCGTATTGCGATTTTAACTTAAAAGGCTACTCTCCTATTGAAATAGCAATGCGATTAATTCAAGTTATAATAATCGAATTTCGATTTTAACTTAGCACTGCTATATTCCATATTCGTTAATTCTAGCTTAATATGGAATATAGCAGTGCTAAGTTAAAATCGAAATTCGATTATTATAAAAATAATTTTTTTTTTTTTTTTTTTATTGTTATATTTTTTTCTTTCTCACTTCCCTAAAGTTGTTCTTACCTGTCCTTTGGATTCCTGGCTTCCTGGCTGCTCCAGTCAGTGCCCGTTGCCGCTTCTGCCGACTTCCGTGCTCATGGAGCGTCCCCATCACCATGGGAACGTCTCCATATACTAGAATGTACTGTCGGATTTGAGAATTACGTGAAAAATCGCAATTCGATTATTTCAAGTTATAATAATCAAATTTCGATTTTAACTTAGCACTGCTATATTCCATATTAGGCTATGGAATATAGCAGTGCTAAGTTAAAATCGAAATTCGATTATTATAACTTGAATTAATCGAATTGCGATTTGAACTTGGACCTGGTTTACTATGGTTGGCTTGGTAGAATTAGCGAATATGACGAATGTATTCAACATATTCCACAAAACGAATATAACGAATGTATTCGTCATATTCCACAAAACGAAGATAACAAAGTATTCTGCATCTTCGTTTTAGCTACCTATTCATCAACTTCGCTAATTCTAGCAATCATATAGGAAAGTTTACTATAGAGACAGCTAAGTTTAATTCGCTATGCGATTATATGACTGCTTTTTTTAAATAAAAATATAGAATAATTATAATACCTGATAATCATTATAATTATTCTATTTATAAAAAAAAAGCAAAGTAATATAATCGTATAGCGAATTAAACTTAGCTGTCTCTATAGTAAAGTTTCCTATATGATTGCTAGAATTAGCGAAGTTGATGAATAGGTAGCTAAAACGAAGATGCAGAATACTTCATTATCTTCGTTTTGTGGAATATGACGAATACATTAGTTATATTCGTTTTGTGGAATATAACGAATATATTCGTCATATTCGCTAATTCTACCAAGCCAACCATAGTAAACTAGGTCCAAGTTGAAATCGCAATTCGATTAATTCAAGTTATAATAATCGAATTTCGATTTTAACTTAGCACTGCTATATTCCATAGCCTAATATGGAATATAGCAGTGCTAAGTTAAAATCGAAATTCGATTATTATAACTTGAAATAATCGAATTGCGATTTTTCACGTAATTCTCAAATCCGACAGTACATTCTAGTATATGGAGACGTTCCCATGGTGATGGGGACGCTCCATGAGCACGGAAGTCGGCAGAAGCGGCAACGGGCACTGACTGGAGCAGCCAGGAATCCAAAGGACAGGTAAGAACAACTTTAGGGAAGTGGAAAATAAAAAAATATAACAATAAAAAAAAAAAAAAAAAAAAAAAAAATAACGAATATTCGAAATATCGAATTTATATCACTATATTCGAAATATTTGCGAATTAGCGAAGTGGCGATATTCGCAAAAAAAATTCGATATTCGAATATTCGCGCTCAACACTATGCATGACGCTCTCTCCATTGATATCTACTATATGGGGTGCTGCCTCGTTACGAAACCTGTGCAAGTATGGCCACCCTTCCATTGACCTCCGTGAACAGGGGAAAGCTGCAATACTCTGCACCTTTGTAACCTTCAGGTGCACGCAAAAGTTGTTGAAGGACCTGCAGTCACATGATCAGGCTAGGGGGTCCTCAAGTCACAGCAAGAGAAGAGAGCTGTTCCAGTTCAAGCATATGTGAGCAGTGTGTTCCTGAGAGAGGCACATGTGTGCAGGAGCTAAAGGGGAGAGATCTACAGAGTGGGCCATGTATATGGATACACCTTAATAAAATGGGAATGGTTGGTGATATTAACTTTCTGTTTGTGGCACATTAGTATATGTAAGGGGGGAAACTTTTCAAGATGGGTGGTTACCATGGCGGCCATTTTGAAGTCGGCCATTTTGAATCCAACTTTTGTTTTTTTAATAGGAAGAGGGTCATGTGACACATCAAACTTATTGGGAATTTCACAAGAAAAACAATGGTGTACTTGGTTTTAACGTAACTTTATTCTTTCATGAGTTATTTACAAGTTTCTGACCACTTGTAAAATGTGTTCAATGTGCTGCCCATTGTGTTGGATTGTCAATGCAACCCTCTTCTCCCACTCTTCACACACTGATAGCAACACCGCAGGAGAAATGCTAGCACAGGCTTCCAGTATCCGTAGTTTCAGGTGCTGCACATCTCGTATCTTCACAGCATAGACGATTGCCTTCAGATGATACGAGATGTGCAGCACCTGAAACTTTGATGTGTCACATGACCCTCTTCCTATTGAAAAAACAAAAGTTGGATTCAAAATGGCCGACTTCAAAATGGCCGCCATGGTCACCACCCATCTTGAAAAGTTTCCCCCTCACATATACAAATGTGCCACAAACAGGAAGTTAATATCACCAACCATTCCCATTTTATTAAGGTGTATCCATAAAAATGGCCTACCCTGTAGAATTTGCAGAGCACGGCAGTCTGGATCCTCTGCAGAACTGAGACAGAATCCCCAGAACTGTGACATGAGGAGAGGGTCTGCCAGAGCCCAAGATTATGTGGTGTAGGAGGAGGTAGCTGTGAACTGTGAGTCAACCTCAAGCCTCATGCACACGACCGTATATTTTTTCTTCATCGGATCTGCATTTTTTGGGGATCGGATGCAGACCCATTAATTTCAGTATGGCTGAAAAAATGCTTCCCTCAACCATATGTCCATTCCGCCATCCTGACAAAAAAACAATAAAAACAAACTCATAGAACATGTCCTATTCTTGTCCACACAGAGTAGGTATTTCTACAATAGAGTGGGATATGCGAAACAGGAACGTATGGGACGTACATGGCTGGTATCCGTGTTTCGAAGATACGGTTGTGTGCATAAGGCCTAAGATTAAAGCTCTTTGGAGAGTCAGCATGAGTGCAGGAACCAAGGGGGTCATTTCTGAACAGATATATACCACTTTTGTGGCGTATATCTGGCGCAGATTCTGTCACACACCATGTTGCGGCAGAATCGGCGACTACTTCCCCGCTCACGCCAGGTGTACAAAAAGGGGCATGGCATGGGTGGGGATGGCGACGGGCGAGCAGGGCCGTCTCATTCATCAGTTTCTACTCCTGGTTTAGGCATAAAAAATGGTAGAAATGTAAGACAGCAAGGAAGATGTCTTACATTTAGAATTGGCGGTGGATAAGCCGAAGTTATGCAGTGGCCGGCGCCCTCTGCAGAACTGCCATGCCCTCTGCACTTTGTATGACAGAACCAGCCAGTGAAAACATCATCACACCTGGCCCTGTCAATCATAGTGCAGAGCTTGAGAAAACAGAGCCTCTAGGTGTAACGTCAACGCCCCCGTTGCTCCTAGAGGCTTATTTGTATATAATAAAACATAATTTTTCTCAGCAATGCGGGCACATAGGAACATGGGACCAACACAGATGCCTTTAGCTGCCGAGTGCACATGTAACAGGTCAGCCGGTGTCATAGGTACAAACCTGCCAACAGATGCCCTTTAAGGGACACTGAATGGCTGGTTGTGAAGTCACGTGTAGCAGAGAATGTCATTCCATGTATAAATTCCTGATCTTATTGCTCGCTACTAGAGATGAGCGAACTTCTGTTTTAAGTTCGGCGTCTAAAGTTCGGCTTCCGGTTAGCGGAGGATCCCGATATGGATTCCGAATTCCGTTGTGGTCCGTGGTAGCGGAATCACAACGGAATTCGGAATCCATATTGGGATCCTCCGCTAACCGGAAGCCGAACTTTAGACGCCGAACTTAAAACAGAAGTTCGCTCATCTCTACTCGCTACCCTAAGCGATCCTGATTGCAACATTCCCTACAGTAGAGAAACAGTTACTGAAATTTCTGCCTCAGCGCAATTGAGCCGCCTGTACCGTACAACGCCACATACTAGGTAAATGGCATGCAGGCAGAACGGCCAATGTAACAATGAAGAGGATGCAGCGCTCGCACTAGCGCTGCACCTCCATCCAACAGCTGATCGAGACCAACAGTCAGATCTCCACTAATCTGATATTGATGACCTGATTCCGAAGACAGACCATCAATCTTCTGATCCTGGAAAAACCCCTTTAAAGGAGTTATCCACAATTAATAAACAATTGACATTATATAGCACATGACAATCTCTTTCTAGCATGGACCTCACATGGATCCAGAGATCTCCCCATTCATTGCTCCAATTGTCCTGCTAGATTTATATCAAGCTGGCAGCTCAGAAGGTGTTGTGTCCTTTCTCAGGGGCCACAGCTACTCGGGAAAGTCATTTCACAGGAATATGTCCTTTCTCAGAAGTTGTGACCCCTTTTCTCCCAGCTTCTATCAGTAGATCCAGCTGGTAGCAGTTGAAGAATGGAACTGAGTCTGTGCGACCACCTCAGCATGGTGGACAGAGAAACGGAAGGTGGTAAAAGGAAAAGAACAAACAGCAGGTGGCGCTATACAGATACATTTTATTGAATAACTCAGTGGCTATACTGTATTTTCAATTACATTCAATTACAAAAGTATTCAGATCCAGGTGCTGGTTGGAAAAATGTAGAATATGTTTCTTGGGTGAACCCCTTTAAGTCTCTATCAATGCAAGGCAGAGAATAAAGAAAAGACACGTTCTGTAAAGATTATGTTTTGCTTTTATTCTGTGTTATTTGTTCTATTCTTGAGTTTCCCGAGCATGCATTAGTGCTTGTGACTCCAGGCTCGCCTTGTCCTAATTACGCTTCTGTTTTTGTGAACCTGTTTTTGGCTTTTCCTGTCTTATCGAGGCAGTGCACAGTGATAATTAGGAAGCGGCATTAATAACACGGCTCTACCTGATAACAGAATGCCAACACATTGAGGGTATAGATAGCAGGTGGACGTCTAACTGCACATCTCTACTCTCTATTATCCTCCAATGTCTCCTGAGATTATTTTAAGAGAAGATGAGGTTCCTTTTCAAGATCTGTGATGAAGATGAACATGTTTATTACAGTCCTCCACTCCAAGTGTCTGGTGGATCATCTATCACCAATTAATTACATATTTTTAATGCTATTTCATTATTATTATTATTATTATTATTATTATTATTATTATTATTATGAATTATTTATGTCATTATCTGTTTAAAAGGAATGTATTAACAGCAAATGACCTGTTGTTATGTTAAACACATTTTTAGAGAACCCCAATGTCTATATCTGTATTTGTGCTCGGATCGGCTCATGCTGAGAGGGTACCCTACCTAAGCCTATACTCCACCCCCCCAACCTAGAAGCAGCAGAGTTATGCCGGAACTGCTTATCGAAGGGTAGCCTAAAGGGGGCTACCCCAATGATGAGACCTGAAAGAAGGGAGGGCTCCTGGGTGGGTTGAAATCGTTCGAACCGACAAGTGGGGGGAGGAGGGCCAGGTTTAAATAGTGAACGCCCCGCCTCCCCTCACACAAATGCGGCACTCTTAATTGCCTACCACTTGTGCTCGGATCGGCTCATGCTGAGAGGGTACCCTACCTAAGCCTATACTCCACCCCCCCAACCTAGATTGCCTAATTCGAGTACGGGAGAACATGCCGCTTGGACTAAATACTACGCAGCCAAGCCTCCAAGGCCTGCACCGGACACCATCTGCTGTCCGTGGGAAAGTATCTGACCGCCACTGGTTGCCCCGGCCGTGACGTCTTGGACGAGGCCAAGGTGAGGACATAGATGGACCCGCGCCGGATGAGCTTACCTTTCCGCAGGCACCCAGCCAGCGTATTGGTGCCCATGAGCTCGCCTGACCTGAGGAATCCATGGAAGGCCAGGTACAAGGCTGTTTCTACCAGAGCGCTAACCTGTGGCCCGAACGGTTTGCCCCTGCAGTTTGCCTGTCACGGCCTGAACAAGCTACCTGTAAATGGCTGACGCCCATGTCGTTTCACAACAGACATCTTACGCAAACCCTTCAACGCCACTTTGATCGGGTGGGCGGAGAAGAGTGACGGTAGGTCCGGATGTAGCCTGTTCCAATGGTGCTGAATACCTGCCATGTATAGTTAACAATGCTATAGGACAGGTTTAATTGAGAGTGGCAAAAACCCTGACAAAGCCCAATAGGTGAGTGATAGGCCCCCTTTTTTTTTATTTTTTTTTTTAATCTCCATGCGTGAGAGACTCTAATGGCGGAGTCCTGTGTGTAAACCTAAAGCGGAGAAGCCATGCGTGAGAGACTAATGGCGGAGCCATGCGTGAGAGACTAATGGCGGAGTCATATGTGTAAAACTAAAACGGAGAAGCTCTGCGTGAGGGACTCTAATGGCGGAGTCATATGTGTAAACCTAAAACGGAGAAGCCATGCGTGAGAGACTCTAATGGTGGAGTCATATGTGTAAACCTAAAACGGAGAAGCCATGCGTGAGAGACTCAGATGGCGGAATCATCCGTGAAAGACTAATGGCGGAGTCATATGTGTAAACCTAAAACGGAGCAGCCATGCGTGAGAGATTCTAATGGCGGAGTCATATGTGCCAACCTAAAACGGAGAAGCCAGGCGTGAGAGACTAATGGCGGACTCGTATGTGTAAAACTCACATTGAGAAGCCATGCGTGAGAGACTCTAATGGCGGAGTCATATGTGTAACCTAAAACGGAGAAGCCATGCGTGAGAGACTCTAATGGCGGAGTCATATGTGTAAACCTAAAACGGAGAAGCCATGCGTGAGACTCAGATGGCGGAGTCATATGTGTGAACCTAAACGGAGAAGCCATGCGTGAGAGACTCTAATGGCGGAGTCATATGTGTAACCTGAAATGGAGCAGCCATGCGTGAGAGATTCTAATGGCGGAGTCATATGTGCCAACCTAAAACGGAGAAGTCAGGCGTGAGAGACTAATGGCGGAGTCGTATGTGTAAAACTCACATGGAGAAGCCATGCGTGAGAGATTCTAATGGCGGAGTCATAAGTGTAACCTAAAACGGAGAAGCCATGCGTGAGAGACTCTAATGGCGGAGTCATTTGTGTAACCTAAAACAGAGAAGCCATGCGTGAGAGACTCTAATGGCGGAGTCATATGTGTAACCTAAAACGGAGAAGCCATGCGTGAGAGACTCTAATGGCGGAGTCATAAGTGTAAACCTAAAACGGAGAAGCCATGCGTGAGAGACTCTAATGGCGGAGTCATTTGTGTAACCTAAAACGGGGAAGCCATGCGTGAGAGACTCTAATGGCGGAGTCATATGTGTAACCTAAAACGGAGAAGCCATGCGTGAGAGACTCTAATGGCGGAGTCATAAGTGTAAACCTAAAACGGAGAAGCCATGCGTGAGAGACTAATGGCAGATCCGTATGTGTAAAACTAACACGGAGAAGCCATGCGTGAGAGACTCTAATGGCGGAGTCATATGTGTAAACCTAAAACGGAGAAGCCATGCGTGAGAGACTCAAAAATGTATATATTTTTTTTTTTTTTTTTCACTATCAACCACTTAAGCAGCTCTCGTATGGGCACAGCTCTGAGTATGAGCATGAAGAGCATGGTATAACGCAGATCACCTGCACGGACTAACTAACATCCTGTGCCTAAATAACCCCCTTGGAACCTAATGTACGGCCGGCAGCAGGAAGCCAGCCACCGCCTATGATCTGCTCCCCCTGACCGAGCCTAGTACTCCTTCCCCTGATCCCTGCCTACCTAACGGCACGGCGGCCCGTGCCAGACTTTATTGAAGATGAGGAGCCTTACCCCCCAGCCGCGTGGGGAGCTCACGCTGCTCCCTGGCAGAATGCACCAGTGCGGGGGAGCCCCCCTCCTCAGCTAGGGCCGACCCACCGCCGGCTGGACACTCGTACCGCGTGGGGAGCAGCGCCACTCCCTGGCAATGTGCACCGGATCAGAGGGAGCCCTTCCTTTACCGTGGGCCCCGGCCCCCGCTGGTTTGAACCGTGTGCCGCGTGAGGAGCCGCACAGCTCCCTGGCATTGTGCGCCGGTGCGGGAGTGCCCCCCCCTCACCTAGGGGCTGGTTATTGTGACTGGAATCCGCTGGGAGACTGAAGCCTAACTGGACCTACCTGTGACCGTGAAGGCTGACCTCCCAGGCCGTGGCTGACCCACGTGCGTAGTCGTGACGCAACTACCCGTAGATGCCCACCCAGTGCCTGTAGTTAACGGGAGTGCGACCGAGTCTGTGGATGTGACCGACTAGCCCCTGTAGTCGTGAGGGCACCCTACATCGAGAGTAGCTGTAACGGACCATCGCCTGTAGACGTGGTAGTATTACCTCATGAGTCTGTTGACATGAGACTAATGCCTGCAGTCGTGGCCGGTCTTAATAATGAGTCTGTAGTCGTAACTGATTTGTGCCTGCAGTCGTGGCAGGGCTTTAGAGCGGGTCTGTAGTCGTGACAGACTGATGCCTGCAGTCGTGGCAGGACTTTATAACGGGTCTGTAGTCGTGACAGACTGATGCCTGCAGTCGTGGCAGGACTTTATAACGAGTCTGTAGTCGTGACAGACTGATGCCTGCAGTCGTGGCAGGGCTTTATAACGGGTCTGTAGTCGTGACAGACTGATGCCTGCAGTCGTGGCAGGGCTTTAGAGCGGGTCTGTAGTCGTGACAGACTGATGCCTGCAGTCGTGGCAGGGCTTTATAAGGAGTCTGTAGTCGTGACAGACCTGGCAAAGCAACATTCCTATCTATACCATTATTATTATTTTTTCTTTTTCTTTTTTTTTTTTTCTTTTCCCCCCCACCAAAGGCCACGACTGTAGGCGCCACCCTGTAAGAGATGCGCCAGAGGCCTGGACATAATAGTCCACCATCCCCCGTCCCCCAAGCCTATGCAGGAGAAAAGAGGGGGTTGGCCCCCGCATGCACCACCCCTGACTCACCTGGCGGCCATGACAGCCACGAACCCCACAGTATCGTAAGTTAGCCCACCACCTGTGGACCTGAACAACCAAGAACAGACGTGTGAGTGAGCGCACGCCAGCTGGGCAACACTTCACTCATGCCACCGCTCCCTAGCTAACCACCGGATTATTGTGACTGCGCCCGAACCAACCCCCTGACTGACCGTATGGGCTTACGGGCGGCCCGGCTGCGTGCGCAAAGTGACGTGGCCAGCCCCCCTCCTTGAAGCCCTCTTTATATTTGATCCTTGAACATATTCCAAATTTTATTTAAATATATATATATTTTTTTTATACTCCTGCCTTAGTACCTAGCCACTGTGCCTGAGCAGAGGAGCCCTGCACCTGGACTGCAGTACCAGTATGGGCCTGTAGGTGTCGACCATCCCCCGCCCTCTCTCAAGCCAGGACCTGCTGGAGCGCAGCAAGCCAGTGATTCCCTTCTAGGTTAGAATTAACCATTGAAATCATAACTTGTTATACAGTGCACATGTCTGAGTATCTTCTTATCTCGTCTTGCCTGAGTTTGGCGCAGTAAAGAAGACGAGTTTATTCTGCAGCGGATTCCTAGACATGACTGAAAGTCACATAAGCATGTCCACCTTCACAGCCTCGCTAATTGTAATTACCAGGAGAACGTGCATCAGGATCGGCTGCGAGGGATTTGCGCTCCGCCATGTGGAACATTGCATCCCGTGCCCACCGCTATCGACTATTTGTACAGGGAAAGCCGCGGCGTATTAATCGCCTATAGGTTTCGGCTTCCGTCCCCTGATCCTGCAGCTGGACCTCCGCTTACTGATTGCAGCTAATGAATAGATCCCTGTGTGAGCGGACGGCGTTTTCCTCTACGGCGGAACGTTCTGATACGGGAGTGAGTGATATATAACGCTGCGTCGTGGAGCCGACGGCCGGCATGACCGATGCTCAGGGTATGCGAGCGGACGTCGTGACCCGTCGCTGCTGAGCCACAGGTGAGGGGTGCCTGCCTGGGGGACGCTGCATGTGGGAGCGGGGGTGCTTAGCGCAGGGCCTGGAGCGGATCGGGGTGCCTGTCTCGGGGTGCCGGAAGCGATCGGGAGTGCGGGCAGTCTCCAGCGCAGCTGGGGACCGGCGGCACGCTCGGCAGCCCCACATGTTATACATAGCGAGACGGGTGTGCAAGCCACCCTGCCTACCTAATCACCGTAGCGACGAGCTCGACGCAGCCGATCCCCCGATCCTCCAGTGACGCATGCCCTTCTCTGGCACCAACCCACAAGCCGATTTGAAATCGTTCGAACCGACAAGTGGGGGGAGGAGGGCCAGGTTTAAATAGTGAACGCCCCGCCTCCCCTCACACAAATGCGGCACTCTTAATTGCCTACCACTTAAACAAAAAATGTAAATTCTTGCAGTTTTTGCCCTGGCCACTAAGCCTAATGATAGGCGCCACTTCTTGGTCTGTACAGATCACTTTACTGCAGTTATCTGATTATCTATACGCAGAGGTGATATCATTACAGGCTGGATTATAATTAGTGTTGAGCGAATCAAAGTGCATGAAGTGGACCTTGATCCAAATTTCAGGAAAAATTAGATTCTCTGCAAAGTTGAATTTCCTTGATTTTCCCTGAAATGGTGTAAAAAACCCAAAAAATCATACCTACCTCATCCATTTGCTCGCGACGGGCTCATCACCGCCCTCTTGATTGAAGATCTTGCATGAAATCCCATGCGTGGTGACGTACGACATCACCACGCTGCCCAACGTGATGATGTCATCACGGTCCGCGCAAGATTTTGCGCTAGATCTTCAATCAAGATGGCGGCTGGCCCGTCGCGAGCAAATGGATGAGGTAGGTATGATGTAATTTTTTTTAAATTACTGTCAGCTATAAACGCGGCATCTGAGGGGTACAAGAACAGGGGCGGCACAATCGCCGCTCCCTGTCATTGCACCCACTACTTACAAAGAAATGTGCTTCGTGACAAGTTAATTTGTCGCGAAGCAAATTTTTTTTGTAAAATTCGACAAAGCAGCTGAATCAAATTGTTAAATATTTTGCGCATCTCTAATTATAATGACAGATAAGATCAGTTCCACCGTTCACAATAGGTGATTTTTAGAGCTTATCTATTCTTTCCTTCTACAATGACCTCTGCACCGGTCACAGAGCATGCCTAGAAAACTCTCCCATAGAAGTCACTGAGGTCCTCTCCAGACCATTGTGTCTATGGACCATGGGGCTACCGTAAAGCAATTCTTTAAATTTTTTTAAAAAGCTGTTAATGTTTTTTTGCTGAGTTTTTTTTTACTAATGTCCTATCCAGAGGATAGGTCGTCAGTATCTGAATGGTGGGAGTCTGACACCCGGGACCACTGCCGATCAGCTGTTTGATAAGGCACCGGCACTCGTGAGATGGGCCTAGGCCATGTGACCAGGACTTAGGGAAAGATGGAGAATGCTGCGGCCTCTTCCTGGGCTTATGATATCACATTCATTGGTCACATGGCCTGTTTGCACCTCAGTCCCATTCAAGTGAATGGGCCTGGGCTGTTTTACCAAGCAAAGCCACTACACAATGTATATCACTGTAATTGGAGGCTGCAGCGCTTACCGGAGTGCTCTGGCGATTCCAAGCAGCTTATGGGTGGTGTTCCCAGTTGTCAGATATTGATGCCCTATTCTGAGGACAGGCCATCAATATTGAACTCCTAATAGTCCCTTCAATCTGCAAAGGGGTTGTCTTCATGGAACAGCCACTTTAATTAAAAGAAGAACAAAGAAAATCCCATGATTTCATATAACTGGCAGAGAGTCTTGGTTAACACTGGAGTTGAGCAAACCTTTGAAGATTCAGTTTGTTTCAGGTGTGGCAAATTTTTGAAGAAATTTAGTTCAGACACAAATTGGAGAGATAAGCCTGGTGGAGATCTCCAGATCCAGCATTGCCAAATATTGCTGTCTTCCCACCAGGCACCATTGATTATAATGGGGTCTGACAGAGCGCCAGCTGCTACCTAGCAAATATGCCGAGAATTGACCAGTTGAAAACCACTACACCCAGTAGCCTAAGGCTACGTCTACACGACGACATTTGTCGTGCGACAATAAGTCGCGCAACAGATAGGGCACAACTACACTGCAACATTTTGTTGCACTAATGTCACACGACAATTTTTATAATGGCTGTCTATGGTGTCGCACTTTTTCCCAGAAACCCAGAGGAACATTGCCTAGGCTACAATAGTAATTACATATATTAACTGGTCTCCATAATAGAAATAGTACCCACCCAGAGGCCTCCTCAAGGTTTCTTGAATAAAAAAGCTGCTCTGATAATGGGCTTTTTTCCTGAAACAGCTAGTTGCATATGTGAGGATGGCTTAGGCTACGTCTACACGACGACATTTGTCGCGCGACATTTTGTTGCACTAATGTCGCACGGCAATTTTTATAATGGCAGTCTATGGTGTCGCACTGCAACATGCAACATGCTGCGACTGCGACGCAACAGTCGCAGAAAATCCATTCGAGACACCATAGACAGCCATTATAACAATTGCTGTGCGACATTAGTGCAACAAAATGTCGCGCGACAAATGTCGTCGTGTAGACGTAGCCTAAGCCATCCTCACATATGCAACTAGCTGTTTCAGGACAAAAGCCCATTATCAGAGCAGCTTTTTTATTCAAGAAACCTTGAGGAGGCCTCTGGGTGGGTACTATTTCTATTATGGAGACCAGTTAATATATGTAATTACTATTGTAGCCTAGGCAATGTTCCTCTGGGTTTCTGGGAAGAATTATGTGAAAATTAGTACCCCTCTCTCTCTGAACTTTTTGGAAAATTTTGAATAAATTCTAAAAAAAAAGAAAAATCTATTCATTCATCCTTAGTTGCTTCCATTATAGAGCTTCCATTTGATGTACATGCTACCCTAGCTGTCAATTATTGTAGCTCCCCAGGCACATGCTGCTTATAAATGTGAATTCCTATGACAGAACATTGTTATTCCAGCTCTTGGTAGACCAAGCCTGGAAGTGAAGCGAGAACCTTTGAGGTCTGTTTCCATGAGGGCCCACCCTGCAGTTTGCTGTCTTGCTACTCGTTTTATATATCGTTGGGATGTATTTGCTGCTTTGAACACCTAGCTGATAATGAGCTCACACTGTGACCTGCTATTTATCCCAACAGCATCAGAAACAGTAAGATTTCTACTAAACTACTGTCTTAATAGTTAATTTATATTTTTCCGTGTCATCATGTAGCTCAAGGTTCTATTTCTGTGATATCATTCTTCTTTCTGAGAATTTTAAACAAGAGTTTTAGCATTAGGTAGACCTGGCAATGCTATAAAGTGTTGCGGATGAGAAGATAATCAGACCTTTTTAAGCGGCGCTGATGCAGAGGAAATCAGGACCAGGATGATGTAGGAAAAGGTGTTCTTTATTCAAAAGACTGTCAACGCGTTTCTGGGGCGAACGGCCCCCTTCATCAGGACAATAAAACTTACATATAAAAAGCATGTGGTTAGTACTGTTTTATTTATGCACTCTGTTTGAGCGCGATGTGCACGGACAGTGAGGGGCGGGGGGGGAAGGGTTCCGGGGCGGGCCGTCATAGGAGGTGTCTGGAGCGTGGGAGCAGCCTTCGCTAATATACAACGTGTAGCTGCGATGTTTGTGGGCGGTGTCCCAGCGGCATGACGCGCCTCAGAGTGACAGTCAGAGGAGCGCATGCCGGACTTCGCTACTCTATGAGGCGGCTGTGTTCGGGGCGGCAGTAGGTGGGGTCACCCTCCTGTGTCTAGCTCCTGACTGGTGGCAGCTGGGAGAGGAGGGGGAGTGTCTCCATGACTCGATGCTCGTGCCAAGGTAACTGTCAAACGTCCAGCACTACGGATGTATGTAGGTGCAGGGGATAATGAAAGAATCTATGATCCACTCAGTGTTTGTGGCGTTTAGAAGCATGTATTAGGCAGGTCCCAATTTTGGGACAAAGGTTAAAATCTAGATGCATGCTAACAATAAATAAATAAATATCAGGCAGATCCAGATTCTTGGACAGAGAATAAAACATGAATAGACGCTGACTATAAATAGATAAATAAATTAATTAATAAATAAATAAATAAATAATAAGAGTTCAGGATTAGATAAATGAAAATAGGCTATACTAAAGTCAAATATAAAAAATAATATAAAAAATACCAGCGAAGTTGCTGGGGGCTTTTTCTCTTTATCCTATGATATAGGGGTCTATGATACTATTTTGCTGGTTTCTACTACTGTGACCATTGGGGGTTACTCTTGGCCGCTTTAGTGGTGCCCCTAATTTTCTCTCCATGATACACTGGAGGTCCTAATGTGCTTTTCTTATTTCACGTTAAGTTTCCATAGGGTTTAGCACAGTATAAAAATTACACTGGCAGCGTTACCTATAGTAGCAGGGACGTTCTAACTCTGTTTGCCTGATATCTATATGTGTCCAATATTTTATTTAGAGAATCGAGCGCTTGGTTTATTCGTCTGAAAAAGGCCAGGAGGATTTTCTTCTGGTCAGTGGTATGGATTATAAAATAGTCTCGCTAATCTCGTTCAATCCGTATGGAGCCAGGGTATCTAATTTGTAAATCCAATACACCTCTCTTCTCTGGAGGCTACTGAACCTGTTGTATGGATTGTCAGGTATGTAATCAATTGGAGTAATTTTTAACGCATGTTTATTTTTTTCCGGTGTGGTTGCACAGTGCCTGGAAATACTATGTTTCAGACACAGTTTTTGTATGTTATATCTATGCTGATTAACTCTGCAATGTAGTGCTTGTGTCGTGCGGCCCACATATTGAAGGCTGCATTCACACTCGATCAGGTATATGACATAACTGCTTTGGCCGGTTAGATGATCTTTTATCGTAAAAGTGGCGCCACTCTTTGTTGAGGTAAAAGTTGTACTGTTGTGTGTGATCATAGCACAGCACAGGCAGCGTTTTACTTCACATTTAAAGCTACCCGCGGGTTTTTTCATGGTATTATTTAGTATCCTGATGTGTTGCTTTGGTTTACTTGGAGTGAGAGTACTTTTAATTGTAGGTGCTCTTCTATAAATAATCGCAGGTTTTTTAGGGAGATGTTTTTCAAGGTAGGGATCTTGTCTCAGAATATGCCAGTGCTTTGTTAGTATTGCACGAATGGCTTTATTAGAGGTGTTATATTGTGTGATAAGGTTTAGATGTTTTTCCATTTGTGACTCTTTTTCCTTTGCTTTGCTCATCAAGCATTCTTTTTGTGTATTTTTAGCGCTCCTCTGGTAAGCATTTTTTATCAGTTTACTTGGGTATCCTTTATCTGTAAGTAGGGTTGAGCGAACCCGAACTTTAGGATTTTTGGACCCCGGACATTTCCGTAAAAGTTTGGGTTCGGGGTTCGGTGTTCGGCGCTTTCTTGGCGCTTTTTGAAAGGCTGCACAGCAGCCAATCAACAAGCGTCATACTACTTGCCCCAAGAGGCCATCACGGCCATGCCTACTAATGGCATGGCTGTGATTGGCCAGTGCAGCATGTGACCCAGCCTCTATATAAGCTTGAGTCATGTAGCGCTGCACGTCACTCTGCTGATACAAGTGTAGGGTGAGGTTGCAGCTGGACTTGTGATTTCAGGGAGAGAATAGGAGAGAATCTAATTCAGCGATCTACAGAGAAATAGTTGTGTGGGTGCAGGACACAATCGTTTTACCCTGACCTGAGCCCATTGACCAAAAAAAAAAATAACCTTTATAATTCTGTTAGTTAGGTGGGCGGCGGCGGTGGCCATTTTATGCATGTTCAGTGCACCAGCACTGCATCTGAGCTTTTGGGACATTGCATATCACCATTTTTTTGGGGCAAACTACAACATCTGGATTAGTCAGTGTGCAATTTAAGGTAGAAATACACCCATTATTTTCTGGGGTTTGAAAAACACACCTTTTTTTTTCAAAAAACATTATTTTCCAGATCTGCAAGTGTTAAATTCAAGTTTAATATATACATCTTTCATATTTCTGTTACCAAAAAAACACAATTTTGGCAATCTACAACATCTTGATTAGTCAGTGTGCAATTTAAGCTAGAAATACACCCATCATTTTCTGGGGTTTGAAAAACACACTTTTTTGGACAAAAATCGTTAATTTCTAACGATAATTTGTTTTCCCTTAGTCCTAACAGCAGCACAGATGGGGTTAACTGCCCCTGTGGACTGGTAGGACCGGCAGAATTTTTAATGAGCCCAAGAACGAATAAACGATCTTCAGCTCCCTGAAAGGGAGGAGATCGCCCCCCAGCCCACCGTGTTTTTAACAAGCATAATGTACTTAGGGTGGGATATTTGTGTGCTGCTGTTAGGACTAAGGAAAAACAAATTATCATTAGAAATTAACGATTCCCTTGCGTCCTACCAGCAGCACAGATGGGGAGATAGCAAGAAGAATCCCCTAGGGAGGGTCCTCATGCCTGGCAGAACTAAGAACTGTCTGCCCAAAGGCCGAAAACTCTGCCATCCTAGCATCTATCCTATAATGGGAGATGAAGGTTGACTCAGAGCTCCAGGAGGCTGCCTTACAGATCAACTCTAAGGGGAGAAGACTTCTCTCCGCAACCGAGGTGGAGACAGCCCTAGTAGAATGGGCTCTCACAAACTCCGGAGGATCTAGGGATTGGGAGACGAAAGCCTCCCTAATGGCTTCCTTGATCCAGCGACTAATGGTAGCTTTAGACGCTTTACAGCCTTTAGACTTACCGGCAAACAGGATGAGGAGATTCTCATCTATCCTGAACTCTCTGGATTTATCCACATAGACCTGGAGGCATCTAGAAATATCCAGCGGGTCTCTAGCTGGAGTATCAGAGGAGGAGGCTGAAAACAAAACTGGTAAAGAGATTACCTGGTTAATATTTTGGAAGGTTGGAACCTTAGGCCTGAAGTAGGGTAAAAACTTCAGGAGTACTCTGTCCTGCAGGAAAATAATGTAAGGGTGAATTGCAGAAAAAGCCTGCAATTCGGAGATCCTTTTGGCTGAAGCTACAGCTAGAAGAAAAACCATCTTTAAAGTCAAAAATCTGAATCCCACCTCCTCCAATGGCTCGAAGGAGGGAGATGCTAGCCCCCTGAGCACTACTGAAAGATCCCACTGGGGAATAGGTTTCAGTATAGTAGGCTTTAGTCTTTCAGCTCTCTTAAGGAAGCGTTTGATGAGTGGGTCCCGAGAATGTGGCCTGTTAAGACAGGCCGAGATGGCATAAATCTGTACCTTCAAGGTAGCTGGAGAAAGACCTTTATCTAATCCATCTTGAAGGAATTGTAATATCGCAGGAAGGGGTGGATCTGCAGACTAGTGATGAGCGGGAGGTACCATATTCGATTTCTCGATATTTCGCGAATATTCGAATGAATATTCGCATTATTTTCGTCGAAATCGAATATTCGTTATTATTTTATTTTTCGCGAATAATATGCAAATAAATTTTTCGTACAATTTTTTTTCCTGTATAAGGCAACGTTCCTATGACTATGGCTAGGCTAATATGTGTATTTTACAAAATTTCTTAATACTGCTCTAACTTCGTCTTTTAGAATATTCGTAATATTCTAAAAGACGGAGTTAGAGCAATATTATGAATATTCTAAAAGACGAAGTTAGAGCAATATTAAGAAATTTCGTATAATACACATAGATTGTAATTTAGCTGATATAGTGCTATAATCCTTTTTTTTTTCTTATCTAATTTTTTTGGCCTTTCCTGAACTTCAGTTTTTGGAAAATATGTACACTATTAAAAAAATTACTTTAGCAGTATATTAGCTAAATTACAATCTATATGTGTATTTTACGAAATTTCTTAATACTGCTCTAACTTCGTCTTTTAGAATATTCGTAATATTGCTCTAACTCCGTCTTTTAGAATATTACGAATATGCCGTATTTTTCGAATATAGTGCTATATTCTTGATTTTCGTATATAGCACTATTTTCGAAAAATTTCGAGTCATTTCATCAGTCAAGTATTACTATGCTTATTGCTAATGCTTAAAGATTGTGTGCGGATCGCATGTTGTAAAGACGTTTTTTTTTTCGCAAAGGCAAAGGCTAGGTTATGTTCCATGACAAGCAACCGTGCCGAGAATTCACTTGACATGTAAAAAGTGTTCAGTTACTCATATAATTTTGACTCTTTCTTATATTGTATGCGAAAATTCGCTACCATTAAATTCCTAAAAAAATTCTGTTCGTGTAATGGTTAGCTGGCTCTTCCCAATACTCATATAATTTTGACTCTTTCTTATATTGTATGCGAAAATTCGCTACCATTAAATTCGTAAAAAAATTCTGTTCGTGTAATGGTTAGCTGGCTCATCCAAACTACTGTTAGCTGCTTTTGCTTACAGCTTGTGTGTGATTTATAATATGTGAGTTGTTCTAAATGCATTGGGCCTAATAAATTATATTTCTATTATTTTATTAGCTTAAAAGGAAACGAAATTTCGTTTTAACGAATATAGAGGCAAATATTCTTATTCTTCGCGAATTCTCGAAGTTGCGATATTCGCAATAAAAATTCGCAATTCGAATATTCGCGCTCAACACTACTGCAGACGCCACCTGTTTGGAATCACACCATGACATGAAGATTCTCATGATCCTGGAGTAGGCCTTCTTCGTAGACTCTGCTCTGGAATGCGACAAAGTTCTCAGGACCGACTCGGAAAGCCCTTCTATGTTGGGAAGGGACTGATCAACCTCCAGGCTGTCAGGTTGAACCTGTGCAGATCTGGGCAGAGGTGAGTGTCCCACAACACCAGGGTCTGCTCCGGGGGGAGTCTCCAGTATTGTCCCCGACTCATCTGAATGAGCTGGGTAAACCAGGATCTCTTGGGCCAGAACGGTATGATGGCTATTACCGAGGCCTGATCCTGACGGATTTTCGTCAATACCCTCGGTATCATGGAAAACGGAGGGAAGATGTAAGCCAGCCTGAACCTCCACGGTATCGACAGAGCATCTATCGCCAGGGGGTTGTCTTCCCTGTATAGGGAACAGAACCTCAGCACCTTGGCGTTGAACCTGGTCGCCATGAGATCCACCTCTGGCATACCCCATCTGTGAACTAACTGCCTGAAGATCTCCGGGTGCAAAGACCACTCCATGGTCAGTAATCCTCGACTTAGGCGGTCTGCTATCATATTGAGGGAGCCTCGAATATGGGTGGCAGATAGATGGGAAAGGTTTGTCTCTGCCCACCGAAGAATTACCCCGGTCTCTGAAAGAAGGGGCAATGATCTTGTGCCTCCCTGCTTGTTTATATAGAGAACCGCAGTCATATTGTCTGACTGGACTTTCACAGCTTTGCCCCGGATCTGAGGGGCGAAGTGAAGGAGGGCTAGCCAGATAGCTCGCATCTCGCGAAGATTGGAAGAGAGACGCCGCTCCAGAGGAGACCAAGATCCCTGTATTGGGGATCCGTCCAGGTGGGCGCCCCAGCCTACAAGGGACGTGTCTGTAGTCAATATGAGCCAAACTGGTTGGGTCATAGACTTCCTTGCTGGTAGCTGGAACCACCATCTGAGGGAATTCCGGGTTTGACCGGACAGGGAGCACAGGGAATCTAGCCCCGCAGGGCTGCCGTTCCATAAGTGTAAGACCTCCGACTGAAGAGGACGGAGGTGCCATAGCGCCCAAGGGACTGCGTCCGCAGCCGCTGACATGAGCCCCAGCATCTTCATGAGAGTCCGGATGGAGACTCGACGAGGGACATAAAGGACCCTTGCCAGGTCCTGAATCAGCGTTCTCCTTTCTAAAGTCAACCGGAGGGACATCTCCACAGAGTCGACCACGAATCCTAAGTAATGGATTGAAGTCGATGGGCTCACATTCGACTTCTGCCAGTTGATAATCCAGCCTAGGCGGAGGAAAAAGGAGATTGCGATCTGAAGATGGTGGGTAAGGATCGGAACTGAAGAGGCTATGAAAAGCTAATCGTCCAGATAAGGAATAATAGTCAGTCCTTGAAGTCTCAAAGCTGCCACCACCGACACCACCACCTTGGTGAAGATAAGAGGGGCCGAAGAGATTCCGAAGGGAAGCGCGGCGAACTGAAAGTGCCTGCTAACCCCTAAAACCTGGACCGCGATCCTGAGGAACTTCCGGGAAGCGGAATGGATCGGGATGGGAAGGTATGCATCCTTGAGGTCCAGAGTAGCCATGACGTCCCCAGGGTTGAGGATATGGCTGACTGACCTTATGGTTTCCATCCGAAACCTGGTTTTCCTTATAAATCGATTGAGAAATCTCAAGTCGATGATCATCCGGAGATCTCCCGTCTTCTTGGGAACCAGGAACACTGGAGAATAAATCCCTAGGCCTCTCTCCCCTGCCGGCACCTCCTCCAGGGCTCCCTTGGAGATATAGTCCTGAATATAAGACTCTAGGATCTTTTGTTTGGCAGACCCAAAGTTTTGCGTGGCGATGAATCTCTCTGGGGGGGGGGGGAGATGAGATCTACCCGGTAACCGGCAGAAATTATACCCTGAACCCAGGGGTCTGCAATCTGCAGGGCCCAAAAGTTTTTGAAGTGGGAGAGACGGCCCCCCACGGGAATCTGGGGGAGGGGTACGGGAAAGTCTAGAGGAGATACTGCAGGGGCAGCAGGGCTTATCCAAGAGCCTCGGGGAGGCCCATAGTCACAAGGGTTTCGCCTCCTTGGTGGGTTTGCGGGGGCGTCTCGAGAATCTACGAGACGGCCCCCCCCCCAATCTCTGCGGCTGCCCTGAACGGCCTCCGCCTTTTTTATCCTGTCTGGAGCGTCCCCGAAAGGGCTGCTGGGGGAGACTCTTCCCTTTCTTGTCGGAGAGTCCCTCCATGATCTTGTCCAATTCGGACCCGAACAGCCTATACGGCTCAAAGGGGAGCCCACATAGATTAAATTTGGACGCGTTGTCTGCGATCCATGGCTTCAGCCATAGTGGTCTGCGGGCAGCTGAAACTAGAGCCATTGTTTTGGCGGCCAGTTTCAACTGCATCTGGGTGGAATCACACAAGAAATCCATAGCCAGATTGACTGACTTAAAAGCTGTCAAGATGTCGTCTCTGGAAACGCTCTGGTCCACGTCCGTCTGGATCTGATTGAGTTTGGAGCGTAGAAAGGAGGCTACTTCAGTGGCCGCAAGTGATGTTGATGCGGAGGCAGCGGCCGCCGCGTAACCCCTTCTGAGGGTGCACTCTGCCCTCCGGTCTAGAGGGTCCTGCAGACTAGACCCATCGTCTGCAGGGACCAGAGTGCGCCTGGACAACTTGGCTATTGCCATGTCCACTTTGGGAACGGAACCCCACGATTCCACCAAGGGTTTAGCCATTGGGTACATCAGCTTGAACTTCCTGGTGAGAACTGGACCTTTCTCAGGCTTTCTCCACTCTGTGCGCATCACAGAGAGAAGGGTCTCATCCGCTCTAAAGACACGCTGTGTCCGTCCGGCGGGATCGGAGGACTCCCCCATGTCAACATCCTGGTCCCCCGACCTGATGGACTTCAGCAACTTCTGCGTTTTCTCTGGAGGAAAAAAACAAGAAGTTAATTCTTCTTCCTCAGAAGATGACCCCACCGAACAGGGGGTAGGTCTCTCGACTGGTGCAGCCACTTCCATGGGAGTCTGAGAGGATCCTGGTAGCCTCTCATTAAGCAGGCGCACCACTCCCTTAATGGAATCATCCACGTAGGTTTTCGTCCACTGGAACATCTCCTGCATCGTGGGTTCCGTGGATGCTTGTGTGCGACAACTTTCACACCTTGAGTAAGTGTAGTTGTCGTCCAAGGGTGTGTTACAATCGTAACAGGCCAAATGCTTCCTCTTGGCCCCGGACTTCCGCTGATCAGAATCCCTAGGGGAAGCCATAACTGTAAAGAAAAGAAAACAGGTCATAACACCTACAAACACCAGGTGGAGGTGAAACGAGACCTTATGGGCGCCCACCAGCACAGAAGCAAAATCGAGCTGGAAGAAAATACCCAAGCAATATATCTAAGTAATATATCAAAGCACAGGGAACTCTGGAGCTAGCTTGTGAAAGCGATGCAACCAGAGCACTGAATGACAGGCTCTGGGCGCTTAAAAAGAGGAAGCCCCGCCCCCTGGGCGGGACCTCGATCGGAACAAGCCCAGAGAAGTAATAGAGCCCTATACTAAGCTCAGCTCTCCTATGTGTTTCCCCAAACTTATTCTGAAGTTCAGGATGTTATAAGGGGGAAAAAATAACCGAGCGATGAGAGAAAAAACCTCACAGCATCGGAGACGGAGAACCGGAAGTGACGTGGCGCATCAGCGCGTCACCTCCGGAAGATGGCGGCGCCCACAGCTTTTGACGAAGAACACCGCTGAGACGCCCGAAGAACCCAGGCGGAGGAAGAGGGGAGGGGAGGGGAGGGGGCCACCCCCCCCCCCCCCCCCGACGGTACTCTATTTCAATAGGCCGCAATTACGCCTAAGATAAAGGCAAACCGCAACAAAGGCGATTTTCTTTTTTTTTTTTTTTTTTTTTTTAGATTAAAAAACAAGAGAGCCCTAGCCCTCTTCAGCTCCCTGAGGGGGGAGCGACACACCAGTCCACCTGTCCAAAGGACAGAAAAAAACACGGTGGGCTGGGGGGCGATCTCCTCCCTTTCAGGGAGCTGAAGATCGTTTATTGGTTCTTGGGCTCATTAAAAATTCCGCCGGTCCTACCAGTCCACAGGGGCAGTTAACCCCATCTGTGCTGCTGGTAGGACGTAAGGGAAACACTATTTTCAGGCCTTGCAGCATCAGCACGTGTGAAATTACAGGCTTATATACTGCTGTCAAATTCAGTTGTTAAACAAACACTCGTTTTGGGCAAAGGTAAGTTTTCTGACTCCCCACCCACACAACCTAGAGTAAGATGGGAACTAAATGTTTTTGTTTTCACCTTGACGGTGAACGTAAGGAAAAACATTAACAAAATGTCCTCTTTTTCCACAGAAAAAACATACTCCCTTCTTATGACTAAAACCCTTGCAAGCAGGCCCAGGGGTAGCTCCCCCTAACTGCATATGTTCATCTCCAGACATAAACTCAGGAGTCTCTCCACACAAAGTGTTAGAGGAAGCCACCACGTTATATGATGATTCTTCCTGAGAGGGAGGGACCTTAGATCTCTCTCTCAGGCGTATATCAATACATATGGCAATAGACATAGCTGCTTCCAATGACTCAGGATTTTGGTGAAAAGCCAACACGTGCTTTAGCCTTCCGGATAATCCCTGACAGAATTGGCTACGGAGAGCTGGATCATTCCACTCTGTATCCGTAGCCCATCTCCTAAATTAAGAGCAATAGATCTCCACAGAACGCTATCCCTGCCGTAAAACACGTAACTTAGTCTCGGCCAGGGAGATCCGATCCGGATCATCGTAGATAAGACCGAGAGCTCTGAAAAAATTAATCTACCGACTGGAGGGACTGTGATCCGGTCAGTAGAGAAAAAGCCCAAGACTGGGCGTCCCCTTTAAGCAACAAAATGATAATACCAACTCTTTGACTCTCATCCCCAGATGAGAGCGGACGCAACTTAAAGTACAATTTACATGACTCTCTGAACCGAATGAAATTATCGCTCCACCCCCCCCGAAAATCTGTCCGGAAGTGCGACCTTAGGTTCAGGACGGGCCTGGTAACTACTACTGTCACCAGTAGCCTGTGATCCCTGGATCTGCGTGCGGAAGTTGGCTACCTCCAAAGACAAACCCTGCAATTGTCTAGCCAGTGCAACGATAGAATCCATAGCCTCACTGACACAAACAAAAATGAAGGTTTTCGGCGGTTGAAAATGTCACGGCGAGGCGTGGGTAGATAGCTCCACACTGACCACAAGAGGTAAGGGAAAAGGTACTAGGCCTGGAAACTAGGGAAAGGGGGAAAGGTCACCACCTAGTGAATCCCTAACCCGAGCCCTGACTACTATAGGTATGAACAGACCATGACCATTTTACATTCTGTCTTTTGTCAGTGTAGGGAGAGGTTGCTGGGTGGAGCAGGGACAGACTGTTAGGGACACCAAACGCTATGAAATAGGTCCACAAAAGTGCTTTTAAAGACTGGTATAGGTGTGCCATTGATAATAATACACTTATAATATACTTTCTAACATAGAAAGCATATTATAGTGGATTTGTATTGTGCAGCAGTTGTGTGCAGTTCTGCATCGATACCGCAGCTGCACAGAGTGACAAACGCTATTGGAACAAATAATTATAACTGGTGTGATATACCAGTCGCCCCCCAAAAAAACGGAGTGTTATATACCAATAATATACTTTCTATAAACCGCATTTGTCTGTGGTTTTGCTGCGTTCTCTCTGCTACACACAGTGACAAGCAGTATTGGAAAAAATAATTAACTGGTGTGCGCATGAGCTTACGCAAAAATTATATTGCCGATATTTTGCATTGAAAAAAATTATGAATAGAGATCACAAATTTAAATAATACATCTGGTATGTCACTGTCCATGTTGTGGGACTATTTGTGCACTTCTAGTAATTATTTCTTGGCTGCAAATATGAGCTAAAGGTTTTTCAGGTTCGCCTGCCGTTAAAATGAATGGGACCCGCCGCAAACTCGCGGTTCGCGAACATTTAATTGCGTTCGTGAACCGTCCCGGCAGATGTTCGTCCATCACTAATACAATCAATAAGGAGCTATAAGAAAACCCGTTATCGATCGTTCAGCCACATTTGACACTACAGCCGTTCAAAAAATAAAACTCCCACAAACCAATGGGTGTTATAATAAACGCAAAGTAGTGTGCTGCTGAGAGTTCTAGTTTCACAACAGCTGTAGTGGCCAAGGTTGCTGATAGCCTGTGCCAGAAAATAAAAACACACACACACACACACTGAAATACACTAATCAAATTTATTTAACAAAAATATAATAATTTTTTTCATAGAATTAATAAATATTAACAAAAAAAAAAATATTATAACTGTTGAAACTCTGCAGGGAAGGTGGACCTTTGTGGGGTCGAGTCTCTTGGGCCAGCAGCGCTAGCCTCCTGGTCCTCAGTGGCTGGGAATGGGATGGTTGCTGGAAAGGGGATGGGTGAAAGGAGTGGGGTGGGGGGTAGGAGTGGGATGGGGGGTGGGTGTGGGATGGGGAAAGGTTTGGGACGGGGGGCGGTGCAAAATTTCCCATGACCCGTTCTTAACCAACGTTCTTAACCAAATTTTTTAAATCATGCACCTGCTCGGCCATCATTTGGTCCATCCTGGGGATTATGGTTAGCACTAAATGATGGCGAGGGCTGAGTTGATGAGCGACCTACACCCTCTCCAGGCGACGTGCTAAGTCATCCCTCATTTGCCTTATTTCGTCTGCAAAACCTTCTAGAGCAGGTATCCTCCATGCGGCCCTCCAGCTGTTGTAAAACTACAACTCCCACAATGTCTTGCTGTAGGCTGATACCTGTAGGCTGTTCGGGCATGCTGGGAGTTGTAGTTTTGCAACAGCAGGACGGCCGCAGTTTGAGGATACCTGTTCTAGAGCATCAGAAACGATCTCTACAAGGTTACCAAAATCCTTATGACGGCTCCTACTGGATCTCTGACTATTCAACAGGGCTCTTGCATTTTGTCAGAAATTAGAGAGCCTCTGTTCAATAGAGGGACCGGGTAGGGGACCAGGATTGTCCTGAGCAGGGGCATGATGGACAAGAGGGTGGCTGTCAGTTACAGGTCCGCTTCAAGAGGTGGGTGAGGCGCCCGAGTGCTGCTGGCAGTTCTGTGGAAATTATTTTTTTTATTGGTCTTCAATTTCTGTGTCCAGGTTCTATGCTATGCCTACCTTCTACTGTAGGGGGCTGCCCGAAACAGATGGGCCAAACGCTCCCCTGTCTCAGACAGCCCCTTGCACTCAGAGGGAGAGAAAAGAAAATGCTTTTTCCAGTCCCACCCCCCAAAAAAAATGACCTTCTTAGTGCCAGCGTCCGTCTTAGGAATCCCAAGGCTGCATGATACATATATGGCGGCCTTGAGGTTGTTGTGGATCCACTCGGGGCCTGAACCTGGTTGCAATCCCTCTTGAAGCGGTCCCGCATTGACCGCCACCGAATCAGAACTTTTTGAACTGTGGAAAAAAAAAAAAAAAAAAATAGTATGCAGTTTATATTTACTACACTGTAACTTTAGATAAAATACAAATTGCTGTACTTACCACATTTCTTTTGAGCCGTGGTGAGATCCCCCCAGGTGGTGAAAATTTCTGAACATATCTCCCTCCAGAGCTGTTGGGTCCGTTGATGGTCAGCATGGTGGCGGTCGGTGTGGTCCCAAAAGGCGGGATGCGCCTCCACCAGTCGGATGAGGAGTTTATTATCTATGTGGGGGACAATAAACTCCTCATCTTCCCTGGTGGAGACTGTTGAACCCTGGCAGAAACATAAAAACAAAATTTTGTGAAAGTCCAAAAAAGAAACATACAAAATTATACTTATGTTTTCAATACTTACATGTCCCCGACCGCCTGGGGGATTCTGCCCGGCGGCTCTAGGTGCAGGTTCCTACCACAAAAAAAAAAAAAGGTTAAATCTGATTATAGCTTTTTTTTTTTTTCTTTCAGTGAATACAGATATATATACTTACTTTTTGCCGGCCCTGGTCCGTGCTCAATTCACCTCCCCTTGGTGACGCCGAGGCAGGTGAGCCAAAGGGTGATGATGAAGAAGACTAGAATAAAGCACATACTGATTAATGCAATGAATCAAACAGTATTCCAAACTCCAAGCGTTGCTTGTTATACTTACCAGCTGCTAAATTCTACGGCGTCTTCTGAGTGGGCTTCTCTGGTCTGATTCAGAAGACATCTGTACGAGACATAATACAAGACAAAATTTGGAATAAAAACGCAATATTAACATCCGTAGTTTCAGGTGCTGCACATCTCATATCATCTGAAGGCAATCGTCTATGCTGTGAAGATACGAGATGTGCAGCACCTGAAACTACGGATACTGGAAGCCTGTGCTAGCATTTCTCCTGCGGTGTTGCTATCAGTGTGTGAAGAGTGGGAGAAAAGGGTTGCATTGACAATCCAACACAATGGGCAGCACATTGAACACATTTTATAAGTGGTCAGAAACTTGTAAATAACTCATGAAAGAATAAAGTTACGTTAAAACCAAGCACACCATTGTTTTTCTTGTGAAATTCCCAATAAGTCTAAGAAGTCCAGCAATGAAGATATCAATATTATACCATATCAGAGTATTTGTGTAGAAAACTAAAAGTCCAGCAAGGGTACCCTGTTATAACATAAGATGACTAAATTTAATAAGAAATGTAGATATATACATAAACAAAAGAACTCTAAATAATTAATCCGAGGTGAGAGGCCAAGATACAGTCAGATGCACTGGGTAAGTGGTGGGGAAGGAAATCCCTAGCACTGATACCCTAAACTGGTCCTCTGTCCAGGGACGTCTCCTGGTGGTGGGGACGCCCTGTCCACGTACCTAATCTCAACCTCCTGGCTGTCCCTAGTAAAGTGAACAGTGGAGGGAGATAGGTGAAGAGTGGTGCCCTAACGGATAACAAGCACACAATCAGAAAGTTTAAAAGGTGTCCACTGTATACTGCCCTCGTGACAATTTGCCAGGAGGTACAGGGTCCACCAAGAGGATAAAAAATATACAAACAGACACACGCACAAATAAACACAAATATAATAACAATAGATGACCTGGGGTTGTATCTTGGCCTCTCACCTCGGATTAATTATTTAGAGTTCTTTTGTTTATGTATATATCTACATTTCTTATTAAATTTAGTCATCTTATGTTATAACAGGGTACCCTTGCTGGACTTTTTGAAATTTCCAATAAGTTTGATGTGTCACATGACCCTCTTCCTATTGAAAAAACAAAAGTTGTATTCAAAATGGCCGACTTCAAAAGGGCCGCCATGGTCACCACCCATCTTGAAAAGTTTTCCCCCTCACATATACTAATGTGCCACAAACAGGAAGTTAATATCACCAACCATTCCCATTTTATTAAGGTGTATCCATATAAATGGCCCACCCTGTATATATCATATATCTCTTAATAATACATTATATAGCTGATTGTAGTCTGGGTCCATCTTTTGGTTCCAATTGCGGAGCTCACGCAATTTTTGGAACCTTTATTGATATATTGCAGTATTATAAAAGCATATAGTCCTCTAATTGATATATTCATGCGTAGTGATGAGCGGGAGGTGCCATATTCGATTTTGCAATATTTCGCGAATATTCGATTGAACATTTGTCTTATATTCTTTGAAATTGAATATTCGTCATTATTCTATTTATCTTGAATAATATGCGATTAAATTTTCATATTGGTTGGCTATGGCTATGGCTAATATGTGTATTTTACGAATATTCTAAAATACAAAGTTATAGCAATATATCGAATATTCGTTAAATACACATAAATTAGCTAATATAGTGCTATAATCTTTTTTTTTATAGTCTAATTTTTTTGTCTCTTCTGAACTTCATTTTTGGAAAAAATTGACACTATTAAAAAAAAATACTACAGCACTATATTAGCTAAATTGCACGAATATTCGCTATATTGCTATAACTTAGATTTTTTGAATATTACAAATCTTCGCAAAAACGAAGTTATAGCAATATAGCGAATATTCGTAATATACACATATAGACTGCAATTTAGCTAATATAGTGCTGTACATAAAGAGGAAAATTATAAATCAGTAATGAGAATCGTCTTTATGTAAGATAGTTTATGTTATGCGACAAATAGGCAATTACATATGCGAGTGAATCGGGTCGCATCAGGGCTGTATGCTATTGGGTTGGCTTGGTCGAATAGACGAAGATAGAGAATATAGCGCTATATTCGACAATTCTAGCAAGGCAACCCATTAGTGATACTAGTAATTTTTACAAAATTTGTGATCCTAAATTACTAGCACTAATTTAGTGATATTAAAGTAAATTACTAATATGACTAATGGTTTCAGATAGAAAAAAAACTAATATTCGTTATAACGAATATATTTTAATATATTCGAAATATTCGCGAATTTACGAAGTTGTAATATTCGTACGAATATTTCACTATTCGACTATTCGCCCTCATCCCTTCATGTGCAACGTATCGTCTTATGTCGATATGATTCAGTCTTATCGGCACTTTGTATTATATTTCCATATGCAGCATACTTCGTGCGCACTTGAGCAGGATACAATGTATTTTTATCTTGCTTACCAGTGTTCTGGTATGTTCCTCCGATGCTGCCAATATAATACTTAATACATACGTGGCTTTTCTCCTTCCAAGACCGCTGAATATCACAGTCAGCCCCTGCGCTTGTGCCGACACTCTTTCAGCGCATGCGAGTTAGGAATATCGGGACACCAACTCTGCTTCGTGGCATGTATTTTGTTCTTTGAGAGAAAATCTTTGCTTCTTAGATACCGCGGTATTATCTCTTATAGTTCTTTACCAAACACGTTTCGAAACCTAAATAGTTTCTTCTTCAGTGATCAAAAGATATAATATAAAATGAGGGACAAGTTGCTCCTCATATTGAGCCAATATAATCACTTAAAACCCGGACCGAACTGTGTCACGCCGGTACGGTTGCTGAAGACTTGGAGCAGGCTACAAACTACCATGTGTCTCTTATACACATATTGTGGTACATTCACCTTCTCATAGCACCATTTTACATGATTTCCTTACTTTTAAAACACCTTGATATATAGCCATATAATATGAGAGAGAAAAAAAACCACACACAAACAATATGATATACATATATCTGTAGAGGTTATAGAGCCAGTGGGAGGATGCAGGTCATGTCGATGCGCTGGAAAACAGCCTGGCATCGACATGTCGTGTAAATCTGCCACCGGCCCGTTTATAGAAAACCAAACATTTCTAATTCTGAATTGAGTCCCAAAGGTGCCAACGACCCAAATTCATAGATCATTCTAGATTTATATCTCGACATCTTAGAGATAAAGTCGCCTCCCCTCCAATATTTCTTTACTGATTGAATTGCTGCATATTTCAAACCTGATGGATTACTGGCATGGTGTGTCTTAACTTGTTCGATGCCAATGCCGTACATGTACGGTGCTGGATCGATGTGTAAACATGGCGGACGCTCGCACGTGCAGCGAGCGCCATAGCCAGCAGATCTCTGCAGTTTCAAGCAGCAGAGACCTGCGGCTAATTACCATGACCGGCAATAAAGCCGATCGCAGTAATTAAATGCTTTAGATGCCGTAACTAAGTGAGGTCATGGCATCTAAATACACAAAAAAAACAGTGTGGCCTATTGGGGCATCGGTACTTGCGCTGAACACTTTCAGCCTCGCTGATAAGGCTAAAAGTGTTCATGCTGCAATTCTTATTTTGGCCACCACATGGCAGGCCAGGATAAGAAATAAGCAATATTGAGTTTAAATGGCATTTTAAAAATCCCGGTAGACCAAAATGAAAAATTAAAAAGCACAATTTATAGTCTCATATATGAGCCACAAAATCATCACAAAAAATTTAAGACCAAAAAAAAGTTAAAAAATATATAAAAAATAAAAAAATATTAAAGTTTAAATCACCCCCCTTTCCGTATAATTAAAAAATAAATACCTAAATAACAATAAATATAAACATCATGGGTATCACGTGAACGAAAATGCCCATACTATTAAAATAGAAAAAAAATTCCAATACGGCGAATGGCAAAACGGAAAAAAAAGGGTCCAAATGGCTGATTTGTCATTTTTTCATTGCTTTTCTTACAAATAAAAAATTTATAAAATGTGATCAAAAAGTCATGCACACTTCAAAATGGTATCAATAAAAACGACAGATTGTTTCGCAAAAAATTAGCCCCTAAACAGCTCAGTAGACATAAGTATAAAACAGTTATGGGGTCAGAATATGGTGATGTAAAAAAAAAGTTTTAAAAAGTTTAATTTTTTTATACTATTTAAACAAAAAAAACCTATACATATGGGGTATCGTTGTAATCGTACTGACCCAGAGAATGAAGGGCATGGGTCATTTTTGCCATAAACCAAACACTGTGGGAACAAAACCCATAAAGCTTAATAATACATTATACAGGGTGTGCCATTTATATGGATACACCTTAATAAAATGGGAATGGTTGGTGATATTAACTTCCTGTTTGTGGCACATTAGTATATGTGAGGGGGGAAACTTTTCAAGATGGGTGGTGACCATGGCGGCCATTTTGAAGTCGGCCATTTTGAATCCAACTTTTGTTTTTTCAGTAGGAAGAGGGTCATGTGACACATCAAACTTATTGGGAATTTCACAAGAAAAACAATGGTGCTTGGTTTTAATGTAACTTTATTCTTTCATGAGTTATTTACAAGTTTCTGACCACTTACAAAATGTGTTCAATGTGCTGCCCATTGTGTTGGATTGTCAATGCAACCCTCTTCTCCCACTCTTCACACACTGATAGCAACACCGCAGGAGAAATGCTAGCACAGGCTTCCAGTATCCGTAGTTTCAGGTGCTGCACATCTCGTATCATCTGAATGCAATCGTCTATGCTGTGAAGATACGCGATGTGCAGCACCTGAAACTACGGATACTGGAAGCCTGTGCTAGCATTTCTCTTGCGGTGTTGCTATCAGTGTGTGAAGAGTGGGAGAAAAGGGTTGCATTGACAATCCAACACAATGGGCAGCACATTGAACACATTTTGTAAGTGGTCAGAAACTTGTAAATAACTCATGAAAGAATAAAGTTACGTTAAAACCAAGCACACCATTGTTTTTCTTGTGAAATTCCCAATAAGTTTGATGTGATCAAATGACCCTCTTCCTATTGAAAAAACAAAAGTTGGAATCAAAATGGCCGCCATGGTCACCACCCATCTTGAAAAGTTTCCCCCCTCACATATACTAATGTGCCACAAACAGGAAGTTAATATCACCAACCATTCCCATTTTCTTAAGGTGTATCCATATAAATGGCCCACCCTGTATAGCTGATTGTAGTCTCAGTCCCTCTTTTGGTTCCAATTGCGGAGCTCACGCAATTTTTGGAACCTTTATTGATATATTGCGGTATTATAAAAGCATATAGTCCTTCAATTGATATATTCATGCGCAACGTATCGTCTTATGTCGATATGAATCAGTCTTATCGCCACTTTGTATTATATTTCCATATGCAGCATACTTTGCTCGCACTTAAGCAGGATACAATGTATATTTATCTTGCTTACCAGTGTTTTGGTAAGTTTGTCTAATGCTGCCAATATAATAGTTAATACATACGTGTTTTTTCTCTGTGGGCAGAAAGCGGTGGAGGAATTTTGTTTTATTTTCCAATTCCACCCCATTTTGAATTTTTTTTACCGATTCCCGCCCCTTGTTATGCCATAATTAATGGTGGCATTAGAAAGCACAACTTGTCCCGCAAAAAATAAGCCCTCATTAGTTATGTGATTCGAAATATAAAAAAGTTATGGCTCAAGGAAAATAGGGAAGAAAAATAAAAATGCAAAAACAAAAAAAAACTTGGTATCCTAAGGATTAAAGTGATATGATAGAGTGTGTTTTTCATACACCCTCCTGATATTATTCATGTGTTCTGACACTCTAATTTTAAGCATTCTGCCTGTGCGGCCGATGTACTGTTTAGCACATGGACCTTCTAGGACATATATGACGGTCTCACTACTACATAATAGTGTTTCTTTGATTTCCCATTCAAATGCATTTATCTTAGACGCTATTTTATTCTATTCGTCTTCCTCTCAAACTTAGTGGCTCTACAGTTGCTGCATAAGCCGTATCTGTAGAACCCTTTTAAGTTTGCCCATGGTTTCATAATATATTTTTCCTTTTCTCTTCTTATAGTCGGAGCTACCTGTAATCCTAGGTTTGGAGCTTTCGTATATACTATAGGTGTTTTTTTGGGGATAATTGCTGCCAAAATGTTATCCTCCTGTAAAAGATACCAATATTTATTTATGATGGCTGATATTTTTTTTATATTCTAAATTAAAAGGTAATACTAGTTTAGATGACTCCTCTATTTCATCACTTATCTTTTCTTTTGTTTGAAAAAATCTTTGTCTATCAAGTCTTCTTACTTTATTTAATGAATCGTCTAATAAAGACAATGATTGATGACAAGATTCTGCTTCTATCTCAAATTGGTCGTCCCGTGTACAATTCCTCTTTTTTTTGCGTTCCGTATACGGGCCGTATTTTGATTCCGTATGAGGTCGTATACGGAACCATTCATTTCAATGGATCCGCAAAAGATGCGGACAGCACTCTGTGTGCTTTTCGCATCCGTTGCTCCGTTCCGTGACCCCGCAAAAATTATGAGGCATGTCCTATTCTTGTCCGTTTTGCGGACAAGAATAGGCATTTCTATAATTGGGCCTCCTGTTGCGTTCTGCAAATTGCGGAAGGCACACGGGCGGCATCCGTTTTTTGCGGATCTGCAATATGCGGACCGCAAAAAACGGCGCGGTCGTGTGCATGAACCCTAAATGGTATGTTTAGCAGCCAGCGAGATAAGTGGCAGCTGGTATTTAATATAAAACAATTTTTTTTGCGACCGATTCTTGATGAGTACTGCATAGAAAATTTGATTCTCTGACCTCTATATTGAGGTCAAGGAATTGTATTGATTGCATACTCACATTTGATGCAAATCTTAAATTTAGCTGATTATCATTTAAAATCTTCTATAAATTCCATTAATTCTTCATGTGAATTTTTCCAAACTAAAATAATATCGTCAATGTACCGCCGCCAGAGCACCAGACTCATCCCCAGCTTAGGTGTTATAACATCTTGTTCCCACACTGCCATAAATAAATTGGCATAGCTGAGGGCAATAGACAAACATTTTTTCAAGCAAATGAAAAAATAAGTGATGAAATAGAGGAGTCATCTAAACTAGTATTACCTTTTAATGTAGAATATAAATTTCTATTTATTTTTTTATTCCATTTTATTCTATTTTATTTTAGATTGATGGTTGAATTTTATGAAAGATATATTTTTTCAAAATAAAATGTTACATGTATCATATAGAGCAGGCCATTGATTGAATACTATAGTACTGCAGCTAGGTGGTTATAGCGGGCCGTGCTATATTCAGGTGAGCTCTTCAAATAAGATCTTTATTCCCAGGAACTGTCTGAAAACAGATCCGCCTACTCTCAAAGAGTGGTACATGGAGATGAAAAGAATCCAAAGCTTTGAGAAGATGAGATGGACTTTGGAATTTGATCTAGAGAAATATAATACTATTTGGAACGATGGACAGCTTATCTTACGTCTGACAAGATTGCACAGTTCTTGCTTCAATTTCAGCCTTTTTTTTTTTCTTCTTTGTTATTGCTGAATTAATGGTCCACTTGGGTGTTAGCCTGATTAAGGTGAAGTGATACCTGACTGATCTCCTATTCCCCTACTTTCCCTATTTCACTCTCCTCTCACCCTTCCCTTCCTTCCTTGTTTTGCCTTCTTTTTTACGTTTCGTTATTTTTGAATATACATTATGCCACATACTGTATGATGCTACATCATGTATAGGATTTTTGTTTTTATTACAATGTTATTTTTGTATCAATTTGAGTGATGTAACTCAACCATATCTTGATTTATGATGCTACTGATTGCTTGCATATATTTAAAATAAACAGAATTTGCAAGACGCTACAAGCTTCAAGGTCCTATTATGGGTTGAACATTGGCTTACAAAGTAGCAACCTAGAGTTGGGCTATTTGCTTACTGATCCTTAGATCTCTGCCAGGAGAACAAGTACCTCAAGAGAAGAGAAAACATGAATATTATCCTACCATGAAATACCTGAGCTATGGAGAAGATTCAGAGACATTGAGTATAAGATGGGACCACATACTGTTTTTAGATCTTACTAGAAATTATTTCTTCCATACGGTCTTCATTGTGACCCACTTGTACACTCCCAAAGTCCCAATCTACCTCTTTTATGTCTCTTTCTTCATCCTCCACTGCATTGATTTGGGTTTATCTTATGAGCGATAACTTTCAGCACCTGACATTACTTTTTACTAAGATTTGATCAAACACATCACAGCTCAGCTGAAGGAGGGAAGGTTCTTAAGGAATGTTATTTCAAACAGAATCTAAGGCTTAATATGTCCATCCAACCAAAGTAAGCCCAGACTGAATAAATACTTTCACATTGCTTTCATGTCATCTCTGCTCAGTTGACTTGTCAAACTAACGTTACGTATTTTTACGAATACAGAAGAGAACACGCCATGAAAAGGCAAACGTCTTCCATCTCATCACATCGGCAAAGCAGGAGCAACCAGATCGTGACAGAAATAAACAGCGAGCAGCACAAACCTCAGCTACATGGGTTTTATTTAATCTTGGGCTGGATTAACCACTTCAAGTTCAACCAACTCTGTGATTTCCCAGCATCTCTACCTAAAAATTAGAGGAGCCAAGGACTAAGTATGTTCACTGCTTTTCACGTATTCCACAACTTCATAGTAAATCTTTATTGGAGTTGGAGCTCCAAGTTCTTTTGTTTCTCTTCTTACAGAAACACGGAGGAATTTATCACTGGTCCAATTTTTACTCAAACGTTTGGGACTTTTCCTGCCAATCGCCAGATCAAATGCTAAGAAAAGTGGCTGGGGTTTACTAGAAGAAGTATGGACAATCACTTTACAACATTTTGCTGGCTTTCGAACAGACAAAATGACCGAATGTATGATGAGGTGTGCATCTTTTTATAAATGTGATCCAATTTGCCCAACAAATAAATGTTAAATGTCAAAATTCTGTCAGTCTGTAGCCACCACTAGGGGGTGCTTAGGAGCTAGTGGAATATGGTTTTTATTCTTTTAGTGCATCTCTATCATGCTTCCACCATATTGATAGTCGTGTAAAGATGTGTCCCTCCATACTTTTGGCCTTGGCTTACCATATCCTGAGATGCGTGCCACAAGATAACCAACTGTTAAAAAATATATGGTTTTGTGATACTCTGTCATGAGATGTCTATTCTATATGTATCTATGTGTTGGTACCCACTGGTTGTGTAGTGAATTTCAGCCTCTCAAGGGTATTACTGGCTTGTCAAAATAATGTATTGAATTTATTTCATGAGAAATTGGAGTCCTTCGAGCACCTGTCATCAGAATGAAACTTATTAAACCAGGCATATTGCCTGCTTGGGTTGATCCTTCTGGTTAAAGCGATATCTGAATAGTGCAAATCTATTATGCCATTCAGATGAATACAGACGTTTATTCTATATGTAAATTTGATTTTCAATGATTAAAGATTCGATACTTAGCCCCTCAGTGCACCTCAGCTCCTCTGCTTTCCAAGACCCCCTACCCTTGTCTAACAGGGCCAAGCATCTGCCCTCTGATAGCACACTGGTGCCATGCGAAATGATTTTGGCACATGCACTGTAAGTATCTCTTCTGCTGAAGCAGATGTACTGTGCACATGCCAAAACTGTACCGGCCTTGTGTACCGTTTGGGGTTTTCTATGTCAACATCAGTTTTGACACAGCTCACGACAGTGTTGCGGCCATTGACTGCCTGCAACAGTCTTATGTCACTCATGCATCACATGACCCAATGTATGGGGTGACACGTAACCACTATGGCCAGTCATTGACTGCAGCAGTCACATGAACCGGTTTCAAAATGGATGTTGATGCGGGGAGACCTGAGACCAGCAGAGCCAATGGGGCAACAATGGGGCCAAAACCCAGTTGGGGGGGATCAGGTAAGAATGATTACTACCGTGGATCCAGCCACACTGAGGGGTCTGTAGAAAAGGTCTCCAATGGTGAACACCTTTAAAGGATATGGACACCTTTGTAAAAAAAAAATATTTTGTGGAGTAAATCATTTCTCCAATTGGTTGTGTTTACAGTGTATTTATTTCTTATTTTTTGTTCTGCGGCCTGCTGTGCTTCCTATGCATAGCAGGCTGCTCTCAGTAAATTTACACAGAATTCGTCAGATGATGGACTCTCTGTAACTCCTCTTCACTCCACACAGGAACGCACACTGTCTCCCTTTCCTTCCTCCCCCCTCCCCCCTCCCCCCTTCAGGATGGTCTATTGGTGCAGAGTGTCAGCTGTAAAACATACAGCTGACATTCTGCTTGAGACATCTGTTTAACCTCTTCCATGCTGCGGTCCTTACGGACCGCTGTCTGGAAGGGGCTAACCATTGGGCCGCTGCTCTGCCATGGCAGCAGCCCAATGCTTGAATGGTTAATCCCCCCTCCTTTATAGATGGCCAAGCGTTGCCCCCCCTAACCCCCAGTTCAGCAAGGCAGAGCGCACACAACACCCCCGCCACCCCACCTTTCAAGATGGCAGAGCTCCCCCTCCCCCGTTTAACTCCTTCCATGCAGCGGTCCTTAGGGATCGCTGTATGGAGGGGATAACCATCGGGCCAGTGCTCTGCTGTGGCGGCGGCCTGATGCTTGAAGGGTAAACTGAGGGAGGGAGCTCCCCCATCTGGGCGCTGTGGCAACATCCTGATGGCTACCATGGCAACCAGACGCCTTCACAGACGTCAGGCTTGCTATGGTATATAGGAGCCTGATCAGGCCAAGTGTAATTTCACAATACACTGCAGTACACTATATAGTGTACTGCAGTGTATTGTAAGCCATCAGACCCACTGAATCTCCAAGAACCAAGTGGGTCTAGGTCCAAAAAAATGTAAAAAATAAAAGTGAAAAAAAGTAAAAAAATAAAATAAAATAAGAAAAAAATATATAACTTCTTCCTGAATATACACATAATTGGTTAAAAATAGAAAAAAATGAAAAGCACTACACATGTTTGGTATTTAGGATCATGTTACTTTTACTGCACGGTGAACACTATAGAAAAAAAAGAAAACTATGATGGAATTGCAATTTTTCCCACCGAAAAAATGGTCCATGATAGCGGAATCCATAACGGAATTCTTAGATAACCTGAACCTTGTACGCCAAACCTGAAAAACTAATCGCATTGTTTCAGCTCATAGCTTGAAAAAAAGGCTCTGTGAATGAGCCGAAAACATTGTGACCACAGGAGTGAATAAAGTGTTTGAGAGTGCGGACATTTTTTTCTTTATATGTATATAGTCATTTTTCAAACTGGTGTAAAGTAGAACGGGCTTAGTTGCCCCTAGCAACCAATTAAGACTCCACCTTTCATTTTTCACAGCTCCTTCGGAAAATGAAAGGAGGAATCTGATTGGTTGCTGAGGGCGATGAAGCCAGTTTTTCTTTTCACTTGTTTTGTTAAATCATTTGGCAGAGATGACATCAGTGAGGGACGTTGTCAAGCTCTTACTCCCTGGTAGGGTCAATGAAAGGAGAATTATCCTAAAAAGTTGATATGATCTATATAAAAGATTATTTTTTAAAAGAATGAGAAACTTTATTATTTCCACGGTCATACTTTGCTTGTCATTTTGTAAATATAAAAGTACCATATTGAGATCAAATTATGAAAAAGGGATTAGTAAACCGGAGACTGATGAGTCAGGTCAAGTGGCCCTTATACTCTGATGTTCCCAAATCATATTTGATTGCATCCACTTGAGGATGAAACTACTTCTAACATGGTTTTGGAGAGTGTCACGACCTCGTGGTGAAGACTGTCTCTTTAATAGTTGTCATTAGTAGTGTTGAGCGAGCATCCTCGGCCGAACACCGCGTGTGCTCGAGCGCGATTCTCGAGTCAGTGTATATAAATCTAATTTAGCCTCTATTTCTATGCAGAAGATCACTGTACAGTGAGGGAATCCCTGTGTGAGTCCGTGGCTTAGGAGTCCCTGCTCTGACTCCATATATAGCTATGTCCATATATAAAGTCAGTGCTTGGGGACACCCAGTGTATTTAAATCTAATTTAGCCTCTATTTCTATGCAGAAGATCACTGTACAGTGAGGGAATCCCTCAGTGTGAGTCCGCGGCTTAGGAGTCCCTGCTCTGACTCCATATATAGCTATGTCCATATATAAAGTCAGTGCTTGGGGACACCCAGTGTATTTAAATCTAATTTAGCCTCTATTTCTGAAAAATTTCTGCCGGGATTCGAACTCACAAACTTTCTGCATTAGAGGCTCGAGTACCGCATGTGCTCGAGCGCAATGCTCGAGTCTCCTCCCCACACGTTTCGTGGGTTTTAAGCAGCCAATAAAGGTGCAGGTAAGTACTGTCCTCACTGTAATGCCAGTAGCCATATTGGCTGCTGGCATTACAGTGATTGGCTTGCCGACACACGTCATTGGGTGATATATAGCACCCGATGGTGCATGTTCGGCTCAGACGTAGACAGGGAGAGCAGAGTGTAGGAAGGAAAAGACAGAGTAGGGAGCGAATTTCACAGTTTTTATTCTGAGAAAGTTTTTCAAAGACGCAAAACTCCTTTTAAGGACTACTGTGTGTGTGTGTGTGTGTGTGTGTGTTTTAGAGCAGCAATCTACTGTATTTACCTGCAGTCTCAGGGACATCTGTGCTGAGAATGGGACAGATAGTGCAGGGAGAGAAATTTGCTGTTTTTGCTACCAAAAGCTTTTCAAAGACCCCAAAGTCCTTTTAAGGACTACTGTGTGTGTGTTTGACAGCAGCAAGATATTTATATTTTATACCTATAAGTGACATATACTGTACATCATCCGCAGACTGTGTCTTTAATAATTTGGGCCACATCTAGTGTCCATAGTGTGTGGCTTTGTGTAAAAAATATTAAACTACATCTGCACACAGTGTCTGTATTACAAATTCCAATAATCCGCGCCTAATATAGTGTCCATAATCTGTGGTGTTCTGTGACCAATACTGTACTACATCAGAAAACAGTGTCTGTATTGCATATTCCAATAATCTGGGCATAATATAGTGTCCATAACCTGTGTGTTTCTGTGACATATACTGTCATGCATCCGAAAACGGTGTCTTTAGCGGACAGTAAAACAATCTGCACCACATCTAGTGACAAAACCATTAATATGAAGAAGGCGAGCACTAAGGGACGGGGAAGACGGCGTAATGCCTTGGCCCTGGGCACAATGAAACTGTGCCTGGTGCCAGTGCACCAGAAAAAAAAAACATCCACCGTACCCAGCTTCATGTCCAACTTAGCTGGGCGGCGCAGGACAACACTGTCTAAGTCGGACCAGTGCGAACAGTTGGTCGGTTGGATTGCTGAAGATAATGCTTCCAGTAGGTTAAGCACCACCCTCTCTTCAACCAAATCCAGTCTCTGTATCCAAGAGTCTGGTCAACCGAATCCTCACTCTGATCATCCTTCCTCCCACCATGGAGAGGCTTGCCAAATGAGTGATCCCACACTCGAATACTCCGAGGAGCTCTTTCCAGCACCACTATTACATTTGGCCCTCGCGCCCAGCACGCTTGAAGAGGGACCTGAGATATTGTGCCCTGATTACCAACCTCTTGAGCCTTCACAGTCTCAAGAAGATGACGGTGATGAATGGCAATCATTCGTTAATGAGGTGGATGATGATGAGACACAGTTGTCAATCACTGAGGTTGTGGTTAGGTCAAGTCAGGATGATGAGCAGAGCGAGGAAGTGGAAGAGGAGGTGGTGGACAATGAGGTCACTGACCCAACATGGGAAGGTGAAAAGCCGAGCGAGGACAGCAGTACAGAGGGGGAGGGATCTGCAGCACCGCAACAGGCTGGAAGAGGCAGTGGGGTTGAAAAAGGGAGAAGTCGGCCCACACCAAACAGGCCCGCAACCATTACACCAAGCACCCCCATGCATAAATCTACCTTGCCAAGGGGTAGGTGTTCCGCAGTATGTCGCTTTTTTGAGGAAATTGAAGATGACAAAAGAGTGGTAGTTTGCAACCTGTGCCGTACCAAAATGAACCGGGGCATGAACACTAGCAACCTCACCACCACCAGCATGGTAAGCCACATGGCATCCAAGCACCCTAACAAGTGGGCCGAACGCCTAGGTCCACAATCTGAGTCTGCGGGTCACACCACTGCCTCCTCTTCCCCTGTGTTATGCACTACTGGCCAATCCCCTGTCGAAGGCACAAGCCCGGATGCCCCTCGCCCTGCACCTGGACCTTTGCATGAACCATCAGCAACAACATCCACTTCCCTGTCCCAGCGCAGCGTCCAAATGTCAATAACACAGTCATTTGAGCGCAAGAACTTTAATTCCATCTGTTCAGCATGGATGGGCAGAAGAGGAGGATGAGGAGATGGAGAGTCATCCTGATGTCGACATCGACGTCTTGCCTATTGGTACTCTGGCACACATGGCTGACTTCATGTTAGGCTGCCTTTCCCGTGACCCTCACATTATACGCATTTTAGATAACACGGATTACTGGGTCTTCACCCTTCTTATCCCCCGCTACAAAGAGAACTTCTCATCTCTCATTCCTCAGTTAGAGAGGACGAGCAAAACGGTACAATACCAGAAGGAACTTGTTGAGAGATTGCTCCAAAATTTTCCATCTGACAACGTGGCTGGCAGAGTCCGTACTTCCTTAGGCAACCGATGAAGGGAGACAAGGGGAACACACAGCAGTTCCAACAAAGGCAGGGCAACACTCTCCAAGGCATAGGACACTTTCATGACACCCCGCCAGCAACCTCACCCTGAAGAGCGGCCAAGTGGTACAAGAAGGGAAACGTTTTGGAAGATGGTGAAGGAATACATAGTAGACCGTGTCAGCGTCCTAAATGATCCCTCAGTGCCTTGCAACTACTGGGTGTCCAAGCTGTACACCTTGGAGGTGCTGGCCTGCCCTGCCGCCAGCGTTTTGTTTAAGCGTGTACTTAGTGCTGCTGGTGGCATTATAACAGATAAGCGTACCCGCTTGTCCACTGGCAATGCTGACAGGTTGACTCAGATAAAAATGAACAAGGCCGGGATTGCCCTTGACTTCTCAACTCCACCAGAGGAGAGCTGAGCTGATGATGAACATAAAGGCAATTTCAATCTATCATTTATAATGTACTCAATCTACTGTAGTGTATTCCCATGGACCTTTTCCACCGCAAAAAAAGAGTATATGGTTAAATCCTGTTTTCTCCTCCTCCTCATCCAGATTGTATATATTCCCTCCACTCTAATTTTTTTTAATAGGGTCAGCTCAACTGCAGGCCCTCAACTCAAATTTTTTTATAGGGTCAGCTGAACAGCATGCACTCGAATATAATGTTTTAGAGCGTCAGCTCACCAGCAGGCCCTCGCCCCTAATGTTTTAGAGGGTCAGCTCACCAGCAGGCACTCGCATATAATGTTTTAGAGTGTCAGCTGAACAGCATGCACTCGCATATAATGTTTTAGAGCATCAGCTGAACAACATGCACTTGAAAATAATGTTTTAGAGCATCAGCTGTACGGCGTGCACTCGCATATAATGTTTTAGAGCGTCATTTGAACAGCATGCACTCGCATATAATGTTTTAGAGCGTCATTTGAACAGCATGCACTCACATATAATGTTTTAAAGCGTCAGCTGAACAGCATGCACTCGCATACAATGTTTTAGAGCATCAGCTCACCTGCAGGCACAAGCATATAATGTTTTAGAGTGTCAGCTCACCAGCGGCACTCACATATAATGTTTAAGAGCATACGCTTACCAGCAGGCCCTCGCCCCTAATGTTTTAGAGGGTCAGCTCAGCAGCAGGCCCTCGCCCCTTATGTTTTGGATGGTCAGATCAGCAAGCCCTTGCTCTAAATGTTTTTGAGGGTCACCAGCAGGCCACCAATCATAATTTTTCAAGGGTGTGTATGATGCCCTCCTTTATGTGTAATAAAGGGTGTATTGTAGTGCCGGTTCCTTGTAATTTTTGGCAGCCCTTTCATTTAGTGCATAGGCTTTATGAGTGTAGGAGTCCCACTACCTGAACAATTGTACCACAATGTAAATGAGGCCCTCTTTTATGTGATATACTGGTTGTATCGGAGTGCCTCTTCCTTCTAATTTTATTGCAGCACTTGCACTTTATATACAAGTAAATATACAGGAAAGAATGTTTTCTAACAATTTTTCCTGTGAAATTGATTTTCTGGGGGGTTTTGTGTGTATATTTGTCAGTCTGTAAAAGTGGCATACTACTCGGATAACATGGTTCCCAGCAGCGACCTGGGAGTCCAAGATGCATCCAGACATCGTCCACATGCTGTTCCCAATCCATTTCGGTGGTGTTTCTGTCACTTTCTGACCTTTTCCAATGGACCAGGCACCCTCCCCTCTTCAGAGCAGGGGGTGCCTGGTTGTCTCTAGTGTTGATCACGAATATTCGAATTTCAAATTTTTATCGCGAATATAGGTACTTTGAAAATTCGCAAATATTTCGAATATAGTTATATATATTCGTAATTTCGAATATTAGATATTTTTTTTTTATTTATTTTTTTTTATTTTTTTTAATCAGTACACATGATCCCTCACTGCTTCTAGCTTGTGGGCCAATAAGAAGGCTGCAATATACTTGACTTTAGGAGTAGTAGTGTTTGCGAATTTTGCTCTATATTCGGTTTTTTTTTCGAATATTCGCTATATTGCTATTTATTCTTGTTTTAGAATATTACGAATATTCGAAAAAACGAAGTTATAGCAATATAGTGAATAACGAAGTTATAGCAATATAGCGATCATTTGAAAAAAAAACTAATATAGAGCAATTTAGCTAATATAGTGTTAGAATCTTTTTTTTTATAGTTCAGATGAGAAAAAAATTACAACTATTAGACAAAGAATATTATAGCACTATATTAGCTAAATTGCTCTATATTCGTTTTTGTTTGAATTTTTGCTATATTGCTATATATTCTTGTTTTAGAATATTACGAATATTCGAAAAAACAAAGTTATAGCAATATAGTGAATATTCGAAAAAAATCGAATATAGAGCAATTTAGCTAATATAGTGCTATAATCTTCTTTGTCTAATAGTTGTAAGTTGAAAAATTTGAATCTGAAAATTCGAATTATGGAAATTCGCATATTACACAATCATTACCTTGCTGATTTTTCGAGTAAAAAAAAATTGTGAATTTTCGACGAATATTCTACAAAATATTCGCGAAATATCGCGAATTCGAATATGACCCCTGCCGCTCATCACTAGTTGTCTCCAATTGACTTCCATTATACTCGGGTGCTCGAAGAATATAGAAATGTGTTGGGGCTGAACACCCGAATACTTTGGTGCGCGATCATCACTAATGGTTAATAAAAATAAAATCTCAGCCGTGAGTTAAACTACTATATAAGTACATAACTGATATACTAAATCAATTACCGACTCTGCATGTGATAAAGAGAAAAATATCTGTGATTTTTGAACTATTGATTTAGTAACAGTCTAGTAAGTTATGCCCATATAGAGAAAAGGGCATCAACTCGATCCTCATTCAATTCCCATGAGGGTGTGCTACCATATGATTAAAGGTGAGTGAATCTATTTGCAGATAACGAATCTCCGATTTTTTAGGCACCGAATCGAACCCAAATCTTTTCTGGTTTGATTCTGACAAATCGTGTAAAGCAGCGCCCGCCGCATAAACAATCAATAGTGTTCTATTACCACCTGTCAGTTGCGGCCAAGCAATAACCGGAGTTTGCGGCAGCAACAATAAAAGTAGATACACCTGACGCTGTATCAGATCGAGGGGATGGGCAAAGGAAAATAAAAAAATTCTTTAAAAAATTAACTAAACGAGATAGGAGACATCTTGTGACATAATTGCACAATTATATTGTTTTTAAAAATTGGTCAAGAAGGAAGGACACATCTGCAGGTGTGGACACATATAGGATGGATGTCTCGAGACAGAGTATAGTAAAACATGTCATCTCTCAACATACATATCAGGATACATATGTTGAGTAAAGAGGAAAAGTAAAGAAGGACACATCTGTAGCTCACTTAAAATGCCCTCCCTTCCAGGGCTGAGTGTTCTCAGCAGTCAAGTGTGCAAGAACGGGACATTTCTGTTCGTTGTGAGAATATCAGCTGTACTACATATTTGGATCCATTTTAAGACTATAATCATGTTTTTAGCTAATCTTATTAAGCTCTTAATAACTTTGGAGCACATTTATTATGATCAATGTACCTTCTAATAGGAAAATGTTTTTTCTGAACAATGGAATTTTTGGAAAAATATAGAGGAACATTCATATATATGGTGATCAGCACAAACTCTTCTTTGATAGGGTTAAGATCTAAAAACATAACTGATCAAAGGTTGTTTCACTGCCCAATGATCAGAGGAAATCTGCAGTTTAATTTCACTACAGTGCCTCTAAAGGTGAAATTAAGTATTACATGTGCCCAATAAAATTATTGAGTCATCCATGCAATGCACAGGAGTTAAGGTTTTCCAGAGAGAGAAAGATAATGAAGGGATTAACTTCTATCAAACGGGTTGTGGCAAGATTTTAACCTCTGGTGGAGCTATCTGCTGAGCCGAGCAGTTGCATGGTGCCTGAGCTCCTGCTCCTAACAGTGGATTTCTTTCACTCTCATTACTTTTATTGAGAAAACCTGAGATTTCCTCGAAATAGAAGAGTGCTGCTAACATTCTAGGCACCCAAATATCACCACTTTTGCAGCTGAGGATAGCGCTACACACTTTAAAGCCTGAACTGGGGCTGTGACCGGCGAAAGTAGTTCCGGCCGGGAACCGAAGCCGGCTGGAAGAAGACGGGGCCGCCTCTCTGCACCCGCAAGGTCCTGCAGATAACAAAACCCTTGTCAGCACTGAGAAAGATCAAAAGGCACCCCCTATAAAGTACCTAAGTGGGGCCAGTGACTGCTCCGGTTACACTAAGGTCTGAGCCGAATCGGGTGCCGTGACCCGAACTTCCGGTTTCGGACCTGCCGTTGGCCTAAGAAGAAACAGCTGCGCAGTAAATAGCAGCAGAGCCAGATTTAAATATAGAGTTATGTACTACCACCCGCAGCTGCGGAGGACATAAAATTGGCCAGCAGGGATCTGCTGTAAGGGCCACAAAGTGCTCCAAGTTCGGGGCCTAACATAGTGGGACGTAGATCCCTGCGCTCATCTGAGCTCATCTGCGCTTATCTGTGCTTATAAAGCAAAGAGAATCAAAGTTATGCGCGCATAAATTGGGCCCCTTAAAAGCTGATAACCTGATAAATTAAAATAGGGGATACCCTAACCATACCCCTGGATACCCCCCTGGGTCACTGCTGCTAGGTGGCCAGAGGGCCCTGTTGACACGGGAAGCTGCAACTGCTGCTGCACTTTGAGTATCTAATGTACATAATGTGAAGTGAACAACTTCAGCACCCTTCAAGTCTGGTATTACTGCGATAAAGATCAAATATGGTCAAGATAGGTAACCCCAAGGCAGGTGTACACACCAACCACCCAAAATCCGGGGCAAATAGCGGGGATATGGAGAAATTTATAAAGAAAGCTGCTGCCACATATGTCTCCAAGATGACGAAGACGACTCCATGAGCGGCGAGCCAGAGACAGCAAGAAGAAGCAAGCACAGCAAGCGGAGGTGAGAATGAATCGGATAACCTCCCGATATCTCGCTCATACCTAAAAGAGATTCTGTCAACCTTGCTAGCTACAGCGCTGGAACCTCTGAGCGCTGACTTAATGGCTATAAAACAAGATGCACAACATGGAAAAAAGCTCCGGCACCAGACGGACATAGTGAAGAAATCCCGGTCTTTATTTTTGTCACCAAAATACAGGTGTATACAGCAACAGTGACACTGGAACCCACTTATCCCCACGATCTACGCGTTTCGAACGATGTTGTTCTTAGTCATGATCATGACTAAGAACAACATTGTTCGAAACGCGTAGATCGTGGGGATAAGTGGGTTCCAGTGTCACTGTTGCTGTATACACCTGTATTTTGGTGACAAAAATAAAGACCGGGATTTCTTCACTATGTCCGTCTGGTGCCGGAGCTTTTTTCCATGTTGTGCATTTACCTTCGGACTGGCTTGAGTCCGCCCCGTGCACCGTCACACCGGATCGGGAGGTGAGCTGGCTGTAACTTTTCTACTATAAAACAAGATGTCTGCCATATAGGAATGCAAGTAGAATCTCTGGAGGACTCTCATGCAACAATCCCCCAGCATCAGGCTGCAGTAACACAATGCTTACAAATCTATCAATCCAACCTGAACAACATATATAATGCGATTGAAGATCAAGAAAACCGTGGGAGACGTAATAATTTACGATTCCGTGGAATCCCCGAAACGGTTGGTGCTGGCGATATCCCCAATACAATCGCACAAATATGCCTGCAACTTTTAGGCCCAGATTCCGCCAACAAAATCATTCTAGAAAGGGCACATAGAGCCCTTCGCCCGAAACCGCCTCTATCTGAGCCACCAAGAGACGTTATCTGTAAATTCCTCAGCTTTCCTGTGAAAGAGGCAATATTATCTAGAGCAGTGTTTCCCAACCAGTGTGCCTCCAGCTGTTGCAAAACTACAACTCCCAGCATGCCCGGACAGCCTTTGGCTGTGCGGGCATGCTGGGAGTTGTAGTTTTGCAACAGCTGGAGGCACACTGGTTGGGAAACACTGATCTAGAGTAAGAGACACCAATAACATCATATGGGACGGCCACAAAATCCTTGTGTTCCAGGATCTAGCACAATCTACACAGAAAAAAAGAAGAGCACTCAAACCTCTGACAGATCTGCTAAGGTTTTAAGTGGCGGCTCAGTGAACAACTATTATCCACTCAAACTCAGAGGGAGCTGGTGCAAAAACTACTGGATGAATATTTCCTATTAAATTTCCTCCCAGAAACCTCCCCCCATGTAGTTTGTGATGCCCACAAAGCTTATATAAGAGGCCAATTCATCAGCATCAGAGCTAGACTCAAAAAAGAGAGGGCAGCCCAGATCGATGCTTTGTTAGAAGAGATACACAAACTACAACTCCTTCATAAACACTCATTAGTTACCTCCCACTTAACGAAATTGACAGATCTTAGGTCAGAACTTAAGAACCTTCTGAACAAGGCCTCTGCGAAATACTACCTACATTCCCAGTACAAATATTTTGCACATGGAGACAAAGCGTCCAAATTTATGATGAACCGAATCAAACATAAGAAAGCCCAAAACTACATCTGTAAAATTAGTAAACCAGGAGGTGATATAGCAGTCACAACAAAAGAAATAGCCTAGCAATTCCATAATTTTTATCTCAAGCTATATAACATCTCTCAACATGACCCGAAGAAAGATCCTACTTCATCCCAGAGCCCTGTTGATACCTTTCTTGAATCCTTAACACTCCCCAAACTAGATAATACTCAGAGGGAATCTCTGCAATCTCCTTTTACTAGAGAGGAACTCTTAGCTGCTATAAAAAACCTTCCCAATGGGAAAGCCCCGGGACCTGATGGCCTACCGGCTCTTGACTACCGCTCCTTCAGTAATTCTCTTCTTCCTCATCTTCTGGCCATTTGTAACCAATCATTGCAGGGATCCCCTCTATCACTCGACATGACCAAAGCACATATAACAATCATTCCAAAAGAAGGGAAGGATCCAGGTCAATGTGCAAACTACCGCCCAATATCATTGCTAAATTTAGACCTTAAGCTGCTGGCTAAAATGTTAGCCACTCGTCTATCCATATTCCTGCCCTCCCTGATACATAGGGACCAGACAGGATTTATTAAAGGAAGAGAGGGTCGCGATAACACAGCAAGAATATTAAACGTATTATTCCATGCCAAAAAATATTCCCTTCCCCTGGCTTTCTTGAGCACTGATGTCCAGAAGGCTTTTGATAGGGTTAACTGGAAATTTATGCGAATTACTCTAGAGAAATTTGGCATTCCTAACCCCTTTGTTAGAGCCATCTTTTCGATGTACACTAATGCCTCAGCAGCCATTATAGTAAATGATACGTTATCTTCCACGTTCACTATCAATAATGGCACTAGACAGGGCTGTCTCTTCTCCCCACTAATCTTTGTCCTAATCATGGAGCCACTTCTCCAGGCCATTAGACAGAACGAGAGGATCAGAGGCTTTAGATTGGGCTCCCAAGAACATAAAACTGCCGCTTTTGCTTGTCATAACCTCAAACCTCAAACCCTGAGACCTCTCTTCCTATCATCTATGACTTACTGGAGAAGTTCAGTCCTTTATCCAATTTTAAGATTAATATGAAAAAGTCACAGGTACTGAGTCTGGGCCTTAAACCCACTTTACGGAGAGACCTTGAGATGAAATCCCCATTTAACTGGAACGCCCCATACCTCACCTACCTTGGAGTGAAAATAGGGCCCGACCCCCATAGATTTTTCCAACTCAATTACCTACCCCTTCCGAAATCTATACAGGAGCAACTCTCATCACTACATTTCCCAACGCTGTCATGGTTTGGATGTAAAAATATGGTAACATCTTTAGTAACCCCTAGACTAAGTTACCTTCAGCAAGTCCTTCCAATCCCGATACCAAAATCATTCTACATCTCCCTACCGAAAAGTATTCGTTACTTCATCGGGGCGGGTAAAAAATCTCGACTATCTTTCTCTCTCCTACAGAGACCTAGATCCTCGGGAGGTATAGGTCTACCTAACCCCTCGCTATATGGCAAAGCCATTTTTATGTCTAGAATAATAGATTGGTTTAGACAACCTCCACAGAGGTCTTGGGTAGATATGGAAATTGAAATTTTCTCAACATCTTTTAGGAGTTTATTACTAGGCCCAACTGACCCTAAAATTCCTCTAGCCCAAACCAACCATGTGGTCAAGGCCACTATTGATACCTGCCACTGGTTTCAATCGTCCTCATTGGGGATTCCCCTACCATCCCCGCTGATCAAGTTGAGAGATATAATTAGTGCTGCCCCACTAGCACTAAGACATACTCTCCCTACATATATTTGACAAATGAAAACACCAGTACTCTCCTTCTTTGATGACAATGGGCTGATTTTGGATGGAAAGTCCCTTACATCCATGATCCCGGATTTGAAACCTCATATCCTTCTAATATCCTTTCTCCGAACATTTATATCTAAAAACATCCCAAGACAAGCACTTCTCAGGCCTCTCACCTGGTTTGAAAGCTTGATAGCTAGGATCACGCCAATAACTAAACCAATCTCAACCTTTTATAAGGTACTTAACACTCCCCTCCCTTCACCAAAGCTAGCATATTTGGGTCTATGGGAACGAGATTTAGATTGCTCCTTTATTCCTGAAGAATGCACTAGTCTACTCATGGCACCCCACGTTACCTCAAGATGTGTTAGAATTCAAGAAAATGGATACAAGATCCTCTCTAGGTGGTACAAAACTCCCGATATCACTAGCAGGTACGACCAGACAAATTCAGACATTTGCTGGCGTTGTATGGGCGAAAGAGCTTCCTACTATCATGTGTGGTGGCTGTGCCCATCGATTCAAAAATGGTGGAAGGAGATCTTTAACAAAAGTGATGAAGTGTGCAAAACAAAAATTCCTATGTCCCCCCAATCAGCATTGTTAGGCCTCTATCCTCGATACCCAGGAGTGGTAATGCCCCCTCTCTATAAAATAGTTCTGGCTAGTGCCCGTCTTCTAATACCTAGATTCTGGCTCAAGCCGGAACTCCCTTCCCTAGAGCAATGGATAGGAAAAGTCGATTAAATATATATAGGTTTGAAGAATTAGCAGCTTGGGAAAACTGCAATTACCAAAAATTCTGAACTACCTTTGAAAACTGGGAACACTTCAGGAATTTCAAGTGTTTGAAGCATTGACCCATCATAATCATATTATTTCTCACTGCTGTTATTGTATACCAATATAATGCGAGACATTTACTGTATACTTCTGTTAACTCTCATGTTAATTTTAAATGCTGTTACAAAAACTTGATGTATGATATAAAGCTTTCTAATAAAGCTCTTTTTAAAAAAAAAAAAAAAAACTATAAGAGTCTAACTGCTGGGACTCCCACTGATCAGCAATACAAGGTATTCTATCCACCTATATGCACATAATTGCAGGTGCAGATGCTCAATTCAGCCCTAAAGGTCTGATAGAGGTAGGAGAGTGCTATACTGGGCTATCTTCATCAGTCTCACATCCTCCGATTCTCGTGATTAATGAGGGTCCTAAAAGTCTCACCTCCACTGATCTAACCCTTATCACCTATTCTATCATTAGGTAACTGTGATGAATACCGCACCTCGCGGCCCCCCCCTGACGTCAACTACGTCGAGCTCACGAGATACAGTTTAGTCACTGGTTTCCCAGACGTGACGTTACGCCCTCCCTGGGAGCACATAAGATCAGCTTGGTACAGTTTGCACAGATGCCTCCTGTCCACGCAGGCACAGGGAGGCAGGGGGGTGAGAGACGGTGGTCGACGCGGCCTCCGGCGTAACTCCACACTCTCTCACAACCCCGAGAAGCTGAGAGAGCCTTTTCACTGAAACAGTGAAACAGAGCTTCCTCAGCCCGGTAGATTGCCACCAGCTCTTTGTTTGATATAAGCCCGGTCCACTAACGGAATTATATAGGGTGAGAAACCAACCCACCCAGGAGTGTATACTATGCCGAATCACGGACGTGGGAATTCGTGATCGAGATACAAGGACAGCACAAGATTAAATTATATATTTAATTGCCTTAAGGGTGCACTAGACAATACACGATATACAAAGAGAATATATACAGTAGTCGGATGTGCAAATACAGGTGGTATGATACAACAGAGTTAAACAGAGCAAGGGTCAGTTACCAGATGGATGAGTACTCCTTTGGGTTATGATGAGTTCTGGGTTGCTTTAATGCTCGGCTGTAGTCACATGGGGGACAGTGATGTCAGCAGTTTGTCCACAGTCCCGCCAAACACATTACTCGATGTGACCCCCTTCAAAAAAAAGACCCTGGCCTCTGGCCTGCATGGGTTTTTTCACCTGTAGTCGGTCATGCCTCTCCCTCCATCTGGGAGGAGTCCACCCTCCCTTCCTTGTCCTGGTAGCCAAACATCCATTATGGCCCATAGCTCCAGACCGGAAGGTCACAGGGAGATGGTTCTGGGACCAATGGGTCTGCCTGGTTTCCTGCTAAAGGTAGAGACCAAACATGGCGCTGTTATTAGGTTCCAGGTGGGAGATCTCTGTATCTCCCCTTCCCGGGACTCAACCTCCAAACTACGACCAGGTGCATGTCCGTCTTGGCCCCAGGGTCCCAGATATATAACTGTTTTATGCCTGTGATGGATGGACAATTCATAATTCCTTATGAATTCCTGGTTCCATGTTGTCTGATGGATTTGAGTGATCTGGGTGTATGCTGAGACCCCTACAGGGGGGGTTTCCTGTAGGGTAAGTTGGCCTCTGTGCTGGGTAAGTGAGGCGTGAATTGTACGCTTGTGGCCTGCTTAAAGCCAGGACCCCTGCAGAGTTTACTCCCTCTGCTATCTCACAGTAAATGGCTGGCATTAGATCATAATTCCACATTCATCACAGTGACAACTTAAAATATTGGAACAATTCCTTTAATAAAGAGGAATCCCTTGTTCAGGACTTCCATCAACTCTCTCTGGAGGACCTTCAAAGGGGTTGTCCAACCTCCATGGTAATATCAACTAAGGCTCAGAATGCGTTCAAGATTAAAAAAAGAAAGCCACTAACCTGTTTCCTGCAGCTCTGTCTCGGCATTAAGGCTCCCGTCCTCGCTACTTGCTTGAGGTCCCCTGTGGTCCAGAAGTGTGACATTCCATCTGTCGTCATATGTACTGAAGCAACCATTCACTGGTGTCAACAGTTGCACTCGGGGACACAATTCCACTAAGGCCATTGAATAGCTCCAGTGGTGTATGGGATGTAACACTTCCAAGTCAACGGAGGACTGGAAGCGGTGGAGATGGGGTCCTCTGTACTGGGACTTTGCATCTGTGAACAGGTGAGTGGCTTTCTTTTTTATGTCAAATGCATTCTCTAAATTTCGGACAGCCCCTTTAATTCCCACTGCATTGCAATTACTTAATTTCGTCTTTGGGGGCACTGCAGGGAAATGAACCTGCATAATCCAGCTGATTGATGGAGTTCCGAACAGTTTTTTGTAGCAGTTTTGCACAGTTGTCATTGAATCCATCTCTTGAATTTCCTTGTCTGCGAAGATATCATGAAGTGTCTTTAAATCAAATTCAAATCTGTTCTAAAGTCTTTTATTGCAGGATCGGAGGTAGTAATGTAGAGTACGGGTTTACCAGTGCTAATAACTGCAGAATGAGAACAAGAGCAAGTCATAATTCAAAGAATTATGTGGGATTTGAAGAAAAGCACAAATTTCATAATACGACTGCTCGTCTCGCTCCTGCTGCTGGGGCTGCAATAATTACTAAGACTTAAGAAAATGGAATATTATCGTATCGCACATTATCACGGGAAGCAGAAGGGCACAATCGGCACATGTCTGGGAACACTATTAGTTTCAATCATCATTTATAACTCATCCCCACTCCAAAACAACCTTGTCTGACAAGGCGGACTGCGCTTGTGCAGGGATGGAGCAGACACACGGTAGCCATAGTAACTAAGTAGCCGTTTTACTTCCATAAATTCCTGCACTTTTGACTTGCAGGATGTTAAAGTGATTTTTTGCTAATCACATGGGATATAATCCAACTGAGATATATTAAAAATAGGAGCAAAATGACTCTGTACAAAAGAGCTCTGGGGAGAGATATGTCTGCAGCAATAGATGCAAACTATTCAGGTGAGGAGCGGTATTTCTGGATCATGTTGAGGTGGGAAACATGCAGTTCCATGAAATGTTGAGCTATTATTTATAAAGGTCCCTATAGTTTTAACTACTATGGCTCTAATGATGAGGTGCAGTGGTTCTACTGAAAGGCTGGATTCACACATGCAGGTTTTATGCAGTTTGGGGGTATTTTTTTTACAATTTTTATACATTTAGCTGCATTTTTTAATCAATTTTTTGGTGCCGATTTGGAGCATTTTGTGCAGTTTTTGGATACAACTTTTGTGCTTTTTCGGTGCAGTTTTGATGCAGTTTATGCCTTTTTAATATCATTTTTGATGTATTTCTGGTGGAATATAAATGTGATTTTTTTTATGCACTTTGGGCCAGTTTGTGATATAGTTTAGATGCAGTTTTGATGCATTTGTATAGTTTTTTTTATGTTCTTTGATATAGTATGATGTGATTTTTTTGCTGTAGTCCTTGGAGTAGCTTTTTATATAATTAGTTTTTTTTATGCATGTTAGGGCTTGTTCACACGACCGTTGGTGTCCCGTTCCTGTATTGCGGACCGCACTTGCGGATCCGCAAAACATGGGCACACCGTTCCGTTGTCATTCCGCATCACGGATGCGGACCCATTCATTTCAATGGGTCTGCAAATCTGGAGATGCAGAACGGAAGCACGGAACGGAACACTATGGAAGCACCATGCTTTCTGGGGTTCCGTTCCGTGCCTCCGCACCGCAAAAAGATAGAACATGCTCTATCTTTTTGCGGAACGGAGGGATTGTGGACCCATTCAAGTGAATGGGTCTGCGATCCCCATGCGCCTGCCCCACGGAAGGTGCCCGTGCATTGCGGACCACAATTTGCGGTTCACAGCACGGGCACAGGACACCAACGGTCGTGTGAACGAGCCCTTATGCATATGATTTTCCTGCAGTTTTTGGAGGAGCTTTTGATATAATTTGGTGCTTTTTTTTGTATTTACATTCAGTTTTTGATATTATGTTTTATGCATTTTTGGTGGGGTTTTGATAAGATTTTTTTATGCACTTTGGGGTAGTTTAAAAAAGATATATTTTTAATTCAGTTTGGATGCATTTTTATACGGTTTTTGATGCCTTTGGGTGCAGTTTTGATATGAATTTTGATGCACTTTGGTGCAGTTTTTTGAGTAGTTTTTGATATAGTTTTGGTGCAGTTTATGCAGTTTTCATAAAATATTGGATGCATGTTGGTGCAGCATTGATATTATTGTTTGATGCATTTTGCAGCAGTATTCCATGCATTTGTCACGAGGGTGTCAAGAACCACGCCTGACTCCGTTATACCCGGGGTCAGGAAGTCGCAGCGGTTGGCTGCGCGCTCTATGTAAGATAGGGCTGTTTCCTTATGGTAGCTTTCTGGGTTTGCTTTGCAACCCTTTTTGGCTCACTCAGGGATCAGTAGCTCCTTCTCCTCAGCTGTTTCTTGTCCAGCATTCCCAACCTCCTTATATTCCTCTCTCACACTTCTCTGGTTGCCAGATATAGAGCTTCCTGCCTGGACTTCTATTCTGACCCTCTGGAGCTGTGTTGCTGCGTTCTCTGGTAGTTGGTCCAGAACGTTACCCTCCGGATCCCTGATGGACCTTTGTGGTCTGCTGTGGTCGCCCACCTGGGTGTATGTGTTTGTCTGTATTGTCTGTCCTCTCCCTGGTGTTTCCCTCTTAGTGTCAGTGGTGCGGACTAGCGATCCCACCGGCCCGTTCACTATCTAGGGCTCATTTTAGGGAAAGCCAGGGTTTAGGCACGTGATCGCCGCACGGGTGAGTAACCCGTCTAGGGATGTCAGGGCAGTCAGGTGCCAGCCGCATGGTGAGTCAGGGGTCACCACCTTTCCCTCTCCCTTGGGCAGGGCTTTCCCTTTTCCCTCCCTGTGCGTGACGCTGGTCATTACAGCATTGTTATACAGGTTTTGATCTTTTTTGGTAAACTTTTTATTTGCAGTCAAACCAAACATGGATCCAAAGAATAAAAGTAAATCTTTCCAATACGTTTCCTTACTTTATGATCCATCAACTGAAAAGTTAACACATGAGATAGCCAATACTCAGATGCTTATTAGCTGATCCCATCATTAACTTCCAGACTCAGCCAAATATGCATTTTTTTTTCAGTGAGCAGACAGGAATAAGATACTACCAGACACACCTCATTCAGTAGCTTATCTCCAGTGGGAACAAAGGATCACACATGATTAAATATAACAAGCGCATTCCCAATAAAATCTGCCTTTTTGGAAGAGTCAGGAGGTCCAAATTCACATTAGTTGACCGATATATTGGCAGAACCTTACAAACGATAAGTTGAGAGGCAATGGACCCAGTTGAGAGATGTGGCTTTAGGCGGAAGCCACAATAAAAGGTAAACAGAGTCTTAAACCGAATTGCACATTTATGTATGCGACTTGCTTTTTGTGACTTTGGAATTTGGGTGTTGGTACTATGCTCGACATAGGTGAGAGTGAAGTCTATCAGGAACGTATTTTCTGCCTAGTGTTGCTGGAACTGGGGCAGTAGTGGAACATAGTGGAGCCATTGGTAGGTGGTAGTAGCTTGGGTTGGAGAAGGAAAGTACTGGAGCCAAAATTCTATGCAAAGTATGACTGCGCCTCCTATAGCTATGCCCCTGGAAATCAACCATAACTGGTGCCAGACACAGGCCACAGGCAGGGTTATATCTGGTATTCTCCTCTCTGGTCGGTCAGGCTGTTATTTCATTTTCTTATGGACTCCTGTACACTCGACTGTTGGCTTTCATGAGTTAAAATCAGAGAGTCTCATCACAGTGATTGGGGTTAGTCTCGCTTGCCCTTCTCTGGGTTTGCAATGCTGTGGAATGACACCATGTCCTGTCTTTTGGCAGAGAGCTGGATGGCATCAGTCTCACTCCTGTAACTCCAGAACATTACTAAATTACCATTACTAAATGGTGAGAGGACACGGCTGCTGTGTTCCTCATGCTGTTCATTGGCAGCAAGAAGAATGAGGAGAGAACTAAACAGAGTACAAAACATCTAATGCTCTAAACCCAGCAAACGAGTGCACGGTCCGATGATATCCCTGCAGTTCTGCTGTGTATCCTCTTCTGCAGAAGGAGGACATTTCAATTTAAAGAATGATGTCTGCCCAGAGTTTTTCTATAAAAATGTGTCCTTGAAAAATCTATACAGTGGTTCTGTGACCTCATGGTTTGTTGATCTGGTTCCATACACTAGTGGCAGGCACAACTCGTTATTCTTTCCAGAAACACACTTTTTTTTAAGTTTGGGGAATATTTTTGCTATAAAGAAGTCTATGAAAAAATGCTAAATCTTTTCTTTTGTTCTAAAATCCTGGCAGGAAAATAAGGCGAAAGTTTTGTAACTTTTTGAGATTTTGTGCTGCTCTTGGTGCATTAGAAAAATGGGTGGAAAATTTGGCATGGTTAGCTATGTTACTGAGGCGCAAGCCCGATTTATCAACTGCATATTTTTAAAAAAAGCTGCAAAAAAAAAGGTGCAATCTTACTGCAGTAGGGGAAATGCCATAAAAACGGAAGTAAAATCAATTTTTAAAGATGCGCCAAATGTATCATTCGATGCGCGATGCTTGATAAATTTAATGCAAACTATTTTAAGCAGTCCCATAGAAGTGGATAGAGGGGCGACCATGCATGATTGGAGTGCACTCCGTTTATGGCATGGCCCTGTTCTTGATATAGGAGTGGATCCTAGAGGTAGCACCAGCACCTTTCAAAAATATATGGTGTATCCTATCGATATTCCGTAAATGTCCAGATGGGAATATCCCTTTAAGGATCCTTCATCCAACCAGAGCAATGGGACTACGAGAAATTAAGCCTAATATCACAAATATAAAAGCAGGCAAGAAATCTTCACACCAGAGGATCTTGGCCAAAAAGACCCTCCCCTTGTTTGGACCCATTCATTAGTCCTCCTATCCTCTCCTCTCCTCTTTAACTACTTCCAATACAATTTTTTTCACTTTTTACTCAACCATGCACTTCTTCTCCTGCCATGTCCTCCCTCCACTACATCTGCAGTTTCTCTCCCGATGCTCTCATGAAAGTGACGTATGGTAAAGATCTCATATAGAAGCTTCTAGACAATTTCTCGTTGTGCATGTTTCCATGGCACTCATTATTAAGTCACCGGTGGTCATTTAATTCTTATTATGCATTTGTCAATTTAGGGAATGCATTGGATGCCTTGATATTTAAATGGCAGTTTAGCATGGTAATAATAGAACCAGCACTATCAGCATACACAGGCTGTTTATCTGATTTACAGGACTAGAGACATTAATTTTCTGAATAGCATAGTGGAGCTAAGTGTGTCAGTGCAGCAGAGTTACAGCGACTGATTTTTTAAATATTTTTTTAATTTTTTTAGTAGCAGCACCTCGCTTGGCTATGAGTCAATGAGGTTATGCTTTAATACCAGAAAAAACAGTGACCGTGGAGCATCCTTTCTTCTATGAGGCAGTCAGTCTATGAGGCAGTCAGCAAGCACAAAGAAGTCAATGGGCTGGTGTTCATCGGGGGTGGGTTCACACCATCACACCAATCAAGAAACACAAATAGCATTCTTGTTCACCCCTCCTCCTGGTGTTACGGAAGAAATGCAGGAGTTACCACTACTCTAAATATGCCATCTATCTTCATTCACAACTGTGGTTAGCAGATCTAAGGCAACCCCTAGATATTTACCAAAGTCCATTGCGAGGCAAATTGGACTTGGCTGCTAGAGACCGAGGTTGTATCAATGGAGTAAGGTGGCAATAAACAGGTGCAAGGCCACAGGTAGCAGACCTATCAGATGTATACAAGTAGCAGGAGTGTAAAACAAGCCAGAGTCTAAACCCCCCAAAAAAGGCAAAATACCGCAAAAGAATAACTGTCATATGCAATCAATTGTACACATGCCTATGGTCCAAAATCAAATACAAATACTTACAAAACACTACCAGACCCCATGATATAAATAATGCATTTTAATAAACATATTGAAACAAATAACCATAAAAACAGGTGCAGGCAAAAGGTGACATCACAGAGGAAGGCATAATGGTATTAATACGGTACATACTGCTCCAACAATTAATACAAAAATAGTGCTATTGGAAGCAAGCCCAAAATTTCAAAGCAGAGTCAGTTACCTATAGTGTGCCTCCTCCAAGATGGCGCCAGCTGTTTTATTGTATTATTTGTTTCAATATGTTTAATAAGAAGCCAGAGTCTAAGCCTGGAAAGTCGGTAGAAACCAAAACAGATGACAAGGGGTTAATCTAGAAACAAGCTGAGGAGACAAAGCCAGGAGAATCAGTAGAAGGCTAAACAGTAGATAATGGATTAATCCAGAAACAAGCAAGGAGAACCAGTAGAAAAGTAATAGGAAGACAAATCCTAAAGTAAGCCAAGGTAAATACTCAGGAAGGTCCAACAGAAATGCAGCACAGTTCTGAAAACATTGAACAAACAGGAGCCAGGGAAACAAAATCACAGGCAATGACACACAGAACACGCCTGCCTTAAATCCCATGCCTTGCTCTGGGATTGGACGCCCAGTGTCTGGGCTCACTGATAGGTCGACCAGATGAAGATAAAGACACTTCTATTCTTCTTTGTAAGAGTGAAAGGTGGAATAACTCCAGGGCTGATTATTTCTTTGCGTACTCTACATCACCTGTATAGGTCGAGATCTGTGACACTTTGCACTTCTTATGAAATAAGAATGGAACCAAAACTTATTTTCACCTTGGACTCCTAGAGATCACAAGAGCTTCTTCTATAGTACAGTTCTTACTATAAAGCAAGGCCCATTACCCTCTACTCAAATAAATATTATCAAACTACCACCAATGTTAGGATTATAAACAACAATGGCATTAAAATCACAGCATGAGCACAATAAAAAGTATCTAGAGACATGGAACGTACTCCCTGGACTACATATTGAGTAGTCATTTATGATGTATAGTCTGCACAAACTATGTATGTGATCAGATTATCTGAACAGAATTTCCACAAGGAAAGGTCAGGTAGCGATCTTCCCTCTCATTGACCTTTACATATACAAAAAAGTCTGTGAATTTAACATATTGAGAAATCTGCTGTAGTCACATTTCTAGGTAATAAGTTGCTGTAACCTCTGGCAATGATAAATAAGGAGGTGAAGCCATTGTAGTCCTGTTTAACATGTAAAATGCATAGCCCTGATACCCTCAATACCATGCAAATGTAACTACTGTATATATAAATATATGATTAGGTACAGAAGGAATGTGGAGAACATTAGCTAAAGTACCTATAGAGTTCCTGCCGTATTTTGGGGCAAGGTCCTACTGACACGGCCAGAGGATCCTCATGTGGTCCTAGTGTCTAATACAAGGTCTGATACAATAATGAGCTTTAAAGATTCAGTAGAAAACAAACTTATTTGGAGGTGGCTTTGAAGCAATCATTTTTGGGTCTATTTGTTATGGGATGTACAGAGTAGTGTAGAGGACTGTGCTCAGAGACAGTCGAAGTGTACAGAGCACTGTCACAAATAGTGGACCACACCTGAGGACTAAGTGAGTGTATGTGCTCCACATGGAGAGAACCATGGTCTGTGGTTATGTTTGGATATTGAGCACTCAATGTAGAGAGATGCCACTGCCAAGAAAAAGCAGCAAATAGCCATGCTTGTTGCTGACAACATAGGGAGTAGTGTTGATCGAGCACCACAGTGCTCGGGTGCTCGAGTAGAACACTTTGAAATGCTCGGGTGCTTTACAGAGCACCCGAGCACAATGGAAGTCAATAGGAGAACCCGAGCATTAAACCAGGCACCCCCTGCTCTGAAGAGGGGAGGGTGTCTGGTTCATAGGAAAAGGTCAGAAATTGATGGAAACACCACTGAAATGGTTTGGGAACAGTATGGGGAGGATGTTTGGATGCATCTTGGACTCCCAGGTCACTGCTGGGAACGATGTTGTCCGAGTAGGACGCCACTTTTACAGACTGACAATAATACGCACCAAACCGAAGATAAAATTAATTTTAGAGGAAAAATTGTTAGGAAACATTCTTTCCTGTAATATTTACTTGTATATAAAGTGCAAGTGCTGCCAAAAATTACAAGGAAGAGGCACTCCGATACAACCTGTATATCACATAAAGGAGGGCCTCATTCACATTGTGGTACAATAGTTCAGGTAGTGGGACTCCTTCACTCATATACCTGCACTCCAATACACCCTTTATTACACATAAAGGAGGGCATCATACACACCCTTGAAAACAGAGCCATCCACAGATCCCCCATAACAGTGTCCTTACAGCAGATGAGTCTGTGGACACAGAACAATGCCCTAGCTAACGCTTTCCCTATTGAATCAGCAGCAGCAGCACTGTCCCTCCTCTCACTGATAATGCAGATTCCGAATGAATCTAAAATGGATGCTGTCCAGGAGGTGGGACTGTCTGGGAGGGAGGGTCTGCTGCTGATTGGCTGGAATGTGTCTGCTGACTGTGAGGTACAGGGTCAAAGTTTACTCAATGATGATGTATAGGGGGCGGACCGAACATCGCATATGTTTGCCCGCCGCGGCGAACGCGAACAAGCTATGTTCGCCGGGAACTATTCGCCGGCGAACTATTCGGGCCATCTCTACTGGCCAGGTGTCATGAAACTGTCCCAAGCTTTGGAGAGTGTTGCCCTGTCTCTGTTGGAACTGCTGAGTGTTCACCTTGTCTCCCCTCCTCGGTTGCCCAAGTAACTACGTACTCTGCTGCCAGTGTTGTCAGCTGGAAATTTTTGGAGCAATTTTTCCACAAGGACCTTTTGGTATTGCACCATTTTGCTAGTCCTCTCCACCAAAGGAATGAGAGATGAGAAGTTCTCTTTGTAGCGAGGGTCGAAAAGGGTAAACAACCAGTAATCGGTGTTGGCCAAAATGTGTATAACGCGAGGGTCACTGGAAAGGCAGCATAACATAAAGTCAGCCATGTGTGCCAGAGTCCCAATAGACAAGACTTCGCTGTCCTAAGCAGGAGGATGACTTTTCAGTCTCCTCATTCTCTTCGGCCCATCCACGCTGAACAGATGGAATAAACCTGCTATGGGTACTACCCTCTGAAGCGGAGGTAACCGTCTCCTGCTCCTCCTCCTCCTTATCATCCAATTCGTGCTGAAAAGACGAACGGAGGGTGGTCTGGCTATCACCCTGTGTACTGTCTTCCCCCATTTCCACCTCTTCCACATGCAAAGCGTCCGCCTTCATTGTGAGCAGCGAGCATTTCAGTAGACACAGAAGTAGGATGGTTACGCGGATAATAGCGGCATCGCTGCTCACCATCTGTGTTGATTCCTCAAAGTTGCGTAAAACCTTACGGGGACCAATGCACTTGTAATAATACTGATCGGACTGGTATATTTCACACAGGACGTGTATCAGTCTGGTTGGGTTTAATTCACAGATTTTTATTTTTAGTTTATATTACTTTATTATGGGGGCTACCGATATGCACAGCGTCCGTCTACTGTGTATCCCCTTGATCATGAAGTCCTTTTGTGATGACAATCATATTGTACTTCATAGGTCTTTAATATAATGGTGGGCTCATCCTTTTTCTCCCTGATGTACTCTTTATTTGAATTATTATTTTTTGAAATATGTGATGGTGGGATACATGTGACACACTATTTATGTATTCTTGTTTTACTTGCGTAGTAATTTGCAGCATTGGGTGCATTAGATATTTAAAATGCCCGTGCTCTCTGACCCATACAGTAATGTGTTTCTTTCACGAGACTTGTGTTCTGTCTTGGAGCGCGGAGTGTGCAATGCGGGCTGGTGACTTTGGGGTGTGGGACGGGCGTGCTGCGGTCATGTGACCATGAGTGGCCGCATGATCTCTGGCGGCCCGCCTCCCTTCCTGGACTCTGGGAGTGCGTCGTATCTCTGCGTTCCAGATACGGGCCGGATATGCCGTTATCAGCTGATAGTTGGTCGCGACAGTTCCGGTGTGAGTCAGGAGCATGCGCATTCTTCACAGTGAGACGTCGTTCCCTTCCATGCTGGTGGGTTGCTCCTATCTTATTCATTTATGTAATCATGCTTTTAATTTTTGCACCTGTCACTTTCACGATGGATACAGTTGCAAGAAAAAGTATGTGAACCCTTTGGAATGATATGGATTTGTGCACAAATTGGTCATAAAATGTGATCTGATCTTCATCTAAGTCACAACAATAGACAATCACAGTCTGCTTAAACTAATAACACACAAAGAATTCAATATTACTATGTTTTTATTGAACACACCATGTAAACATTCACAGTGCAGGTGGAAAAAGTATGTGAACCCTTGGATTTAACAACTGGTTGAAACTCCTTTGGCAGCAATAACTTCAACCAAACGTTTCCTGTAGTTGCAGATCAGACGTGCACAACGGTCAGGAGTAATTCTTGACCATTCCTCTTTACAGAACTGTTTCAGTTCAGCAATATTCTTGGGATGTCTGGTGTGAATCGCTTTCTTGAGGTCATGCCATAGCATCTCGATCGGGTTGAGGTCAGGACTCTGACTGGGCCACTCCAGAAGGCGTATTTTCTTCTGTTTAAGCCATTCTGTTGTTGATTTACTTCTATGCTTTAGGTCGTAGCCCTGTTGCAACACCCATCTTCTGTTGAGCTTCAGCTAGTGGACAGATGGCCTTAAGTTCTCCTGCAAAATGTCTTGATAAACTTGGGAATTAATTTTTCCTTCGATGATAGCAATCCATCCAGGCCCTGATGCAGCAAAGCAGCCCCAAACCATGATGCCCCCACCACCATACTTCAAGTTGGGATGAGGTTTTGATGTTGGTGTGCTGTGCCTCTTTTTCTCCACGCATAGTGTTGTGTGTTGCTTTCAAACAACTCAACTTTGGTTTCATCTATCCACAGAATATTTTGCCAGTACTGCTGTGGAACATCCAGGTGCTCTTGTGCAAACTGTAAATGTGCAGCAATGTTTTTTTTGGACAGCAGTGGCTTCCTCTGTGGTATCCTCCCAAGAAATCCATTCTTGTTTAGTGTTTTACGTATCATAGCTTCGCTAACAGGGGTGTTCGCATATGCCAGAGACTTTTGTAAGTCTTTAGCTGACACGCTAGGATTCTTCTTCACCTCATTGAGCAGTCTGCGCTGTGCTCTTGCTGTCATCTTTACAGGACGGCCACTCCTAGGCAGAGTAGCAGCAGTGCTGAACTTTCTCCATTTATAGACAATTTGTCTTACCGTTGACTGATGAAAAGCAAGGCTTTTGGAGATACTTTTATAATCCTTTCCAGCTTTATGCAAGTCAACAATTCTTAATCGTAGGTCTTCTGAGAGCTCTTTTGTGCGAGGCATCATTCACATCAGGCAATGCTTCTTGTGAAAAGCAAACCCAGAACTGGTGTGTGTTTTTTATAGGGCAGGGCAGCTGTAACCAACACCTCCAATCTCATCTCATTGATTGGACTCCAGTTGGCTGACACCTCACTCCAATTAGTTCTTGGAGATGTCATTAGTCTAGGGGTTCACATACTTTTTCCACCTGCACTGTGAATGTTTACATGGTGTGTTCAATAAAAACATGGTAACATTTAATTCTTTGTGTGTTATTAGTTTAAGCAGACTGTGATTGTCTATTGTTGTGACTTAGATGAAGATCAGATCACATTTTATGACCAATTTGTGCAGAAATCCATATCATTCCAAAGCGTTCATATACTTTTTCTTGCAACTGTATCAATGGTGTAATCATGAACAATTATGGAATTATAATTTCCAAACACTCTTTATTGATGAGTATAAATCATAAAAGTGCTGAGAAGAATAAATATAGGGCGGCTCACTAGAGCCCAAAATATGGAATGAGGTGCTCTATCCAAACAAAGCGTACCCAACGCTTGTATGTGGGGAATTTATATAAGAAGTATAGGGATGGCACTCTGATCATAGGTAGTGCATGGAAGAAAGTATTTTATTAATAAATAGCTGATTGCTGGTAGTGGATACAAATATAAAAAGTTGTCTAGATAAAATAGGTAAATAGGTTAATAATACTAATAAATATCCTAGGTCTAGAATGGTGTCCTCCTAGATGTATAAAATGTACACAGCATAAATAAAGTACTAATTAAGTAAATCCTAGGTCTAAAATAGTGTCCTCCTAGAAATATAAAATGTAAAATATACACGATATCAATGCATAAAACATAATTGGAAAAGGTAAGTAGAAAAAGTAAAAATAAAAAATGATAATAAAAATATCCAATTGGATGGTGATGATAAAAGTCAGATAAACCTACTGACGGTAGGTGCAGATATCAAGTCCAAATGCTGTCACAAGAAGAGTGATATAAGTGAGAGGTGGGGGCACCCCTTTTGAGGGAGATGGTAATGTTGAGTTCAATCTGAATTTGCCCACTTTGTTTCAAATAAATATAGTATTCACCTCCGATTGTAATTGTTTGTTTTCACAGATATCCAACAATAGTTTTGTAATAAGGTACTGCTATTCTAGCAGGTACGTTACCCTCCTGTAGATCAGAGGTCGGCTGGTGAGCTGCTCCTGGCGGGCGGGTGGCGTCCACGTGTGTTGTTCCCACTCGAACTCTCTGTTCCCGCTTACGGAGCAGTATGCTCTGCTGCTGTAGCTGTTCGTCACTTCCGGTGACGTCACTTGCGCTCACTGGCTCTCCCGCTCGATTCTCATCGGCGTTGCACGTGGTGTCCGATGGCGGGAATAAACGGCTGCGGCTTTTCAAAAGTAGAGGTTGCTCCGGAGCTCTCGAAGTTTTGTTGGGATCCTTATGGTTTTGGCTAGCTTGGTATGAGTATGGCTACCTCAAATTACCCCATACACGTTTCGGAGCTTGCTGCTCCTTCATCAGTGGGAATGGGTAGCCTATTTTCTTTGTTCTATATATATGGTCCTGATTGGATCCAATTGCGGTTTCGGGGGCGTGGTTATGGACCTTAATTCTTGGTGTTTAGTAACACTTGTCCTGGCTTTGCAGGTGAAATGGATGGGATTCAGATATAACACTGTGATATACATGAAGAAGCGGACAAGATACGGCCATATTGTGCCACAATGTCTGGGTCATGATGGTTGTATTTTTTAGACAGAAATAGAATAAAATTAGAATAAAATTTAAATTCAAATTAAAATACATAAAATCTGTATGTCTCCGTGTGTTTCTGTACACTTGATATAAATGTGGATATCCATATATCATCAGCTTATAAAAGAGTACCTATATTATAATAGAATAAGAGTGCAAATATAAATATAAGTGCGAATATAGAGACTCGAAATTTGGGATAATGACATCAATGTCGGACATATTGTAGGCTTGGATATATTGTACTAGAGATGGATACCAAATATTATAGTCCCCTAGTTACGTGAATTCAATGCCCTTTGAGGGGGTATTCACGTAACTAGGGGACTATAATATTTGGTATCCATCTCTAGTACAATATATCCAAGCCTACAATATGTCCGACATTGATGTCATTATCCCAAATTTCGAGTCTCTATATTCGCACTTATATTTATATTTGCACTCTTATTCTATTATAATATAGGTACTCTTTAAATTTTATTCTAATTTTATTCTATTTCTGTCTAAAAAATACAACCATCATGACCCAGACATTGTGGCACAATATGGCCGTATCTTGTCCGCTTCTTCATGTATATCACAGTGTTATATCTGAATCCCATCCATTTCACCTGCAAAGCCAGGACAAGTGTTACTAAACACCAAGAATTAAGGTCCATAACCACGCCCCCGAAACCGCAATTGGATCCAATCAGGACCATATATATAGAACAAAGAAAATAGGCTACCCATTCCCACTGATGAAGGAGCAGCAAGCTCCGAAACGCGTATGGGGTAATTTGAGGTAGCCATACTCATACCAAGCTAGCCAAAACCATAAGGATCCCAACAAAACTTCGAGAGCTCCGGAGCAACCTCTACTTTTGAAAAGCCGCAGCCGTTTATTCCCGCCATCGGACACCACGTGCAACGCTGATGAGAATCGAGCGGGAGAGCCAGTGAGCGCAAGTGACGTCACCGGAAGTGACGAACAGCTACAGCAGCAGAGCATACTGCTCCGTAAGCGGGAACAGAGAGTTCGAGCGGGAACAACACACGTGGACGCCACCCGCCCGCCAGGAGCAGCTCACCAGCCTACCTCTGATCTACAGGAGGGTAACGTACCTGCTAGAATAGCAGTACCTTATTACAAAACTATTGTTGGATATCTGTGAAAACAAACAATTACAATCGGAGGTGAATACTATATTTATTTGAAACAAAGTGGGCAAATTCAGATTGAACTCAACATTACCATCTCCCTCAAAAGGGGTGCCCCCACCTCTCACTTATATCACTCTTCTTGTGACAGCATTTGGACTTGATATCTGCACCTACCGTCAGTAGGTTTATCTGACTTTTATCATCACCATCCAATTGGATATTTTTATTATCATTTTTTATTTTTACTTTTTCTACTTACCTTTTCCATTTATGTTTTATGCATTGATATCGTGTATATTTTACATTTTATATTTCTAGGAGGACACTATTTTAGACCTAGGATTTACTTAATTAGTACTTTATTTATGCTGTGTACATTTTATACATCTAGGAGGACACCATTCTAGACCTAGGATATTTATTAGTATTATTAACCTATTTACCTATTTTATCTAGACAACTTTTTATATTTGTATCCACTACCAGCAATCAGCTATTTATTAATAAAAATACTTTCTTCAATGCACTACCTATGATCAGAGTGCCATCCCTATACTTCTTATATAAATCATAAAAGTATTTTGTATCTTTTTTTCTTTTTTTTTCTGTAAAAGAGTAATACTTTCTCTTAAAGTGTCAAATGTGCAATAATTATTGTACAGAATAAGAAAGTGAGGATCATGAATAATCACAAATAATGTAAAGCATAAACATTAGGTAGGTAATGGTGAAAAAAAAGGGAAGGGGGGGATACAGCTTGTTGAGTCGTCAAGTCTGGAATGCAGCCATCTGGAAGATTTAATCTACTGTAGGGATTTGTGTAGTAATACTGGGTATCACTTGTTTTTCGAAGCCTCTAAATGATGCCCAAGGGTACCAGTGGTCCTGGTTTCCCAACCAGCTATCTGCTCCATTCTATAGATATCGTCACATTTATTAAGCCACATAGTTAATGTGGGAGGTGAGTCATTTCTCCAATTAGAGGCGATAAGTATTCTAGCAGAGGCCAGCAAGGAGGTTATCAGTTTCTTTGCATGTCTAGGGAGTGGTATCGGATCTAACAGGTTAAGTAGGCATGTTTGTGGTGTTGGTTGAACTTTGGTTTTACATATCTCACTAATCGAGGAACATATGGTGTTCCAAAAGGAAGTTATATGGCTACATTGCCACCATATGTGGATAAATGAACCGGATTCTTGTTTACAACACTAGCATAGGTGGCTGATGTCTGGATATATTTTGTGAAGGACCTCCGGGGGGTAGTACCACCGTGTGAGTAGCTTATTATAATTCTCCTGTAAGCGAACGCATGAGGAGATCTTTGGGGTGAGTGCTAAGCATTTGTTGAGGGATTCTTGTGACAGTGTTATTTGTAGGTCCTTTTCCCATTTTATCATAAACGATAGGGTTTCAGGTTTGTTATGTTGAAGTAACTCGGCATATATAGTAGTTATCTTTTTAGTTGGCTTTTTCAATTGTAATTGAGTCGGGCTTGTATATTTTGCTGGAAGTAGTGTTTTTATAGAGTTTTTGACATGTGACAAATGGAGGTAGGACAAAGAGGGTACGTGGAAGGGCTGTTCCCAATTTTCTAGTAAATATCCATGCGAATCCAGCAGGTCTATGATTGGAGTAGTAAGACGTCTGAGGGAGCTAGGAAGGGTCTGGAGGAAATGAGGTGGCGCATCCCAAAGTATATCTCTTATTTGTAGTAAAGGAGATATAGGGGTAGAAATCAGCAAGTGTTTTAGGTGGAGATTCCATTAATTATGGAATTATAGTATATGAAATATATCTACACTTGTGTATGAAATCTATTTATTAGATGAAAAGATAGATAGATAGATAGATAGATAGATAGATAGATAGATAGATAGATAGATAATATGATAGATAGATAGATAGATAGATAGATGATCTGAAGCCATTACAGAAAATTCTGCTGGTTTAATAAATGAAGAACAAGGAGATGAATAGAATGCTGTAATCCCCTAGTTACTAATCACCCACATAGTTACAGGGGTCACTCGAGTTCCCGGATTACCATCGTCCACCCTTGTCATGAGCACTGGACTAATCAATTTAATGGTCAAGCAAACATTGGAGGCAGTGGAAGAAAAGCTGGGTCAGATCTTCCCAGTACATGTACATCTCTTAGTGATACGGCTCCAGTTTACTTTATATAAAGCATTGGATTACTGGAATATCTAACATCATAATATTTCAATGTACTTTATGATTGTTCTAAGCATTGATTGTCATATAAATCTGAAGCACAAAACAACGACAACCAGCAAAAAAATATATAAAAAAATTGGATTTAAGTAATGATGAGACACTGTATATTGCAGACCTGACTGTGTCGTTTGGCATAGCTCATCGTTTTATATCATAGTCTTTATATAAATCAATGGTGTGCAAAAGTAAAGGTTAATGACAAAATGAGCCCTGCCACATTTTTACTAAAATACACTCACTGACAATGAAATAAAATAATACACCCAGATAGAAATGTCAGATTGCCACAAAACTCCCCCTGCAGCTATGTCTAATCCAGATAAAGATGTAACAAGTTAACAGTCGCAGTCATAACTAGAGATTTCTAGAATTTCCCAAAAATTTGATTCGGCTGGTTCGCCGAATTTTTCAAAAGAATTGGGTTTGATCCGAATTTATTTGCAGTGAATCGTGTAAAGAAACCTGCTATTTCCTGGCTGCAGAGAGCCTTTAAGCTGGGTTCAGACCTGGGCATATCGAAGGAGCGCTCTGTATGCTCGATTGTATCGCGCGTTTACAGACGCGCCTCCGGCAACAAGCAACGCCCATAGTCGCGCGTTCCCGGAAGTCTATGTACGGGAACGCGCGACCATACGCCCCCAAAGAAGCTCTTGTACTTCTTGGGGCGTATGGCGTTTAACAGCGCATTCGTACGCGCTGTAAAACGCTCAGGTGAGAACCAATCCCATAGGGAAGCATTGGTTCTTGCCTGTTGAGCGTAGGAACGCGCTGTAAAATGCTCAGGTGTGAACCCAGCGTCAGAGTGGTGTAGAACACTGTGCCTTGCAGTAACACGCATAGGGAGTCTGCTGTGGTAGTGAAATAATACTGTGAGTCCGTATGACATTCAGATATTAGGGCAGTCACGGGGCCAAACTGAACAAATAAATCAGGTGTAAACTCAGCCTTACAGGTCAATGTTAGCGTCAAGAAGAAGCGCACTCCTTTTACACCGTCGGCAGCTGTGCAGAGGGTGTCAGCGTAAGTTTGTGTTGACGTCACTAATTATTTTGCCCTTCCTCTGATCCGTCACAACAATAACTCCCAAAAAACGGATCCTGTCTGTGGAGCATCCGCCTTCACTCAGCATAAGTCTACAGAGTGGCCCTATGACATAGTGGTGAGATGGAAGCAGCATGAGGAGACCACAGAGTGGCCCAATGACACAATCTGTAGGTGGAAGCAGCATCAGGAGGAGGCCATATAGTGGCCAAATAACAGTGTGGAGTTGGCAGCAGCAGCATCAGGAGGCCACAGAAGGGCACAATGACAGTGTTGAGGTGGCAGCAGCATCAGGAGGCCACAGAGTGGAACAATGACAGTGTGGAGGTGACAGCAGCATCAGGAGGCCACAGAGTGGCACAATGACAGAGCATGGAGGTAGCGGCTGCAGCAGTATCAGGAGGAGGCCACAGGGTGGCATAATGACAGTGTGGAGGTGGCAGCAGCATCATCAGGAGGCCACAGAGTGGCAAGGTGACATAGTGTGGAGGTCACAATGGGGAAAGTTTTGTGTACTGTACCAGTACACCGAATGATACCTTCTGGCGCAAAGACACGACCTCAGTAGATAGATAAAGGATCTTTTATTAATGAGTGACAACGCGTTTCGGAGTGAATGTACTCCTTTTTAAGTCTAAAAAAATCTCAAAGTTAAAAAATTAAAAAAAAGGGGGGAGGTTGTGCAAAAATAATATATATATATATATATATATATATATATACAGTATATACACACACACACACATATAAATATATAAATAGATCAATAAATATACAAATAAATATGTGTACACACACAAATCAATAGATACATTGTTGGAAGTGGTTAAAAATGTACACGCATATATAGATATATATCATAATATGAACGGGGAAAATAATTAAATAATAATAAAAACTGCATATACAAACCGGATTCCAAAAAAGTTGGGACACTATACAAATTGTGAATAAAAACTGAATGCAATGATGTGGAGGTGCCAACTTCTAATATTTTATTCAGAATATAACATAAATCACGGAACAAAAGTTTAAACTGAGAAAATTTACCATTTTAAGGGAAAAATATGTTGAATCAGAATTTCATGGTGTCAACAAATCCCAAAAAAGTTGGGACAAGGCCATTTTCACCACTGTGTGGCATCTCCCCTTCTTCTTACAACACTCAACAGACGTCTGGGGACCGAGGAGACCAGTTTCTCAAGTTTAGAAATAGGAATGCTCTCCCATTCTTGTCTAATACAGGCCTCTAACTGTTCAATCGTCTTGGGCCTTCTTTGTTGCACCTTCATCTTTATGATGCGCCAAATGTTCTCTATAGGTGAAAGATCTGGACTGCAGACTGGGCATTTCAGTACCCGGATTCTTCTCCTACGCAGCCATGATGTTGTGATTGATGCAGAATGTGGTCTGGCATTATCTTGTTGAAAAATGCAGGGTCTTCCCTGAAAGAGATGACGTCTGGATGGGAGCATATGTTGTTCTAGAAACTGAATATATTTTTCTGCATTGATGGTGCCTTTCCAGACATGCAAGCTGCCCATGCCACACGCACTCATGCAACCCCATACCATCAGAGATGCAGGCTTCTGAACTGAGCGTTGATAACAACTTGGGTTGTCCTTGTCCTCTTTGGTCCGGATGACATGGCGTCCCAGATTTCCAAAAAGAACTTCGAATCAAGACTCGTCTGACCACAGAACAGTCTTCCATTTTGCCACACTCCATTTTAAATGATCCCTGGCCCAGTGAAAACGCCTGAGCTTGTGGATCTTGCTTAGAAATGGCTTCTTCTTTGCACTGTAGAGTTTCAGCTGGCAACGGCGGATGGCACGGTGGATTGTGTCTACTGACAATGGTTTCTGGAAGTATTCCTGAGCCCATTCAGTGATTTCCTTTACAGTAGCATTGCTGTTTGTGGTGCAGTGTCGTTTAAGGGCCCGGAGATCAGGGGCATCCAGTATGGTTTTACGGCCTTGACCCTTACGCACAGAGATTGTTCCAGATTCTCTGAATCTTCGGATGATGTTATGCACAGTTGATGATGATAGATGCAAATGTTAATTGGTCTTCCAGCTCTTCGTTATGCTCAAATTAACTTTTTCCAGACTCTTATTGCTACTTGTCCCAACTTTTTGGGGATTTGTTGACACAGTGAAAATTGGAATCAACGTATTTTTCCTTTAAAATGATACAATTACTCGGATTAAACGTTTGATCTGTCATCTACGTTCTATTACAAATATAATATTGACATTTGCCATCTCCACATCATTGCATTCAGTTTTTATTCACAATTTGTTGTGTCCCTAGTGACCGGCGGGCCAGTCCATAGCATCAATGCCTTCGTCTTGCAGGAACTGCTGACACACTCCAGCCACATGAGGTCTAGCATTGTCTTGCATTAGGAGGAACCCAGGGCCAACCGCACCAGCATATGGTCTCACAAGGGGTCTGAGGATCTCATCTCGGTACCTAATGGCAGTCAGGCTACCTCTGGCGAGCACATGGAGGGCTGTGCGGGCCTCCAAAGAAATGCCACCCCACACCATTACTGACCCAATGCCAAACCGGTCATGCTGAAGGATGTTGCAGGCAGCAGAACGTTCTCCACCGCGTCTCAAGACTCTGTCACGTCTGTCACATGTGCTCAGTGTGAACCTGCTTTCATCTGTGAAGAGCACAGGGCGCCAGTGGTGAATTTGCCAATCTTAGTGTTCTCTGGCAAATGCCAAACGTCCTGCATGGTTTTGGGCTGTAAGCACAACCCCCACCTGTGGACGTCGGGCCCTCATATCACCCTCATGGAGTTTGTTTCTGACCGTTTGAGCAGACACATGCACATTTGTGGCCTGCTGGAGGTCATTTTGCAGGGCTCTGGCAATGCTCCTCCAGTTCCTCCTTGCACAAAGGCGGAGGTAGCGGTCCTGCTGTTGGGTTGTTGCCCTCCTACGGCCTCCTCCACGTCTCCTGATGTACTGGCCTGTCTCCTAGTAGCACCTCCATGCTCTGGACACTATGCTGACAGACACAGCAAACCTTCTTGCCACAGCTCGCATTGATGTGCCATCCTGGATAAGCTGCACTACCTGAGCCACTTGTGTGGGTTGTAGACTCCGTCTCATGCTACCACTAGAGTGAAAGAACCACCAGCCTTCAAAAGTGACCAACACATCAGCCAGGAAGCATAGGAACTGAGAAGTGGTCTGTGGTCACCACCTGCAGAACCACTCCTTTATTGGGGGTGTCTTGCTAATTGCCTATAATTTCCACCTATTGTCTATCCCATTTGAACAGCATGTTAAATTGATTGTCACTCAGTGTTGCTTCCTAAGTGGACAGTTTGATTTCACAGAAGTGTGATTGACTTGGAGTTACATTGTGTTGTTTAGGAGTTTCCTTTATTTTTTTGAGCAGTGTATATATATATATATATATATATATATATATATATATACACACACACACATATACACCCATATACACACTAATACACACATATAGTCAAAATTACCATCAATAAAATAAATTAAAATACTATGATATGGTCATATATGATAAAAAGATACTAGGGGAGTTGAAGGATTTATACTAGGGGAGATGAAGGATTTAATTAAATTGTGGACCCAAATAATGATAATATAGAGGCAAATATTGTAGGGGGGGTTTGGACTGGGTAATAAATATGGATGGATGAAAAATAGATGATGGATGCGTCGAACGGATGACATACAGAGGGAAGGAGATGGGAAAAAGGAACCAAACCATAAAATGAGCCACTGATAGAGTTGAGCGAACACCTGGATGTTCGAGTTCGAGAAGTTCGGCTGAACTTCCCGGAAATGTTCGGGTTCGGGATCCGAACACGACCCGAACTTCGTCCCGAACCCCATTGAAGTAAATGGGGACCCGAACTTTTGGGCACTAAAAAGGCTGTAAAACAGCCCAGGAAAGAGCTAGAGGGCTGCAAAAGGCAGCAACTTGTAGGTAAATCCCCCGCAAACAAATGTGGATAGGGAAATGAATTAAAATAAAAATTAAAAAAATAAAAATTAACCAATTTCAATTGGACAGAGGTCCCATAGCAGAGAATCTGGCTTCACGTCAGCAGAGAATCAGTCTCTTCATGCCATAGCAAAGAATCTGGCTTCATGTCAGCAGAGAATCAGTCTCTTCATGCCATAGCAGAGAATCTGGCTTCATGTCAGCACAGAATCAGTCTTCATGTCATAGCAGAGAATCAGGCTTCACGTCACCCACCACTGGAACAGGCCACTGTCACACATTTAGGCCCCGGCACCCAGACAGAGGAGAGAGGTCCCGTAACAGAGAATCAGTCTTCATGTCATAGCAGAGAATCAGGCTTCACGTCACCCACCACTGGAACAGGCCACTGTCACACATTTAGGCCCCGGCACCCAGACAGAGGAGAGAGGTCCTGTAACAGAGAATCTGGCCTTATGTCAGCACAGAATCAGTCTTCATGTCATAGCAGAGAATCAGGCTCCACGTCACCCACCACTGGAACAGGCCACTGTCACATATTTAGGCCCCGGCACCCAGACAGAGGAGAGAGGTCCCGTAACAGAGAATCTGGCCTTATGTCAGCACAGAATCAGTCTTCATGTCATAGCAGAGAATCAGGCTTCACGTCACCCACCACTGGAACATAAATGTCAGGCCTATTTTTTACGCGCTGTGTGACAGATATACCTTTAATCACAGAACTAGACTTGTATCTGCACGGTAGCGTGTGTGTTAAGTTTTTCAGAATGACACTATCAGCACCTTGAATCTAAGATATTCTTTTTGGGATAGATTTAAAGTAGGCCTGATATAGCAGAAACTACTTATTTATGAGAATGGCAAATTTGGGAATAGTTTTTCAACCCAGAACAAAAACTGTGCTTTTACGGTCACTACAAATAACTTGACCAGCTAAAACTGTGCAGATTTGGTTGAATATAAATGTCAGGCCTATTTTTTAGGCGCTGGGTGACAGGCTCAACTTGCCCCTGATGTAGTATATGGCCAAAAAATAACCACACTGTTGATGGTTAAATGCACTTGGGTGACACAGGCTCAGCCTGCACCTGATGTAGTATATGGCCAAAAAATATCCACACTGTTGATGGTTAAATGCACTTCGGTGACACAGGCTCAGCCTGCAGCTGATGTAGTATATGGCCAAAAAATAACCACACTGTTGATGGTTAAATGCACTTGGGTGACACAGGCTCAGCCTGCACCTGATGTAGGATATACCACAAAATAACCACACTATTGATGGTTAAATACACTTGGTGGTAGCTTGTGCTGGCGCACCACAAGCCACAAAATGGCCGCCGATCACCCCAGAAAAAAGTGATATAAAAACGCTCTGGGCAGCCTAAAAAAAGTGAGCAATTGAATATCAGCAGTTCAATGATCCACAGCTGGAGATCGATCACTGAATTAAGTCTTTTGGAGGAGTTAATCTGCCTAATCTCGCCCTAACGTCGCAGCTGCAACCTCTCCCTATGCTTGAATCAGCAGAGTGACGTGCAGCGCTACGTGACCCAAGCTTATATAGAGGCTGGGTCACATGCTGCACTGGCCAATCACAGCCATGCCAATAGTAGGCAAGGCTGTGATGGCCTTTTGGGGCAAGTAGTATGACGCTTGTTGATTGGCTGCTTTGCAGCCTTTCAAAAAGCGCCAAGAAAGCGCCGAACACCGAACCCGAACCCGGACTTTTACGAACCCAGTTCGGGTTCGCTCATCCCTAGCCACTGAGAGTGGAGCAGAGGAGATAAATGGTGGCGCTAGTATGAGATGTGGGGGAGAGAGGGGGGGGGGGAAACCAAGGAATGAACAGTAAGGGGGGGGGAGAAAAGGGGAATAACTGTACAATGTGTAATAACGGCGAAGGCCGTGGACAGAATGCAATGATGACAAAAGGGGGAGTGAACTGATAGGGATGGAGACATAATGTATGATGACGGCAAAGGCCATGGGTAAAATACAATCCAATGAAGTGATGGCAAATGGGGTAATAAACTGATAAGGATAAAGACATAACCAAGGACCAGTAATTGAGAAAAGACTGGTCAGAAGCAATTGCTCTCCAGTGATTCGTTTAGGCCATACAGTTCTATGGTTTGTATCTTAAAAATCCAGAACATTTCTTTGCGTCTCAATTTCTGAAAACGGTTTGAATGGGTGGCTGGAATTTGTTCAATTGGTGTTATAGAAAGATTTGTAAGGTCTTTGTTATGGACTTGGAGGAAATGTCTAGATTCACCATGTTTGGTAAAACCGTTTATTATATTCCAGCAGTGTTTGTTGATCCTTTCCCTCAAAGTTTGGGTGGTGCGGCCTATGTACTGCAGTCCACATGTACATTCTAATAAATAAATAGCGTAGCTCGAGGAGCAATTTAAAAAAGATTTTATCTCAAATTGCTCTCCTGTAGTATTACTTGTAAATTTGGAGATCTGAGAGGAAATATTCAAGCAACATATGCAATGGCAATGCCCACATTTATAGCTTCCAAGTAATTGGGGGAAAAAATTGGTAAGGTTTGTTGTATTCTTTTTGCAGTTCCGTAGCCATCTTGGAGCGATAATATTTTTGAGAGTTTGAGCCCTCCTGAATGTTATTTGAGGTTTTTGCCGGATGTGTTTTTTTTAGAAAGGGGTCCGCTTGTAGAATGTGCCAATGTTTACTAAGGGTATTCCGCAGGATATTGTGATTAATATTGTATGTAGTGATGAAAGTGGATTTGAAATTTTCTGTAGCCTTTAGGTTATCTGGTTTAGTTGTACGTGATCTAAGGCACTCTATTTGGGTGTGCTCCTGGGCTCGCTGATAGGCTGCTTCTATGATCTCCCTAGGATACCCTTTTTTTTGGAATCTTCTTTTGATAACATGGCTTTGATTCCTAAAATCTTCATCATTAGTACAATTCCTGCGTATATGCTTGAACTGGCTAAATGGAATTGTAACGGATCACCTGGCACCCCGACTGAGTACCTCCGTTGACTGATGCTCCTAGTGTTTCCTGAGGGTTCCAAGCACTCTGGCAGACACCACAATCACCGACCGAAGAAGCATAGAAATCCTCTTCAAGCATATGAATGCTGTAGGCAGTTGAATAGGAAACCATACGAATAGGTTTACACTCCTAGCAGTCAAACTGGGACAGCATGCAACAAATCCTCCCCCAAGAATGAGACGACACTTCACCTTGAGGGATAAAAGAGGAACTCACTTTATTTAGACACAGCACACTACTTTAAACTCAACAGCCTCATTTACATACAATCGGGCACCTAGAGGACTCTGGTACAAGGAAGGGTGGGGGCCAGACAATAGCAAGGGCTAATGGGAGATTGAGAAGGGACAGAACAGCTGGTTTATACTGGTGTCCCTGCGACAACACATTGCTGGAGAAACAATGGGACAGGAAAAAGGGGGAGGAGAAGAGGCACAGAACAACAATGCCTGTAACCTAGCAAACTTTACAGCCAGGGCAAGATATATACAGTTTACAATACATAGCAATACAAAATACCACATGCCCAAATTTCATTCCACGTACAAATTCACCAGGGGCCATAGTCAGTAGGTAGGAGGTGGGCAGCCAGGCCTCTCCAATGCCCAGTGGCAAGGCGGGTTCCGCCACATTTCTCCCCTTTCCCATTTAGACTATCCAGACTCCAGACCTCCAGGCGGTCTGGGGCTCTGATAGTCAGCCGGCTTTTCTCCAAGGGTGTAGTTGTCCCTATGGCCCCCTGCCACTTGTGCCCAGTTGTAGATCCATGGCTTCGGGGGAAGGTAACCAGGGTGCCCTCTCCCCTGGTTGAACAAAGCTGTTGCTGGGGGGACGGGGTAACAGGCTCTCTCTGCGACACCCTCCCTTGTTGTAGGGGAAAACAGACTGCCTCTCCTTCCAATACATTGTCCTGTTGTTGTGGACCAGAACAGACTGTCCATATCTCCAGTGGTGCAGGTACAGAGACTACGATCCCATCTGCACTGTTGTGGGGCTTACTGTCTCCCCTTGGTTGGCTAGGCTGCCGCTGGGGAGAGGGGGTAACAAACTCCTCTCCCTTACACACTTTCAGCCGCTGGTGAGAGGGGGTACAAGCCAGCCCTGTAACAAGGGGGTCGGTGGAACAAAGGCTAGCGGCGCTCTGCCCGGATGCCAGCTCTTCTGCTGGAGGGACTGGAGTACAGTCCTGCTGGGTAGTAAGGGGACAAGTAGGGCAGAGGCCAGCGGCGCTCTGCCCAGATGCCAGCTCTTCTGCTGGGAGGGGGCCAGAGGAGGCTAACGACTCCTCTACTGACCCCAGTACCTGGTTTGGAGTTGGCTGTGGAGGGGAGGGGTTGCTTACCTCCTCCTCCTGGTACTGCTGCTGTTGGGGAGAGAGACCGACTGTCTCCCCTCCCTGTAAAGCACACTGCCGCTGGGAAGGAAGGACGACACACTTCTCTCTCTGTAGTTCCCCCATCTGGAGTTGGAGATCTGGGCTGGCTGCTCAGTATCCTTGTAGGGCCGGTAGAGATATCTCGGTCCCATCTCCACCTGCCATCTGTGGGTCTTCCCAGGACCAGTCTGTGAGTTCCCTCAACATTTGCGAGTAAGGACCACCTACGTCCACACCTAGCAACTCCGGCTGCTGCTGAAGGTCTGGGGCAGCTGCCTAGCATCCCGGTGGAGAGACCTCGGTCCCGTCTCCACCTGCCTGTTGTGGTTCCTCACAGGACCAGTCTATGAGGACCCCTACTTCGGGTTCCTCTGGCCGCCTCAGGGGGAGACTGCTTACCTCCTCAGATGCAGCCTCTGCTCGGCTGCTGTAACACTCCTTCCGCTGGGCAATTTCTCTCTCTTTCGCCAGTCGGAATTCGCGTTCCATCCTTGCGTTTCGCTTGGCTGTGACCTGGTTCCAGATGGCCTGGCATATATCCATGGACACATTATCTCCATACTGGGTCACTCGCTGCCTCACCTCGGCCAGCCAGTCATCTTCAGAGCCTTCCATACTTGTCTGCTCCAAGTCGCTGGATACCTCTGCTCCCAGGGGCGCTAAACGAGTGCTAGAGTTTGCCCTCAATTTGTGACTCCACACATTACCGGTGTCTCTGAGCTGCTTCTCCTCGCACTAGGATGCCATCCCACTGCTTGCCACCAATGTAACGGATCACCTGGCACCCCGACTGAGTACCTCCGTTGACTGATGCTCCTAGTGTTTCCTGAGGGTTCCAAGCACTCTGGCAGACACCACAATCACCGACCGAAGAAGCATAGAAATCCTCTTCAAGCATATGAATGCTGTAGGCAGTTGAATAGGAAACCATACGAATAGGTTTACACTCCTAGCAGTCAAACTGGGACAGCATGCAACAAATCCTCCCCCAAGAATAAGACGACACTTCACCTTGAGGGATAAAAGAGGAACTCACTTTATTTAGACACAGCACACTACTTTAAACTCAACAGCCTCATTTACATACAATCGGGCACCTAGAGGACTCTGGTACAAGGAAGGGTGGGGGCCAGACAATAGCACGAGCTGATGGGAGATTGAGAAGGGACAAAACAGCTGGTTTAAACTGGTGTCCCTGCGACAACACATTGCTGGAGAAACAATGGGACAGGAAAAAGGGGGAGGAGAAGAGGCACAGAACAACAATGCCTGTAACCTAGCAAACTTTACAGCCAGGGCAAGATATATACAGTTTACAATACATAGCAATACAAAATACCACATGCCCAAATTTCATTCCACGTACAAATTCACCAGGGGCCATAGTCAGTAGGTATAAGGCGGGCAGCCAGGCCTCTCCAATGCCCAGTGGCAAGGCGGGTTCCGCCACAGGAATATTATTTTTCCATTTTCTGTGATGGGAACTTTGGTAATCCAAATAGCTATTGCCGTCAACTTTCTTAAAAATGTTTTGGTCTCTATGGTATTTCCTTTTGAGGATAGGACCAGATCCAGATATTCTATGGCCACCTTTGAGTAGTTTGCAGTAAAAGTAAGATTAAATGTATTGTTGTTCAGGTGAGATGTGAAGTTGGCCGCATCTTCCATATTTACATCCCAAATTAGTAACAAATCATCAATGTACCTCCTGTAGAATATCAATTGGTTGTGCCACTGGTGCTTATTATAAATATATTGGGTTTCGAATAGACCCATATATAAATTGTGCAAAACTTGGCGCAAATCGTGTAACCATCGCGGTTCCTTTTGTTTGTTTGAATATTTTATTTTCAAAAGTAAAGATATTATGGTTGAGAGTGAAATCTATCACATCCAAAATAAACTGGCTCTGTAGATCAAGTAGGGTTTCATCCTGTTGGAGAAAACACTGTATTGCACTTATGCCCGCTGTATGTGGAATGTTGGAATATAAAGCTGAAACATCGAGTGTTATCCACATATAAGACTCCTTCCATTCGATTTCCTTAAGGAGAGAGATTAAACTTGCTGAATCCTTTAGGTGCGAGGGTAATTTCATTACGTATTTCTGTAATAAAATGTCAATACAGTGTGACAGATTGCAGGTTAAGAAGGAGATGCCAGAGATAATTGGTCTCCCCGACGGATTGTTGATAGACTTATGCACCTTGGGTAGATGATAAAACAGGGCCAAATTCGGATGGTCCACTAGGATATACTCTTTTTCTTTTTTTGATATGACTTGTTGTTTTTCAGCGGTTTCCAGTAGATGTAATAATTGTTTAGATTCACAGCCAAGACTTGATAATAATCTTCATCTCCTAAAATTTTGTATGCTTGTCAAATAATCACTTTTATCCTGAATCACAATACTGCATCCTTTGTCAGCACTTGTGATCACGATGGACTCGGTGTTCATGAGATCCGTTAAAACGATCTTTTCCCTCTTATTAAGGTTATCAGGAATATTCAAACCTTTGTTAATGGTCCTAAGATCTTTAGTCACAAGGGCAGAGAATGTTTCTACATGGCTTCCCCTATGGTATATGGGGTTAAATGTTGATTTTGGCTTTAGTCCTGTGTTGACAGCTTTTAGTGTTATGTCTGGATCTATTGTGGTATTTTCCAACGTTATTTGTGGTAAAGTTTGGGGTTTTCGTACTTGGATCTCAAAGTGCCGATGTAGCGTTAGTTTCCGGATGAAGGTGTTTACATCCACGAATAGTTCAAATTCATTCAATTTGCCTGTAGGGCAAAAAGATAGGCCTTTTTGTAACAGGCTTGTTTCAGCGTCATTCAGTGGATATAAGGATAGATTAAAAATACGGACTAGTGACTCTTCTTGTTTCTCTTGGGACTTATGGTGTTGGTCACTGTTTCTTTGATGGTAGTTTGTGGCCCCGTTTGGTCTCGCTTTTCCTCCTCGTCGTCCTCTTCTAAGCTTATTCTTCTTTTCAGTCCTCTGCTTGGGACCGGTCGGAAGAAGTCCGTTAAATTGTGGTCCCTGAAGGTTGTCGCAGGACATATATTGCTTCCGGGGTTAGGGCCCCGGGTAGGGGTAAAAAAGACTGGTGATCGATGGAGTTCAGATTATTCTGAATGCTGGTGTTGTGAATGGTGATGAGCGAATCTTGTTCAAGTAAAGCTGCCATTGAATTTCATCACCAGGTATGGCTTCAGAGCCAGAGCCTGGGGTCCAGCAGTATCCAGGTGGGAGCACCGTGACACATAAAGAGACATTTATGCCGCACTACACCACTCGGCATTCCTACTGGACCTGGGACGCGATAGGGGACCTGGGGATGGCGCGTTGCAACAAGAACGAGCCGCTACCACAGTTTCATTGTCTACCATCCAGGCACAGGTGACACCTTCATTACATACCTTTCTCTGTCCAGACCATTTCCAGGCACTTAGTAGAAAGAGATTGGGTGTCATTTTGCCCCTTATGTGCTCTTCCATTAGCCAGCCGCCACCACCACCCTCGTTTGCAGTGATGTCATGAACAAGAAACCTGGACTGCTCAGACTTAAACTATATCTTCTTTAGTGATTAATCCAGGTTCTGTTTGGGATCCAATGAAGATTGGGTTCCAGCATGGAGACCTTGATGTGAGTGCTTCAATCCTGCCTTTACTGTGCAACAACACACTGCCCCAACTGCTGGTGTGATAATCTGGGAGCTATCGCATACAACAGTCGGTCACCCCTAATAGTGATAAGAGGCACACTAACAGCTCAGTGAAATGTGCAGGACATCCTACCGCCACATGTGTTCCTCTCATGGCAGCGCTTCCAACTGGCATTATTCAGCAGGATAATGCTCACCCACACACAGGTAGGGTTTCCCAGGAATGTCTCCTCAAGATTACAACACTTCCTTGGCTGCCCGGTCACCAGACTTATCACCAATCCAGCATTCATATTACCAACTGGGACACCAGCTTCAGCAACCTATGAAATGCATGATCTAAGGGTCCAGCTTTAACATCTGTGGGCCAATGTGCCACAGGATAACAGGAACTTGTATGCCTCCATGTACAACTGTATCTCATCTTGTATCCAGGATAGAGGCCATATCTCATCTTATATCTAGGATAGAGGCCGTATCTTTCCAGGCTAGAGGCCGTATCATCTTGTAACCAGGCTAGAGGCCGTATCTCATCTTGTATCCAGGCTAGAGGCTGTATCTCATCTTGTATCTAGCCTAGGGGCTGTATCTCATCTTGTATCCAGGCTAGAGGTGGCCAGCAGAGCCTCCTTTCAGTTTTACAGTTTTACCCAATAATTCCATTTCTCATCATTACCGGCACACAGAGAAAGCTTCATTCCAACAACTCCTTCTTGGTGCTGTTTTTTTTTGTTTTTTGTTTTTTTGTAAATGTGTGATAGTATAGTGTCATAGTACCTTTACAAAGGGTGCACCACCTATAGTGCCTTTCACTCCCCTGTGGCAGGTTTATTTACTGTATAATGACCTTGAATGTCTGAGAATTTAGGTTAATGGATTCTTATTTCCACTGATAAGAGATGAGAGACACTAAAATATTTTGCACTTGTGGTGGGCTGGAGGTACATGAAACCCGGGAGCTAATCACAGGGAGCAGGGGGTACTGCTAACAAGCCCCTACTTCATGAGACTTCGGGCGAGGGCAATGAACTGAATCTTTGCTTTGGGTACATGATTTTTTTCCTTCATGATTCCTTCCCGGGCAGAGTGAATTTTTGGTTTAATTTATGTCTCCTAATAAACAAAAACAACTCACAGTGCCCCTTATCAGTTCCAGCCACACCGTGCCTCTATAACAGTGCCAGCCAGAGAGTGTCCACCATAAGTGCCAGCTACAAACTGTCCACCATTAGTGTAAGCTATAGCAGCGACAGCCACAAAGTACACTCATAATAATGCCAGCCATACTGTAGCCTCAAAACAGTGCCACCACCCACACAGCTCCCAATAACAGTGCCAGCCACATAGTACCCTATAACAGTGACAGCTAAAAAGTATACCATCACATTGACAGCCATACAGTGCCCCCAAAACAGTACCAGCCACACAACACTCCATACTAGTGCAAGCCATGGTCTCTCTACAGCAGTGCCAAACACAAAGTACTGTATCTACCAATAGTTTCAGTCACACAGTGCCCAGCATAACAGTGTCCCATAACAATCCCAGCCATACAGTGCTCCTATAAAAGTTCCATACGGACAGTACTCCCATAACAGTGCCAGCCACACAATGTCCACCATTAGTGTCTGCCATGCTGCTAACTGTTAATGCTAACCAAACAGTGCCCCATCAGCACTTACCAGTCCCTGCTCCCAGGGATGTATCTAGGGAAGGTCAATGGAGTGAACATTGCCCCTGGGGTTATGTACTAAGGAAGGTATCAACAGACTGCTCTGCCTTGGTCAGGGTATTGGCAGCAAACGGAATCTTTGCCAGGGTGGAGGAAAACCTCCTTTAGCTACTCTGCTCTGCTTTTTCTTTAAAGGCATGTGGACCACAGTTTACTCCAAAATGGAACCAACCTGAGGGCAAGGAAGTCAAAATACTACTTTATTATATAAATGGGGAGCCTAACCTCTCGAGAGAAAGTTGTGACATCAACCTCTGTAGCTACACCACCACTCCTTAAATAAAGGTACTGTAGCTTTGTAGCTTTAACAATCTAAGAGAGAAGAGACATAATCTCCAGAGTGAATCTATGAATGTATGTGTGTAGAGCATGGCATGTTATATTGCATCTGGATGTCCTGGCAGATCTCACATGGTTTATTACAACATGATTCTTGTACTCCTGACAGCAAATGATTAAAATCCACATCTCGTGTTCAGTACAAGTTATTCAGAATGACTCCTTGTCGTTGTCTCCCAGTCATAACAACCACGGATTAGACTACATTTGTTTTGTCATTTCACGCCAGGGTTCATTTTTCACATTGTGCGACATCACTTTTATGATTTGCTTATTACTTTTTTTATTTTATTATTTTGACGTTCGTAGTAGAGCAAGGACATGAGTCACTAAGGCAGCCACTCAGAAAGACCATGACTATAGGAAGTTGTGGCGATCAGATCAAATGGCGACTTTGGAAATATTCCAAATAATAGTCTTTTTATTTTGTCCAAAAACAAAAATTCACTTACTTGTTCACATGAACTCACAAAAATATACAGTTCATGTGAACTCGCCTGACTCACAGTCCTCTGTAGTTCCTGGTTTCCATCACCAGCCTGACTTGGCAATAACAGGCTTTCTTCTAAAGCAACTCCACACAGTTTTAGGGCTCATGCACACGAACGTATCTTCTTTCTGTGTCCATTCCGTTTTTTTTTACGGACCGTATATACGAAACCATTCATTTCAATGGGTCCGCAGAAAAAACTGAAGTTACTCTGTGTGTATTCCATTTCCGTATGTCTGCATTTCCGTTCCGCAAAAAAATAGAACATGTCCTATTATTGTCCGCATTACGCACAAGGATAAGACTGTTCTATTAGGGGCCAGCTGTTCCGTTCCGCAAAATACGGAATGCACACAGACGTCATCCATATTTTTTGCGGATCCGTTTTTTGCAGACCTCAAAATACATACGGTCGTGTGCATGAGCCCTTACTCCCAGTCTATCACACTTTCAGACTAGGAACCCCACCCCCAGCTATCCTGGGCTTCCTGGCTTATATAGGGCAGTCAATATCTGGCCTGGATACTTGGGAGTAGTCATCCCACCCTGCTCTATGACTACTTCAATGAAACCCGGCCCGGATCAGCTGCAGCCAGCAGCTAAACTACTAATAACAAGTGTCAGTGACCTAGGGTTACTGATTAAACATTACCGATTCATTTAACCGAGGCCAGGCAAATCAGTGACTCGTATCTATCATCTACTATGGTACCTTATGCCTTCTCACAAAGTGAAGAACCAAGGGAAGGCAACAGTGGAATTGCGCTAAGAGACTGGATACAAGGTTGCACATTTGGTAAGGTAAAAGTTTCATGCTGCTTTGATTCAGAAGAAGACAAGAAAGGCCTTGTGAGGTTCTTATAAGATGATCTAAATCAAGAAGAATAGGCTAGTTTGTTGAGGTCCTAGCTCCTTGGCTCAAGTAATTCCCAAGAATTTAGGATCAACAACAAACATTTGTCACCTATGGGACTCAAATCACAGAGTTCTAGAGCAAGGGAGTGCGTGGGGTACATTTTTATAGAAAGACAATTAACCTTTCAGTACGTATTTTGAAATGTGGAAAGAGGCCACCCACACAAACATGGGGAGAACATACAAATACCTTGCAAATGTTGCCATTCTTTGGATTCCAAAGAAACCCAGAACTGCAAGCCATGCTACCCCTCTTGTAAGGGTGTTGTTATTGAGGGTGTATAAGCAGCAGTTGCATCAAGTACCTGGTACTTGAAGGAGCCGAAAGTCCTTCTGCAAATTTCCAGTATTACAAATGGCACAGCATACAGATGTGTTCATCCTTACCATAGCTCTAATTTGGTTAAGACCTCCAATTTCTCATTAAAACAATTCAAAACAATATTACCACCTGCTAGTAAAATCCTTGATAGGCTGTGATTCACAACACAACCACTGGGTGGCCACACAGAGATAAATGCTGTATAGCATAGGATAGACATCTCCTGACACAATATTGTAGAATCATGGTGTTTCGAAAAGCTAGCCACGGAAGAACTCATCTGCAGGTGGGGAGCGGAGTACAGGTTTTGCACTATAGAGTCACAACTTTGCCTTCTTTAGTTCTTTTACTTCCGTTGCACAATTTCATGCCCAGCTACTGTACATTTCCATTGAGACACTTGTTTAGGAATCTGTTGGCATCCCAGCTACCTGAGGACGATGAGGGTATGAAAAGATATTTCTGTTCATCGAGTTAATATATTTAGTTATTGTATGTCCTACAGATTTTATTTCCATTTGATGCAATTTATTGCCTATAACACTGTATATGTCTCATTTTAGTACTTTGAGTGCATAAGGGTATAATGAATTCCATTGCTGTTCATTAAGACATAAAAAATCCAAATAGTTTGGTTAACATATCCACTGCCTGTATCAGTTAGTTATGTGTTAATAAACCAAGCTGGACCCCCAGGTATTCATAGTGCCTTGTAGGACCGCGCGATTATTAACAATTTTCAAGATATCCACTCCAAGTCCAGGTTTCGCTCCAAGCTTCGTCAGGGGCATATAGGGGCAATATGCCCCTGACGAAGCTGGCAGCAAAACCCAGGTCAGGCGTGCACAAGACTGTTGTGTTTTATCTCTTTTGATTTGCCTATACCACAACTGACGTTTGTGAGTATAATAAAAAATCAGTTTATATATACATTGGTGACAGTGCTTCACTATCAGAGCAAATTTTCTGTAGAATTGACTTTGGAAATAAAAGAGTAAGAGGAGCTCGTAATGACGGCTTTCGTCTGATGTGCTTGTATACCTGCGTGCGCTTGTGAGTATAATACCAGGAGTGCATTGGGTTAATGATAGCAGTACTTCACTATCGGTGTGATTTTTGATATTCCACAGGAACGAGTGGAGGTGGAAGTTGTCTGTGGAAACCAATATTTTACCCATATACGCAGAGGTGGATAGTTCTGACTTGGAGTGGTTATCTTGATAATTGTTAATAATCGCGCGGTCCTACAAGACGCATTGAACTAAGTGTGAATTAAGCCCACATCACCATCGGGACCTGCTGCGGAAAAGTATCCAGGCAACTTAATGGAGGACTTTCATTTTATATTTTCCCAGGTATTCATATATGAACTATTCCACTATTCCTATGAAGGTGCAAGACACAACCAAAAGTTAGATAATCCAGTGCATCCAGTGCAACTATTTCACTCCACCGGCAGCCTGGTTCCTGCCCCTGGGGTCTCAGATAGTCCTGGCTGCACCAACCAGCATTACTCTACTCCTCGTCCACACTGACGTTGTGCCCAGGACTGTACAACAGGAACAGGCGAGCAGAACACGTACCCCTCTGAGGGTTTCTGCATTCATAACTACTTACTCTATGAGCGACTCTCTCTCTTTGGCCACATATTACTTAACGAAAGGAGACGGCAGGAGGTGAGTGACTCTGCAGCGGATGGAGAGGGAACTTCTCGGTCAAAAACACTCAAATTGATAAGCTAGATAGGAAAACTAATTTTAAAAAGTTCGCTCATCTCTATTGCCAACGATCACACTCTGGTAGTCTAATGACAAGGCAACAATAGACAGCCATGGTACGGTATATCTGGGGTCTGGCTTCAGAGGATATTAACCAATTTGACCAAGAGCTTCCACAAAATACTGATTCACGGGTGCAATATAACTGCTTCCACAAAATACTGATTAAGGGGTTTGATATACCTGCTTCCACAAAATACTGATTGAGGGGTGCAATATACCTGCTTCCAACAAATATTGATTAATGGGTTCAATATACCTGCTTCCACAAAATACAGACTGAGGGGTGCGATATACCTGCTTCCACCAAATATTGATTAATGGGTTCTATATACCTGCTTCCACAAAATACTGATTAAGGGGATCGATATACCTGTTTCCACCAAATACTGATTGAGGCCTGCGATATACCTGCTTCCACAAAATACTGCTCTTCTCTAATGACTTTGACACAGGGTCATTTTGAAAATGACAGGCAGAGGAAGAGGCAGGCCGTTCCGCAGGGGAGATAGGGGTCGGGCAGATGCACTAGGCCGGAAGTGGGAAGTTGGAGAAGGTGCGTGCAATTACTTCAAAGGACGCACCAGAGTTGGCTGTGTGGCTCACTCAGCCTTCCACTTCTGCACCCTCCTCATCCTCTGTATCTGCACCCTCTTCACTCTCTGCTGTGTGCAACACCAAAGACACCACCACCATAGCCCCTCCACTCGAGTCAGAGGAGTTATTTTCCCATACATTCCGAGACATTACCGATGCACAGCCATTCTTGGCATCGGATCAGGAAGAGGAGGTAACAACGTCCGCCACCCAGCGGTCTGACGACAGTAAGAAGATCAGCCCAAGGAGGGAGGTCCCCGCTGTTGCTGCCTACTCCAAGATCTCTGATGTCAGTGGTGGTGAAGGTGACGATGATGATGTGTCGATGGACGTCACGTGGGTGCCCACAAGAGAGGAAGAGGAGGGGAGTTCAGAGGGAGAGACGGAGCAGCAGATAGGGAGAAGAGGCAGGCAGAACTCTCAATGCACAGGAGGCAAAAAGCAGACTGCAAATGTATCTGGAGCGAGCCATCCACCATGCAAGGTCACATCTTCGCTCCCAGGACGCCGGCACATGGCTCCGCAGTGTGGGCTTTTTTTAACGTGTCTGCTGCTGCCTGTGCTGTCAACCCAACACTCACCTAGGGATGACTGCCTAAGAAGGCACCTGGCGTCCCATCACTGAGCCTAGTGGGAGCAACGCCGTCAAAGCCACACTCTCGGCGCTCAGCGTCTTGCCTCTTCTCCTTCTCCTCTCTCCTCCCATTTGTCCTCCACTCCACCTTTCACCGTGCCATTGTCACGTTCATCTGGCAGAAGGCAGGCTTCTGTGGCCCAAATGTTCGAGCGTAAAAAGTTGATGACGCCGGATAACCCTCTTGCCCAATGGCTGACCGCTGGCTTGTCGGAACTGCTAGCCCGCTAACTACTGCCATGTAAACTGTTTGACTCAGAGGCCTTTAGAAAATTTGTGGCCATTGGCAAACCGCAATGGAAGGTCCCTGGGAGGAAAATTTTCTTCCAGAAGGGCATCCCAGAGCTATATGGCCACGTTCAGCGGCAAGTGAATATATCTCTTGCACACAGTGTGGGTGAAAAGATCCATATGACCACAGACACGTGGTCTAGCAAACACGGGCAGGGAAGGTACATAACTTTTACTGCCCACTGGGTAAACCTTCTGACGGCCGTCAAGCATGTAACCCGTGGCACCCGTGTGGTTTTGTTGTTACCGCCGCGGATTGCATGCAGGTCTGTCTCTTCTTCTCCTCCTCCTACTCCATCCTCTGTCTCCTCCTCGCCTGTCTCCTCCTTTTCCTCTGCTACCGCCTCTTCCGCTGCACCCCCCAAGCTCCCCAGAACCTATTTGACGTGCTAGGTGAGATGTTGCCATGCTGTGCTGCGGCTGTTGTGCCTGGAAGCCAAGAGCCACACCGTTCCTGCACTGCTTTCAGCTCTGCGGTCACAGGCCGATAAGTGGCTAAGCCTGCTCAATTTGACAGTTGGTAAAGTGCTGTGCGACATCTGTGCAAATCTGTTGAGCTCGCTGAAACAGGGCAAAAGGACATACGTGCCGTGCATGGCACACGTCGTGAACTTAGTCGTGCAGCGATTCGTTGCCAAATACCCCAGGGTCCAGGACGTCTTGCGGCAGGCCAGGAAAATCTCTGGCCATTTTAGAAGATCTTACACGGCCATGGCTCGCCTTGATGACCTTCAGCGGCGACACCACCTGCCCGTCAGACTTCTGATTTGTGATAGCCCGACGCGCTGAAACTCCACCTTGTATATGCTTGATCGGCTGCTCCAGCAGCAACGTAACATAGTAACATAGTAACATAGTAACATAGTAACATAGTACATAAGGCCGAGAAAAGACATTTGTCCATCCAGTTCGGCCTGTTATCCTGCAAGTTGATCCAGAGGAAAACAGCTATGGTGGTGGCTCACTCCTGATTACCAATGGTATGGTGCTACCAACCCAAAAGGAGAGGACACCCTACCTCTCAAGAATAAATTGGGAAATAAAGAAGTGTGTTGGGCGAGCACTCTAACATAAAGTACACATTTAATCAGGTAAAATGTCAATCAAGATAAAACAAATACATAAAATGAATAAAAATACATCAATAACCACAATGAGGACTGATGATTATTAGAACTGTGCACAAGGGGCTTTTCTACCATATGGTACTCATGGCGCTAAAAATTCCTAGTATGGCCCTATATTATGTCCTTGGCTTTTTCAGCAAAGATGTTGTTTCTTTAGTTTTATAGGTGCCTTTGTGGCGCTGGAAAAGTTAGTCTGTAGTCCATAGATGGTACTCTCACTCAGCTTGTAAAGTGATGTTATTTATATAGAACAGTCAAGTCCTGATATTCCTTATAGGGATAATCAATGCCGTTCAAGTTCAGTCCGTTGATTTTTTGGTCAGGATGAGGATAGTATCAATCAAAACATGAATAATGGTATTCTCGGCTTATCGGCCGCTTACCTCCTCCTTCCAGGGATAGTCCACGTGTGTCCGCGGTGTTTGTCGGGGAGCGGATGATGCAGGAGACTCCGGCGTCTCACGTCACACTCCTCGATAGCCGCGCTTGCCAATTCTCGCGAGATCGTACTCACGTGACTTTCTCTTTCGTCCGGTGATGATGTCTCTACTATGTCGATTTAAAGATTTGAATATTCAATCTTCCAGATGTTATAGTGGTGTCTGCATGGCCATGCGACTAATTTCGACAGGTGTATGGCGTTTACCAGACGCGTTTCGGGAAATGTAGCTATCCCTTCCTCAGTGAGTACGATCTCGCGAGAATTGGCAAGCGCGGCTATCGAGGAGTGTGACGTGAGACGCCGGAGTCTCCTGCACCACCCGCTCCCCGACAAACACCGCGGACACACGTGGACTATCCCTGGAAGGAGGAGGTAAGCGGCCGATAAGCCGAGAATACCATTATTCATGTTTTGATTGAATACTATCCTCATCCTGACCAAAAAATCAACGGACTGAACTTGAACGGCATTGATTATCCCTATAAGGAATATCAGGACTTGACTGTTCTATATAAATAACATCACTTTACAAGCTGAGTGAGAGTACCATCTGTGGACTACAGACTAACTTTTCCAGCGCCACAAAGGCACCTATAAAACTAAAGAAACAACATCTCTGCTGAAAAAGCCAAGGACATAATATAGGGCCCTACTAGGAATTTTTAGCGCCATGAGTACCATATGGTAGAATAGCCCCTTGTGCACAGTTCTAATAATCATCAGTCCTCATTGTGGTTATTGATGTATTTTTATTCATTTTATGTATTTGTTTTATCTTGATTGACATTTTACCTGATTAAATGTGTGCTTTATGTTAGAGTGCTCGCCCAACACACTTCTTTGATCCAGAGGAAGGCAAAAAAAAAACCTGTGAGGTAGAAGCCAATTTTCCCCACTTTAGGGGAATAAAAAATTCCTTCCGACTCCAATCAGGCAATCAGAATAACTCCCTGGATCAACGACCCCTAACGTGCCGTCAACATTTTTTTCAATGCGAAATATCGGCAATATAATTTTCGTGTACGCGCATGTGCAAATGCACTATAAAGAAAGTATATTGGTATCTAACACCCCGCTTCAATCAGTTTTTACTGGTATATCACACCAGTAGAAATTATTTGTTCCAATAGCGCTTGCCCTTCTATATACCTGCGGTATCGCAGCAGAACCGCACACAACTGCCGCACAATACAAATGCACTATAATATACTGTCTAACATAACATGTACAAGGAAGGCAATCCATTAGAATATACATAAAGATAAAACGCAACCTTTAATAATGTAACTATGAGGGTCCATTCACACGTCCGTAAGTGTTTTGCGGATCCGCAAAACACAGACACTGGCAATGTGCATTCCGCAATTTGCGGACCGTACATCGCCTCACTATAATAGAAAATGCCTAATCTTGTCTGCAATTTTGGACAAGAATAGGACATGTTCTATTTTTCTGGCGGAAACGGAAGCACGGATGCGGAAGTGCGGATCCACAAATCCGGATGCGGACAGCACATTCCGGCCCCATGAAAATAAATGGGTCTGCACCCGTTCCGCAAAATTATTAAAGTTAAGCAAAAAGCATAGATGTGGTCGGCAATAACAAGTGCTCGGCGGCACCAAATCAGAAACCATATGTCCTACCACAATCCAGGGGGTTCCAGTGCACATCCATGAATCCTGGAGGGAAAGCAAAAACCATCCATCCCTGGGCTAGATGATGATGTGGTATTGAAGGACAGGGTGGGCAAAGTACTGTCCCTGATATTGCCCTACAGGGGGTGCTATTCTGGCCCTGATATCCTAACCACAGACCACCTGCCCTGATAAGAGCGACCCCGTCTGGAACCTTACCCTATATAAAAATGGCCCTAGTAAGCCCCTAGCCCCTAGCCCCCTGACTTCCAGGTGATCACTATAGAGATCTATGTGTTTTTGACTCATTATAAAAGTATATAAGGATATCGCACCCCTCTGTGTATCACACCTATCGATAGCACACCTATACCAGTCCTTAAAATGACTTTTGTGGCCCTATTAGCTAGCGATTTGTGTTCCTAACAGCCTGTCCCTTCTCCACACAGCAACCTCTCCCTACACTGGCAAAACACTGAATGTAAAATGGCGGCCAGATCGGGTTTATTTATAAGGTAGGGGGTATGTCCATGTGCTGAAACGTCTCAATTGGCTGTCCTGTACCACCTGATGGATGTGTCATGGGTCAAAGTTCTTAACAATGTAAAAGAATATGGCGGGCTCAAATATCTCCATATGTTCGCATGTTCGGCGAATCGCTAACACGCAAAGTTCGCAGCGAAACGACCGCCGGGCGAACCGCAAGGCCATCTCTAATCAGCAGGAGTCTGAAGAGGAGTCAGAGAAGGATGGTGGCTGGGGGGGAGAGGAGTAGGAGGAGCAAGAAGAGCAGGCTTTGAAGGGGACTTTAAAGGGCTTCTGTCACCCCCAAAACCCTTCTCTTTTTTTTTGGGCTTGTTAAAATCGTTATTTAACTACTATTCCCTATATAGGGCTCTTACCTTTGTCTGTGGCTTCTTTTAATTAAAAAACGATCTTTTAAAATATGCTAATCACTTCACTACCAGCAAGTAGGGCGTCTACTTGCTGGTAGCCGCCGCAAAAAACCGCCCCCTCCTCCTGTTGATTGACAGGGCCAGCAGTGCTCTCCTCATCCAGCTGGCCCTGTCAGCATTTCAAAAATCCCGCGCCTGTCTTCATTCGGCGCAGGCGCTCTGAGATAAGGAGGCTCGCCTCCTCAGCACTCCCTCAGTGCGCCTGCGCCGATGACGTCACCGAAAGAGAAGACGTCATCGGCGCAGACGCACTGAGGGAGTGCTGAGCAGGCGAGCCTCTTTATATGAAGACAGGCGCAGGATTTTTGAAATGCTGACAGGGCCAGCCGGAGGAGGAGAGCACGGCTGGCCCTGTCAATCAACAAGAGGAGGGGGCGGTTTTTTGCGGTGGCTACCAGCAAATAGACGCCCTACTTGCTGGTAGTGAAGTGATTAGCATATTTAAAAAGATTGTTTTTTTATCAAAAGAAGCCACAGACAAAGGTAAGATCCCTATATAGGGAATAGTCGTTAAATAACGATTTTAACAAGCCCAAAAAAAAAATATGGGTTTTGGGGGTGACAGAAGCCCTTTAATATTTTCAGGGATCCCTGGTGTTGTCAGTGACTGGGGGGAGGAGACCGAGGATGACATTCTCCTGGGCGATGAGCAGGAGCCAGGCCGCTCCACCACTTCCAATTTAGTGCAAATGGGGGCCTTCATGCTCCAGTGTTTAAAGAGGGACCCTCATATAAAAAGCATTAGGGCAAGGACCAGTACTGGGTGGCAACGTACTTAGACCCCCGGTACAAACACAAAATATCGGACATGTTACCAGCATCACAGAGGGCTGTCTGAATGCAACATTTCCAGGCATTGATGCTAGAGATGCTGCATTCTGCTGTTGCGGGTGCTGGAAGAGGAATTTCCACCCACAGCGAAACAGGTGCGGGTACCAATTCTACCGCACCTGCAAGAAGAGGGTGGTTTGAAGATGTGTTGGTCACTTCGGATTTGAGATCATTCTTGCAGCCAACCCATTGACAGCCGCCCTCCGGATCCAGCCTCAGGGATGCCTAGACCGACAGGTGTCTGACTACATCGGGTTAACGGCCTATGTGGACGCTCTGAGAAGCGAGGAACCCCTGGACTACTGGGTGTGCAGACTTGACCTGTGGTCAGAGCTGGCACAATTTGCCATGGAACTCTTGGCTTGCCCCTCATCGAGTATTCTGTCCAAAAAGACGTTCAGCGCAGCAGGAGGGATCGTGACCGATAAGCGCACTCGCCTACCTCATGACAGTGTGGACTACCTCACATTTCTAAAAATGAAAGAGGCATGGATCTCGGAGGAATTCAACACCTGTGACGACCACGTGTAATTGAATTTCCTCATGCCAGCCCACACATATCCGCCACCACCCAGAACAAAGAATGGTCCTTGTCTTATGTATATACAGCGGCATAAAAGGCCTTTTCTGTCAGGTGAATGCCTAATTTGTGGGGCCTGTACTCCAGTGGCCTACAGTAAAATATTTATCCAGTGACCGCCTAATGTACCTCCAGCCACATAATCACTTGTTCTTTACTGTCAGGTAAATGCCTAATTTTTGGGGCCTTTACTCCCGTGGTCTAAAATTTAATTTTCCTAGGCTCTAGCAGGGCACATTTTTATGAGTTTCCCTTTCACACGCATAAAAATGGCCCCTGATAAAAAATCATATTTTTTGTAGGAATTTTTGCCATTGATCCCCCTCTGGTATATCACTGTCCATATTGTGGGACTATTTTTGCACTTCTAGTAAGTATTTAATGGCTGAAAATATGACCTGAAGGTTTTTTAGGTTCGCCTGCCATTAATGTCAATGGGGTCTGATGCGAACGCGAGGTTCGTAAAAATATTTGATCGCAAACACGTTTTCGCAAATCGTCCCGGCCGATGTTCGTCCATCACTACTATATTATACTCCAAAGCTGTACTCACTATTCTGCTGGTAAAGTCAATTTGTACATGCATTACTTATCCTGTACTGATTCTGAGTTACAATTTGTATTATAATCCAAAGCTGCACTCACTATTCTGCAGGTGGAGTCACTGTGTTTCTACATTGCTTATCGTGTACTGATCCCTAGTTACATCCTGTATTATACTCCAGAGCTGCACTCACTATTCTGCTGGTGGAGTCACTGTGAACATATATTACATTACTTATCCTGTACTGATCCTGAGTTACATCCTGCATTATATTCCAGAGCTGCACTCACTATTCTGCCGGTGGAGTCACTATGTACATACATTTGTAACGCCCCAGAGTGGCATTACCACTTCTGCACCCTGCTATTATCTCTAATGGGCTAACAAAACAACATCTTATGTATTTTGTTCAGGTCCTATAGACTGTGCATTTCTACTGTTTGTAACAGTTTTGTTCATGTGTAATGTGCCTGGTTCACCAGCAAGTGGCAGCAAACACGGCAGAGCTGCAGTTAGGTCCCAGTTTCCAGTCAGTTCTAGCTTACCCCCTGCTAAGGGACAGGTGTGCAGAGCATGTCTCTGCTGGACGTGCCCAAGCCAGCCAGAGCACCCTCAGCTCTGCTGGCCATAGAGGCCAAAGCTTAAAGCCCCTGAAGCCAGGAGCATAGTTCCCTGGCCTAATATAGAGACAGACCATACAGAAAGAAGTGCAGCAGATGGAAAAAGCAAAGTCATACAGTCAACCTGTCAGTACAGTACAGCGAGAGAGAAACAGATGTAGCAGAGACTAGTTTGCCTGCCAGTTTTGATGCTAAAGCCTGATGGGACCAAGACAAAGTCTGTAAACCGTGTTTGAGAACATATATGCAAAGTAAAGCTGTTGTTCAACTTCATCTCAAGATCTGGACTATTTGTTTTTTTCAAATCCTTCAATTATTCCCCCTATTTATTGCTTCGGAGCCAAAGTCTGGGGTTTAGTCGTATCCAGGTAGAAGCACCGTCATACACATAGAGACATTTTAGGCCGCACTATACCACTCGGCATTTCCTACACCTGGAACGTGATAGGAAGGGCCCTGGTGGGAGGCGCCCGTTGCACATAAATTGCTTATCCTGTACTGATCCTGACTGAGTTACACCCGGTATTATACTCCAGAGCTGTAGTCACTATTCTGCTGGTGGAGTCACTGTGTACATACATTACATTACTTATCCTGTACTGATCCTGAGTTACATCCTGTATTATACTCCAGAGCTGCACTCACTATTCTGCTGGTGGAGTCACTGTGTACATACATTACATTACTTATCCTGTACTGATCCTGAGTTACATCCTGTATTATGCTCCAGAGCTGCACTCACTATTCTGCTGGTGGAGTCACTGTGTACATACATTACATTACTTATCCTGTACTGATCCATAGTTACTTCCTGTATTATACTCCAGAGCTGCACTCACTATTCTGCTGGTGCAGTCACTGTGTACATACATTACATTACATATCCTGTACTGATCCTGAGTTACATTCTGTATTATACTCTAGAGCTGCACTCACTATTCTGCTGGTGCAGTCACTGTGTACATACATTACATTACTCATCCTGTACTGATCCTGAGTTACATTCTGTATTATACTCTAGAGCTGCACTCACTATTCTGCTGGTAGAGTCACTGTGTACATACATTACATTACTTATCCTGTACTGATCCTGAGTTACATCCTGTATTATACTCTAGAGCTGCACTCACTATTCTGCTGGTGCAGTCACTGTGTACATACATTACATTACTTATCCTGTACTGATCCTGAGTTACATCCTGTATTATACTCCAGAGCTGCACTCACTATTCTTCTGGTGGAGTCACTGTGTGCATACATTACATTACTTATCCTGTACTGATCCTGGGTTCCATCCTGTATTATACTCCAGAGCTGCACTCACTATTCTGCTGGTGCAGTCACTGTGTACATACATGACATTACTTATCCTGTACTGATCCTGAGTTACATCCTGTATTATACTCCAGAGCTGCACTCACTATTCTGCTGGTGGAGTCACTGTGTACATACATTACTTATCCTGTACTGATCCTGAGTTACATCCTGTATTATACTCTAGAGCTGCACTCACTATTCTGCTGGTGCAGTCACTGTGTACATACATTACTTATCCTGTACTGATCCTGAGTTACATCCTGTATTATACTCCAGAGCTGCACTCACTATTCTGCTGGTGCAGTCACTGTGTACATACATTACATTACTTATCCTGTACTGATCCTGAGTTACATCCTGTATTATACTCCAGAGCTGCACTCACTATTCTGCTGGTGCAGTCACTGTGTACATACATTACATTACTTATCCTGTACTGATCCTGAGTTACATCCTGTATTATGCTCCAGAGCTGCACTCACTATTCTGCTGGTGCAGTCACTGTGTACATACATTACATTACTTATCCTGTACTGATCCTGAGTTACATCCTGTATTATACTCCAGAGCTGCACTCACTATTCTGCTAGTGCAGTCACTGTGTACATGCATTACATTACTTATCCTGTACTGATCCTGAGTTACATCCTGTATTATACTCCAGAGCTGCACTCACTATTCTGCTGGTGCAGTCACTGTGTACATACATTACATTACTTATCCTGTACTGATCCTGAGTTACATCCTGTATTATACTCCAGAGCTGTATTCACTATTCTGCTGGTGCAGTCACTGTGTACATACATTACATTACTTATCCTGTACTGATCCTGAGTTACATCCTGTATTATACTCCAGAGCTGTATTCACTATTCTGCTGGTGCAGTCACTGTGTACATACATTACATTACTTATCCTGTACTGATCCTGGGTTACATTGTCACGAGGGTGTCATCACCTATCGCTGACCCTGTTGTGCCTGAGGTCAGAAGGATGCAGCGGGTGGCTACGCGCTCGGTTTCTCAATTTAACTCAGTATAAAATATTTACTAATCCTTTTGTGTACATTTGACTGAATTTGTTATATAGATTTCACATGTGACATTTCCCTCCTCATTATTACAGTTGTGTAATCTAGCAATTTTTTGAAAGCAGATATCAACACCATAACATATTGTGACAATCTCATGGGCTGCACAAACTAACAATCTCAGCGCTACTTCATCTCTACGCATAATATACGTTTTAGCCAATTTCAAGTCATTTCTATATAATTTGTGAAGGTTATGTGCAGCAAAATTGTGCAAATTAGATGCAGTCTGAGGAAAAACAGCAACAGATGTAGCCGTGAGTAACATCACATTTATTTTAATATCATTTTTTTTTTATATTGACACAGTGTTTCCTTGGGTGAATTGCTTGGCCTTTAAATAGCAGGTTTTACTTCACAGCAGTTCTGTGAGCAAAAGTTCTAAGTGATGGATCTGAAAAGTTTCTGAAACTCTCTGAATCCCTAAGGCCTCTTTCACACGGGCGAGATTTCTGTGCGTGAGGTGAACGCATTGCACCCGCACTGAATCCGGACCCATTCATTTCTATGGTTCTGTGCAGATGAGCGGTGATTTTCATGCATCACTTGTGCGTTTCATGAAAATCGCAGCATGCTCTATATTGTGCGTTTTTGATGCAACGCAGGCCCCATAGAAGTGAATGGGGCTGCGTGAAAATCGCAAGCAAGTGCGGATGCGGTGCGAGTTTCACGCATGGTTGCTAGGAGACGATCGGGATGGGGACCCGATCATTATTATTTCCCCTTATAACATGGTTATAAGGGAAAATAATAGCATTCTTAATACAGAATGCATAGTAAAATAGGGCTGGAGGGGTTTAAAAAAAAATATATATATTTTTACTCACCTTAATCCACTTGATCGCGCAGCCCGGCTTCTCTTCTTTCTTCTTCTTTGCTGTGCAGGAGGAAAAGGACCTGTGGTGACGTCACTGCGCTCATCACATGGTCTGTCACATGATCCATCACCATGGTGATGGACCATGTGATGAGCGCAGTGATGTCATCAAAGGTCCTTTACCAAGGTCCTGAAGAAAGAAGAAAGAAGAGAAGACGGGCTGCTCGAACAAGTGGATAAGGGTGAGTTAAAACATTTTTTATTTTTTTTTAACCCCTCCAGTGCTATTGTACTAAGTATTTGGTATTAAGAATGCTATTATTTTCCCTTATAATCATGTTATAAGGGAAAATAATTACATCTACACAACTTTGAACCCAAACCTGAACTTCAGTGAAGAAGTTCGGGTCTGGGTACCACATTCAGTTTTTTATCACGCGCGTGCAAAACGCATTGCACCCGCACGATAAAAATTGAACAACAGAACGCAATCGCAGTCAAAACTGACTGAAATTGCGTACCTACTCGCACGGGTTGGCCGCAATGCACCCGGGACGCATCCTGAGCCAAAACGTGAAACCTGTGTGAAAGAGGCCTAATGGTTATGTATGGACCAAAAAAATTGTTAAAGGGGTTGTCCGGGTTTAGCTCTGATTTTCACCAAGGCTGCCCCCTGAGTATGCTCTGATTCTCTTTTTTGGAGTACCGGTGACGTACTGGGCTCTCTATGGGTAAAGCTCGGCTGGGGCTTCGGCACTAATGGTAACGGTGACGTAACCGCCCATCAGGGCTGGTTACGTCACCGGCAACACTGCTAGGTGGAAGCCTCCGCCTGGCAGTGTAAAATATAAACAAACAGCCATTGCCCTGGACGATCCAGCGCAGGGCAAGGGAGAGCATCGAGGCATGAAATGCTCAGATACTCACATCAGGGGGGCTGTCTGGGTAAAAATGGGGTTATGTCTAGGTTCAGCTCTGAACCCGGACAACCCCTTTAAATGGAAGCTTTTAATGTTGTTGTCCAGGTGATGGGCTGGTCCCACCCCTTGGTTAGAGTGTCTTAGGGTCCATTTACACGTCCTTGGTGTATTGCAATACACCCGGCCTGCACCCCCTATAGAAGTGCCTATTCTTGTCCGCAATTGCGGACAAGAATAGGCCATGGAACCAAACAAGAAAGAGGCCTCACTTATAATGCCATAATCGAGGGCACGGAAGAAAAACAACTATATAAACCTAAAGTGTTGTCCAACAAACAACAAATGGATGCCCAAAATATTAAAAAATATATATTTTATTTCATAGTAATAAACAATGCATAATAATTGGGATAATAAGGATAACAAAAAGAAAAGATTTGAAAAGTCAGCAGAAAAACTCCGGATGCCGCAGTCCCCCCAGCCGGTGTCTCTGTAACCCACCAACAGATGGAGCACATGTCAGGTGTGTATAAAGTATACAGTATGGTGATTCACAGAAAAAACGGGGTAATATGGTGTACAGACCACTAAAAAAGTAATGTTAACTGTGATCATCACTAGTGTTGAGCGAACAGTTCGAGCATAGTTCGGGTCCGTACCGAATTTTGGGGTGTTCGTGACACGGACCCGAACCCGAACTTTTTCGTAAAAGTTCGGGTTCGGGTTCGTCGTTCGGCATGTATTTTGGCGCATTTTGAAAGGCTGCAAAGCAGCCAATCAACATGCATCATACTACTTGCCCTAAGATGCCATCGCAGCCATGCCTACTATTGGCAAGGCTGTGATTGGCCAAGTGCAGCATGTGACTCAGCCTCTTTATAAGCTTGTGCGCACGTCGGGACGTGCTCACTCCCGATGTGAATAGAACAGGGATAGACGCAGCTGATGCTAGGGCGAGAATAGGCAGGGATAATTGAATAACTGGAAGCAAATTTCTCTCCTCCACCTGTGATTCATCTGAACAACTGCAGCTGAGCTGCTTTTTTGATAGGGATTGGCTATTTTTAGAGTGGCCAGAGTGATTTTTCCATCCACATGTACCCGGGCTGACCGCCGGCCGCCATTTTGCGACTTGTAGTGCTGCAGCAGAAGCTGCCACAGTGTGCATTCCAAAGCTCCAAACAAGTCAGACATCTACACCTGGGATTCAGACCAATAGCGATTTAGCAGCACAGTCCAAGGCTATTTTTTTTAAAGGTTGTGCAGACCATTTTGTGGCACATGTTACTGGGCTGATAGGCGGCGGCCATCTTGGGACTAGTGCTGCAGCACAATCTCTCCCAACGTCCATTAATCACTTGTAATAGTGGTCTGTGCCATAGAAATCCTACATCAGGGACTTTGGTGTGCTTGTGTCACCCCCTACTAATACCAGTCCACCTGTAATCCATACAGTGAAAAGCCATAAAGTATTCCAGTGAGGGAATTTTTTTTTTATTTAAAAAAGGCCAAGTTAGTTTATCTGGCGTTCAATATACTAGATACAGTTAGGCCTGCGTTTCATACATCTGGAATTAGCAAACTAATGTGCTGGGGTTGGGAAAACATATATGTACCCATACTAGAATCTGTCAAAGAAAGCGGTACTCACATATAACAGTCATTCCATCTGTAATCCATACAGTCAAAAGACTGAAAGTATTCCAGTGAGGGGATTTTTTTTATTTAAAAAAGGCCAAGTTAGTTTATCTGGCGTTCAATATACTAGATACAGTTAGGCCTGCGTTTCATACATCTGGAATTAGCAAACTAATGTGCTGGGGTTCGGGAAAACATATATGTACCCATACTAGAATCTGTCAAAGAAAGCGGTACTCACATATAACAGTCATTCTATCTGTAATCCATACAGTCAAAAGACTGAAAGTATTCCAGTGAGGGGATTTTGCTTATAAAAAATAATATATTTCATTGTGGTGCGAGTTGAATCGCAACAATGAAGAAAAATACTATTAAGGGACGAGGACGCGGTCGTGGTGGTGTCCGTGGAGCCTCTGTTGCTGGTAGAGGACGTGGCCGTTCGGCCCCAGGCGCACACAGTAGGGAACGAACTCCCTCAACTAGCCGGCAGAATGTACCGCAATATCTCGTGGGGCCCAATGCCGCTCTTAGGATGGTAAGGCCTGAGCAGGTACAGGCATTAATCGATTGGGTGGCCGACAGTGCTTCCAGCACGTTCACCACATGGTCTTCCACCCAGTCTTCTGCGGAAAGCGCACAGGTGGCACCTGAAAACCAAGCCCATCAGTCTGTCACATCACCCCCAAGCATATCAGGGAAACGGTCTGAGCCTCAAGTTATGCAGCAGTCTCTTCTTCTGTTTGAAGACTCTGCTTCCAGGGTTTCCCAGGGGCGTCCACCTAGCCCTTCCCCAGTGGAGGAAGACATACCATGCACTGACGCACAACCACTTATGTCTCCAGATGAAGAGGACATGGGAATACCACCACAGCAGAGTCACCGACTCTCTGATGATGACGAAACACAGGTGCCCACTGCCACGTCTTTTTGCAGTGTGCAGACTGAACAGGAGGAGGTCAGGGAGGGAGACTGGGTGGAAGACGATGCAGAGGACGATGAGGTCTTAGACCCCACATGGACTGAAGGTCGTGGCGATGACTTTCACAGTTCAGAGGAAGAGGTAGTGGTGAGACCGAGACAACAGCGAAGCCAAAGAGGGAGCAGGGGGCCAAAGCAGACGAGCCGCCGCCCCCAGAGTTCGCCTGCTACTGGACATCGCCAACAGGGACCCAGCCCCACAAAGGCAGCTTCAAAGAGTTCCCTGGCATGGCACTTCTTTAAACAATGTCCTACCGACAAGACCCGAGTGACTTGCACGCTCTGCCATCAGAGCCTGAGGCGAGGCATTAACGTTCTGAACCTCAGCACAACCTGCATGACCAGGCATCTACATGCAAAGCATGAACTGCAGTGGGGTACACACCTTAAAAACCAGGCACTCGCTGAGGCTCCCCCTGCTCCCTCTACCGCTGCTGCCTCGGCTTCCGCCTCGAGAGGAATGTTGCTACCTGCCGAGCAGCAAACAGAGGATGTGCCACCGACACCACCACCACCGCCACCGTCAACTAGCGTCTCCACTATATCACACAGCAGCGTTCAGCTCTCAATATCTCAAACCTTAGAGAGGAAGCGCAAATTCCCCCCGAGTCACCCTCGAGCCCTTGGCCTGAACGCCAGCATTTCTAAACTGCTGGCCTTTGAAATGCTGTCATTCCGGCTGGTGGACACAGACAGCTTCAAACAGCTGATGGCCATGGCTGTCCCGCAGTATGTGGTTCCCAGCCGCCACTACTTCTCCAAGACAGCCGTGCCTTCCCTGCACATGCAAGTGTCCGATAAAATCAAGTGTGCACTGCGCAACGCCATTTGTGGCAAGGTCCACCTAACCACAGATACGTGGACCAGTAAGCACGGCCAGGGACGCTATATCTCACTAACTGCACACTGGATGAATGTAGTGGCGGCTGGGCCCCCGGCGGACAGTTCCTTGGCGCACGTCCTTCCGCCCCCTAGGATCGCAGGGCATCATTCTCTGCCTCCTGTAGCCTCCTCCTCCTACTCGGCTTCCTCCTCCACTGCTTCCACCAGCTCATCCGGTCAGCCACACACCTTCACCACCAACTTCAGCACAGCCCGGGGTAAACGTCAGCAGGCCATTCTGAAACTCATATGTTTGGGGGACAGGCCCCACACCGCACAGGAGTTGTGGCGGGGTATTGAAAAACAGACCGACGAGTGGTTTCTGCCGGTGGGCCTCAAGCCAGGCCTGGTGGTATGCGATAATGGGCGAAATCTCGTGGCAGCTCTGGGACTAGCCGGTTTGACGCACATCCCTTGCCTGGCGCATGTGCTGAACTTGGTGGTGCAGAGGTTCATTCACCACTACCCCAACATGTCAGAGCTGCTGCATAAAGTGCGGGCCGTCTGTGCGCGCTTCCGCCGTTCACATCCTGCCGCTGCTCGCCTGTCTGCGCTACAGCGGAACTTCGGCCTTCCCGCTCACCGCCTCATATGCGACGTGCCCACCCGGTGGAACTCCACCTTGCACATGCTGGAGAGACTGTGCGAGCAGCAGCAGGCCATAGTGGAGTTTCAGCTGCAGCACGCTCGCGTCAGTCGTACTGCCGAACACCACCAATGATTGGGCCTCCATGCGAGACCTGTGTGCCCTGCTGCGCTGTTTCGAGTACTCCACCAACATGGCCAGTGGCGATGACACTGTTATCAGCGTTACAATACCACTTCTATGTCTCCTTGAGAAAACACTTAGGGCAATGATGTTAGAGGAGGTGGCCCAGGTGGAGGAGGAGGAGGAGGATGAGGGCTCGTTTCTAACACTTTCGGGCCAGTCTGTTCGAAGTGGCTCAGAGGGAGGTTTGTTTAAGCAGCAGAGGACAGGTTCACAAGTCGCCAGCCAAGGCACTGTACTGGAGGACGAGGAGGAGGAGGAGGTGGAGGGGGACGAGGATGACGCAAGTTCACAGCGGGGTGGCAGCCCAGGCCCATCACTGGTGCGTGGCTGGGGGGATACGGTGGACGATGACGATACGCCTCCCACAGAGGACAGCTTGTCCTTACCCATGGGTAGCCTGGCCCACATGAGCGAATATATGCTCCAATGCCTGCGCAACGACAGCAGAGTTGCCCACGTTTTAACGTGTGCAGACTACTGGGTGGCCACCCTGCTGGATCCCCGGTATAAAGACAATGTGCCCACTTTAATTCCTGAACTGGAGCGCGACCGTAAGATGCGCGAGTACAAGCGCACGCTGATAGAGGCGCTCTTGAGAGCATTCCCACATGTCACAGGGGAACAGGTGGAAGGTGAAGGCAGAGGAGTGGCAAGAGGTCGCCAACGCAGCTGTGTCACGGCCAGCTCATCTGAGGGCAGGGTTAGCATGGCAGAAATTTGGAAAAGTTTTGTCTCCACGCCACAGCTATCTGCACCGACACCTGATACGGAACGTGTTAGCAGGAGGCAGCATTTCACTAACATGGTTGAACAGTATGTCTGCACACCCCTCCACATCCTGACGGATGGTTTGGCCCCATTCAACTACTGGGTTTCGAAATTGTCCACGTGGCCAGAGTTAGCATGTTATGCCTTGGAGGTGCTTTCCTGCCCGGCGGCCAGCGTTTTATCTGAACGCGTATTCAGCACGGCAGGGGGCGTCATTACTGACAAGCGCAGCCGCCTGTCCACAGCCAACGTGGACAAGCTGACCTTCATAAAGATGAACCAGGCATGGATCCCACAGGACCTGTCCCTCCCTTGTGCAGAGTAGTCCTTATTAACTGCCTAAAACATGTCTTGTTGTGCTACGGGCCACTTCTTTATTTGATACAAATTTTATGAAACCCACAGTTGAATGAAACTCTTCTCTGTCTGGGCGCCGGGGCCTAACCAGATGAAAGTGGCCGGTTAAACTAACGGGTGACATGAAGCCATAACCTCTGCCATGCTACCTCTGTCTTCTGTCTGGGTGCTGAGGCCTAAGTCAAATAAAGCGGTCTTCTGCTGTGCTGGGGGATATGAAGCTAATCTCTGACCTCTCTCCTCTGTCTGGGTCCAAAGGCCTAAATCACTGAAAGAGGCCTTCTCCTGTGGTGTGTGATATGATGCCAGAATATGTGCTGTGGGGCCTCTCTCCTCTTCCTGGGTGCAGGGGTCAAATAAACTAAATTGTGGCCTACTCCTGTGGTGGTTGATATGATGCCTGATTCTCTGATGTGGAACCTCTCTCCTCTGTTTGGGTGAAGGGGTCAAAGTAACTAAATGGTGGCTTCTCCTGTGGTGGCTGATATGATGCCAGAATATGTGCTGTGGTGCCTCTCTCCTCTTCCTGGGTGCGGGGGTCAAAGTAACTCAATGGTGGCTTCTCCTGTGGTGGCTGATATGATGCCAGAATATGTGCTGTGGTGCCTCTCTCCTCTTCCTGGGTGCGGGGGTCAAAGTAACTCAATGGTGGCTTCTCCTGTGGTGGCTGATATGATGCCAGAATATGTGCTGTGGTGCCTCTCTCCTCTTCCTGGGTGCAGGGGTCAAAGTAACTAAATGGTGGCTTCTCCTGTGGTGGTTGATATGATGCCTGATTCTCTGCTGTGAAACCTCTCTCCTCCATCTGGGTGTAGGGGTCAAAGTCTTTCAAAGTCGCCTTCTCCTGTGCTGATTGATATAAAGCTGATGGTTGTGCCATCTGACATGGTTGCCAGGGTCTGATTCAATGGGGGCCTACTCCTGTGGTGGGTGATCTAAATGCCTGATTCTCTGCTGTGAAACCTCTCTCCTCCGTCTGGGTGTAGGGGTCAAAGTCTTTCAAAGTCGCCTTCTCCTGTGCTGATTGATATGAAGCTGATGGTTGTGCCATCTGACATGGTTGCCGGGGTCCCATTAAATTGGGGCCTACTCCTGTGGTGGGTGATCTAAATGCCTGATTCTCTGCTTTGAAACCTCTCTCCTCCGTCCGGGTGTAGGGGTCAAAGTCTGTCAAAGTCGCCTTCTCCTGTGCTGATTGATATAAAGCTTATGCTTGTGCCATCTGACATGGTTGCCGTGGTCTGATTCAATGGTGGCCTACTCCTGTGGTGGGTGATCTAAATGCCTGATTCTCTGCTGTGTAACCTCTCTCCTCCGTCTGGGTGTAGGGGTCAAAGTAACTAAATGGTGGCCTACTCCTGTGGTGGGTGATATGATGCCTGGTTCTCTGCTGTGGGACCTCTCTCCTTTGTCTGGGTGCTGTGGTCAAAATAATAGTAAGTGACCTTCTCCATTGGTGGGTGACTTGAAGCCTGATTCTGTGCTATGGGACCTCACTCCAATTAATATTGTTTAATTTTTATTTATTTTATGTTAACTCATCATTTCCCTATCTACATTTGTTTGCAGGGGATTTAACTACATTTTGCTGCCTTTTGCAGCCCTCTAGCCCTTTCCGGGTGTGTTTTACAGCCTTTTTAGTGCCCAAAAGTTCGGGTCCCCATTGACTTCTATGGGGTTCGGGTTCGGGATGAAGTTCGGGTCGAGTTCGGATCCCGAACCCGAACATTTTTCGAAAGTTCGGCCGAACTCGTCGAACCCGAACATCCAGGTGTTCGCTCAACTCTAATCATCACCTAAGTGCATAGCCACAGGATGAGACCCAAGCGCTGGATCCTAAGCTTACACAGTTAATGAGCATAGACACAGAATCATGCCCTAATGGGATACTCAAAATATATAAATGAGACCCCATGGACCAGACCTTCATGAGAGCTGTAAGCAAAACTCATCCGTGGATATCTGATGGAAAATCACAACATACCGTGAGACATGATGGAGGGCAGAGACAACAGGCACAGGACAGGCAAAAGACCCCGACGCGCGTTTCGCCCTCAGCTTCGTCAGGAGGTAGTGTAAGTGTGGCCATAGGCTCCTATTTATATCCCCCATGTGGCTTTAGGGTATGACATAATTAGATACAGCGGCTGGTACTTACTATTGAGCGCTCCTACCCGATGATGCACGCCGAGTCAGTCGTGGCGGCGCCGCATTCATCAGGAGGAGGGGTGGAACGCAAGCCATGCGTTCCAGCCCGCCTCCCAAGGAAACGTAGCGGTGTCCCCACGTGACCCGGCGCACAGCACATCATAGCATAGCGCTGTATCAGCCAATCAGAGCAGGAAGAGATCGGAGCTGTAACAATAATAAAAAACCTCATCCACCATGATAGATACTATTATTCATATTATACAAAGTCCACATAGGGGATATTACAGGTATAGGACAATAGCTGAATACATCTGAATACATATATGTTTTTCATTAACAGGAGAGCGAGGTAAATATATAGTGTATCAATAGATATAGGGCTGGATATATTAGGAATGTGCCTCACAAATAGACGTCAAACATTATTAGAGAGGTGCCCCGTTGCGACATACCGATACATGGAAATATCTTACACTAGGATCCTCGTACATATAGGGTAGATATCAAAACATGATCACATAAATCACCTTACAAATTTAATATCATATGTGCTGAATACAAAACATGATTACCAACAGATTAAAAACATAAACAAGTCCACAATTTATATTCTGTAATTATATAATCATCATGATACCTAATAGTGTTCCGCTGTTCACTGCCTGAACAGAATGACAATGTGAATAGACTTGATAGTGCTATCACAGTAACCATAATCCATAATTGATGGTGATAAGTATGCCTGCATTGTCAGGTATGGCAAAAAATTATTGTCAACCCCACATGACCAGGGACACTACCACTCTTAAAGTGCTCAATAAAAAAGAAAAAATTCATTATGATCATTAACATACGGTGATTTTGCTTATTGTCAAGTCAGTGTGACGCGGCACTGTGGCCAAAGATAATGCATCACACTGGCTCTCCAATAACCAAAATGACCTCACCCAACAAGTGTGAGAGACGTGGTGCACAACCACTATTAAGTGAACAGGGTTAGTATATAGCTGAAATGACCAAGGCACCTGGGCCTCCATATAATAGGTCAAGCCAGCTCTCTGGTGACTGAAATGACCTAACATCTACTCCTCCATAACATTACATCAAAAATATATATGTGCCGTTTAGTATATATAATGTACATCCCATATGTAGAGGTCCATCTCGATATTGGCGGAATGGTCCATCTTCCATGTTCATAGCATGTCTCGTATCCAACTCCTCATTCGTAGCTTGTATAGACACCATCCCCCTCCATGCAGCACTTCAGACATCATTTAATATGGCCAGGCAAAAAACTAGATAAATAAAGAAAGCAGTTAAAATCACTGAAAAATTCAGTACATGCGCTAGCCTAAATAAAGGATTTGAAACTCAAGGCCTCATTCAATCCATGAGGAGTCACAGTGTTGAGCAAAACCATCCATTTTGTTTCTTTTTGGAGGAGACACCGTTTGATATTGCCCCCCCTGATTCCCAATCGTACGCGGTCTATCCCTTTAAAAGAGATACCCCGAGGATTGCAGTTATGGGCTTTCCTAAAATGTTTAGCCACTGGTTTTAATTTTCTGATTTTATCAGGTTCAACCATCTCGGCAGCCGCCTTGATGTCCCGGATATGCTCTAAGACTCTCGTCTTTAGTGCCCTTGTAGTCATCCCAATGTAAATCAGACCGCAGGCGCACTCAGCATGATAGACCACTGCCTCTGTTTTACATGAGATATGATGTACAATTTTGTACTCCTTCTCTCCACTTGTGTTGGTAAATTTGTCTGTTCTTGTCATGTACTTACATGCAGTGCAGTCCCCACATGGGAAAAATCCCCACTGTGGATCCTTGTCCCCAAAAATTCCACCTTTGTTAGGGGCTACATAATGGCTCCTAGTCACGATATCTCTCAGATTTTGTGCCCTCCTCCAAGTGACCAGTGGTCTCTCAGAAATGACCTTCTTGAGGTCCCTATCTGTTCAAAGGACTTGCCAATGCCTATGGAGAATATCCTGTAATTGTCTCCATTGGGCATTGAAGTTAGTAATAAATCTAGGAAAACCATACTTACTTTCTTTCTTACGGGGAGGAGGGTTTAATAGGTTAGTCCTAGGGGAGTTTTTGGCCCTAATATAACCTTTCCCAATCACCTTCCTACTATAGCCTCTCTCCTGGAATCTCCTAGATAGGTCTTCTGCCTCTCGTTCGAAACTGGCTTCACTGGAGCATATCCGTCTCTCCCTACAGAATTGGCCAATGGGTATCGCCCGAGTGCTCAGTGGATGATGCGAGGACGAGGAGAATAGTAGCGAATTGGTGGCCGTGGGCTTCCTGTGTATATCGAACCCCAAAAGGCCATCTTTCTCCACAGTGATAGCCAGGTCCAGGAACTCAACACGTTCCCCACTGTAGGTCCATGTTAATTTGATGTTTTGGTCATTCAAGTTGAGGTCCTGCAAAAACTTCTCCAAGTGCGACGTCGAGCCCTGCCAGATGAACAAAACGTCGTCTATATATCTCGACCACGAGACCACGGCGTCATGACCCTCCACATTCATAACAATCTCCCTCTCCCACAGCCCCAGGAACAAATTGGGATACGAGGGCGCACACGTCGCCCCCATCGCCGTCCCCCGGAGCTGTAGGAAATAGCAGTCCTTGAATGTGAATGCATTGTGTTTCAATGCAAATTCTAGCAGTGTCATGACCAATTCGACCAAGTCACTATCTAGATTGATTGTATTCAGAAAGAATCGCGACGCCCGTAGCCCGTGGTCGTGACAGATAGACGTGTACAGGGACTCGACATCGCACGTGACCAGGAGCATCTCACTGTCCAAGTGCATCTCACCAAGTCTCTTAAGGACATCAGTGGTGTCACGTACAAAAGAGGGCAGAGTCTTAACACATTTCTGTAGATAGAAGTCTACAAAACGGCAGATGGTCTCGCACAGACACCCAATCCCAGATACTATGGGTCTCCCTGGTGGTATTTTAGCATTTTTATGTATTTTGGGGAGTAGATAAAATGTGGGAAGCACCGGAAACTCAGTGACCAGGCCCTCCCACATTTTACCACTAATAATGCCACTCTCGTATGCATTCTTAAGGATCCCATCTAGATCACTTTTGTATTGCATCATGGGAGTCCAATTTTCGATAACAAGTCACATCCCCCAATTGGCGGAACACCTCCTTCTCATACATTCACACCGGCCAGATCACAACATTGCCCCCCTTATCTGCAGGTTATTTGCAAGTTCTTTTAGTGCAAGCCGTAGCTCTTTACTAAGATTGTCGTTACATCTAGCGTCACATAGTTTTTCCAAATCCTGTTTATCTAGTTTTAACAAAAACATCAACTGCTGGACAAGATGTAATGGGGGGCCAATGCTGTGACCAGCGGTGCAGATGTATAGGGAATCTAGACTCATCCGGTTCTTGTTCATCTAACAGTGATTGGAGGTCATTCAGGGTCTGTATCTCCAAAGGAGAAAGATCTGAATTATCTCCACCTCTGCTGAAGTATTTTTTGAAACATAATTTTCTTGCGAAGAGTTCCAAGTCCTTCACCGACAGGAAAAAGTCAAATTTGCCCGTCGGTGAAAAAGTGAGACCTCTCCACAAGACTAAAAGTTGGGGCTGTGTAAGGGTGATATCTGATAGATTAATTACCTTTAGTATTTCTTTGCTCGTTTCCCCAAGGAGTAATTCTGCCTTGTCTTTCGCTTTGTGGATGGGGTTCTTAGGCGGGAGGTCCAGTTTTCCTTTCCGCCCCCCTCGCCGGATCCCCTGCGCGCGTCTAAAAAAGACTCATCCTTGGCTATTGGTGGAAGATGTAGACAGAGAGAAAGATGTATTGCGTGTATGGTTTCTTGTCATATGCCAGCGATAGACCTTATTATTTTGAAAGTCTACCAGGACTCTCTGAAATTTTTTCACCTTAAGACCCTGAATTTCCTTTTCCCATCTCACAAGGTCTTCCTCCAATTCACTGTCAAATGACTCACAGGCCTCAACTGGTACAGCCCGCTGAATCTGTTCCCGTATGTTGTCAATTTCCTTCTCTACTGTTTCCAGTGACTTTCGATCTGCCCCAATCAGGAGCTCAATTAAAGTGCGAGAGCACCGGGTGAGGGTGTCCTCCCACTTTCCTACAAATGAGGGGTCATCCACCTCGAATGCAGGGAATAACTGCAATCTTAGGCCGCGTGGAATAATTTCTTTCTGGAGGTATTGCTCAAGTAAGGCCTTATTCCACCAGATTTTGATGCGTTTTTTCGAAAGATCTTTAATCTTGAGTTTCAAATCCTTTATATTACTGGACTCGGCCCCAGCTGCCGCTGACTCTCCAAAAATTGACCCAAGTTGTGTCGCCCAGGTCTTATCATGTTTTCAGAAATCCATGTACTTAGAGGCACTATCTGCAACAACAGACAATATGTTAACATAGAACCAAACAAGAAAGAGGCCTCACTTATAATGCCATAATCGAGGGCACGCAAGAAAAACAACTATATAAACCTAAAGTGTTGTCCAACAAACAACAAATGAATGCCCAATATATTAAAAAATATATATTTTATTTCATAGTAATAAACAATGCATAATAATTGGGATAATAAGGATAACAAAAAGAAGAGATTGGAAAAGTCAGCAGAAAAACTCCGGATGCCGCAGATGGAGCACATGTCAGGTGTGTATAAAGTATGCAGTATGGTGATTCACAGAAAAAACGGGGTATTATGGTGTACAGACCACTAAAAAAGTAATGTTAACTGTGATCATCACCTAAGTCTGACATGTGCTCCATCTGTTGGTGGGTTACAGAGACACCGGCCGGGGGACTGCGGCATCCGGAGTTTTTCTGCTGACTTTTCAAATCTCTTCTTTTTGTTATCCTTATTATCCCAATTATTATGCATTGTTTATTACTATGAAATAAAATATATATTTTTTAATATATTGGGCATCCATTTGTTGTTTGTTGGACAACACTTTAGGTTTATAAAGAATAGGCCATGTTCTATTTTTTTGCGGAGCCGCATCCCGGAAGTTCGTGGCCGAAGCCTGGAAGTTCAGGGCCGCACTCCTGAAATGCGGATGCGGAAAGCACATACTGTAGTGTGCTGTCCGCATCCCATTCTGCCTCATTGAGAATAAATGGGTCCGCACCCATTTCCGATATTGCGGAACAGATGAGGACCCATTTGCGGACGTGTGAATGGACCCTTAGGCCCTTAGTTTCACATTTGCGTGTAACAGATCCGGCAGACTGTTTCAGCTGGGAACAGACTATCGGATCCGTCCCTGCCAGGCGCGGCCGTGCTATGCCAGCATTCTGTCCAGCTCCATTCACTATAATGGGGGCCGGTGGAGATGCAGCCTCAACACGCAACGGCATTTTTGCCCACTTCTCATGATCAGGACCTTTTTGGCTAGAGTGGACAGTAGTAACATATGGGGGAGATTTATCAAACTGGTGTAAAGTAGAACTCTCTTAGTTGCCCGTCGCAATCAATCAGATTCCATCTTTCATTTTTCACAGCTCCTTTGGAAAATGAAAGGTTGAATCTGATTGGTTGCTATGGGCAACTAAGCCAGTTCTACTTTACACCAGTTTGATGAATGACCCCAATAGTTTCTATTACTCTGGAGGACCTGCCCTGTATTAGACAGACAACCTGTAGGGGGAATGTAGGGAAGATGAACGCTGATTGCCAACTCTCACCACAGATTAAAGCTGATCTATGGAGGTCGCAACAGAGAGACTTCCAATTATCATCTTATCTTGACCCCCGTGTCATCTGTTTTGCTGCACATGCACAAGAAATGTTGCAATGATGAGTGGATTGCCGCATGGGCAGTAGCACTGCTTAAAAGGGTTTTCCAGTAAAAACTGGAAAGAGGAAATGCATACTTACCTGCTCCATGCCGCTCCGGTCCTCCATGCTGCCTCCGATTTCTCCACCTTCTGGGTCCGGCACTGTTTACATCCAGCTGACTACGGGAATGGTCACATGCACCGCTCCAGCCAATGAATGGTCACAAGCAGCATGTGACCACTAAAGCCAGTCATTGGTTGGAGTGGTGCATGTGACCATGCCCGTAGTCAGCTGGATGTAAACAGTGTCAGACCTGCAAGGTGGAGAGATCATAAGCAGCATGGAGGACCGGAGCTGCATGGAGCAGGGGGTACCTCAATCCTACATCCTGAAGATGGAAGCCAATTACCCCGTATTAGGGTGAAATTTCCTTCTTGATTCCAATCAGAATAATTGCCGGTGTCAGTATGCCTTCTCCAGAAATCTAACTTGTGATATTATCACTATCAGGAAATGCATCCTGGCCCCTCCTGAACTTGGATCCACCATTAGGTGGCCAGGATTCCATGGTCTCACTGCTCTTACAGAAAATAATCCTTGTCTATGATGTCCTAGGTATAAAAGGATTGTTAGAAAGATCTGTGTACGGTCCATGCACATATATGCACATAGTAAATAGAGAAATGAAAAAATAGCTGACACAGAAAATGTATCTAAAATGAAAAGGGACTACAACAGACAACGTCTACGCCGCTAACGGAAAACTGCATCAATGGACTCAACACTACAATTGAATTCTCCAGCATTTTGTACAAAAACATCAGATTCACTAAAACAAGTTGTCAAATCTCATTTTGAAAGGATCCGCTGAGGAAATGCGAGTGGGTTCTGAGGCTCCTACGTTTTTCTCTGAGCTCAATGTCATAAAAATTGATCCGATCACTTTGAAAAGACGAAATCGATTGAAGTGGAATTCAGCTCTCTCCAAAGATACATCTCAGGATCCATTCAAAGCAAGAGATGTGATGAGACCCGATACTTACCGTCCTGTTATTAACAGAAGAGGTGCACGATTCTCCCAGTATGTCAGGTCAATTGATATTCTGAGCATTGTGCACTTATGTTTCACGAGTGAAATGCTCCAGGACATGTGCTGAGGAGCGACCTTTCTGACCGGGTAGTTACGTGTATCTTTATAGACATTTCTGTCATAAATACAGTATCTGAAAGAAAGAAGAAAACATCTGTGCAATTAGTTTATCTATCTTATAGCCGTAGTTAGACTTTCCTTCAACCTTGGTCAGATCTTTGGCTCACCAGACTATTTGTGTAATCTTTCCAGCTTTCTATCTATCTATCTATCTATCTATCTATCTATCTATCTATCTATCTATCTATCTATCTATCTATCTATCTATCTATCCTACTCACAAAAAGTTAGAGATATTTGGCTAGTGGGTAAAATATCAGGATGAACCTAAAATGCCCTCTAACCTTTACAGGTGAACTGAATGCGACCTTCTCTAAACTTTTGTATGGACGTGACCAACTGTTCAGTGTGTCAGTACTTTTTGCACAACTTGCTGTTCTCTAACAAGAAGCTTAACTGCAAAATTCACAACAGGTGTCTGATCCATGAATCGTCCAATACATTTCCTGGTTTAATTATAATTGGCATTTAAACAGTCCTCCTCATCATGCTGTTCACCTTTTGACATCATGAGACCAAAACGACACCTAACAATTGATCAACAATACCTCGCCATTGTGAGGCTTCAAGCAGGATGTTCTCAGACAGAAGTGTTCACTGAGCTTAGAGAGTCACAGAGTGTCATCAGCAGGTTGTAACAGAGATACAAAGAGACTGAAAGAGTCATAAAAAAGGCATAGAAGTGGATGTCCTTTGGCCACATCCCACACTGATGACCGCTTCATTGTGAACAATGACCTGCAGAACTGGATGATGAATGCCACACAACTCTAAGCACAATTAATGTAGGTGGGAGGCATCCAAGTGTAACATCAGACCATTCTAAAATGTTTACATCAGCGCTGTCTGTGTGCTAGACGACCTGCAAGGGTACCTGACCACACCACCAGACACAGATGTCATCGTGTTGCATGGGCCAGGGAGCATCTACGCTGGACGAGGGACCAGTGGGCCTCAGTGCTGTTCACTGATGAAAGTCAATTCACACTGAACAGAAATGATGGCCGATGTTGGAGACGTCAAGGAGAGTGCTATGCATCAGCCACTGTTGTCACCAGATGAGCCTTTAGTGGTGGTGATGTTACAGTGTGGGCCGGTATGCCTAGTCAATACAGAACTGCCCTACACTTTGTGAATGGTCCAGTAAAAAGCCCATACTACTTGAATAACATCAATAATCCAGTCATTGTGCCTCTGCATGAACAACACAGGCCTAATTTCATCTTCATGAATGACAAAGCACCAGCTCATCAAGGTTAAATCATTAGGGAAAGGCTGCTGGAGACTGGGGTACCTCAAATGGAGTGGCCTGCGCTTTCACCAAACCTAAATCCCATTGAAAACCTATGGTCGCCATGTAGAGGTTCGTAACTCTGTGCCACAGAACCTCAGTGACCTGAGGGCCGCCCTTCAAGAAGAGTGGGATGCCATGCCTCAGCAGCCAACTTGTGAATAACAGGAAATGTTGTGGTCACGCTGTAATTGATGCTCAAGACCACATGACAAGTAATTGACACATTGACTTTTTTGTAGGGGTATACCCACCACTGTTGGCTTTTGTTTCAATAAATAGTTTGAGATGAGGAAATCACCATTGTATGCTTCTACTTTCATGACATAATATCACTTTCTTCCTTCCTAGTTCTTTTCTTATGAGTTTCTTCCTTTCTTTCTTTCTTCCTAGTTCCTTCCTTTCTAGTTCCTTCCTAGCTCGTTCTTTCCTTCCTAGTTCCTTCCTAGTTCCTTCCTTCCGAGTTCCTTCCTTTTTTCCGAGTTCCTTCCTTGCTTCCGAGTTCCGTCCTTGCTTCCGAGTTCCTTCCTTGCTTACGTGTTCCTTCTATGCTTCCGAGTTCCTTCTGATTTACTTCCAAGTTCCTTCCCTGTTCTTCCTTCCGAGTTCCAAGTTCCTTCTGAGTTCCAAGTTCCTTCTGAGTTCCTTCCTTCCGAGTTCCTTCTGATTTACTTCCAAGTTCCTTTCTCTGTTCTTCCTTCCGAGTTCTAAGTTCCTTCTGAGTTCCAAGTTCCTTCTGAGTTCCAAGTTCCTTCTGAGTTCCTTCCTTTTGAGTTCCTTCCTTTATTCCTACCATGTTCCTTCCTTCCAAGTTCCTTCCTTCCGAGTTCCTTCCTTTATTCCTTCCATGTTCCTTCCTTCCAAGTTCCTTCATTCCTCCTTTCTGAGTTGCTTTTCTTCTTTCCAAGTTCCTTTCTTCCTTCCAAGTTCCTTTCTTCCTTCCAAGTTCCTTTCTTCCGAGTTCCTTCCAAGTTTCTTTCCTTAGTCCTAGTTCCTCCCTTCCTTCCGAGTTCCTTCCTTCATTCCTAGTTCTATATTTCTGTCTAAGTTCCTTTCTTCCTTCCTTCTTCCTTCCTTTCGAGTTCCGAGTATCTCTCTACAATCCATGGTTAGATAGTAACATCACCCAAACCTATGGAGCCACTATGAACTGTACCAAAGTTGAAATGCAGCACTGTCACACCAAGCAACTCAGCACTGCTACATCAGAGCACCTTTCTGCATGACCCTACAAATCTCTAATGTCCCTTCAATCATTTACCTGGTGGCTGTGGTGTCCACCTCCAGGCCTGGTTTCATGGTATCACAGTCATGTCAGACTATACAATGTAACAAGACATTTTGCTGTAAAATGTCATCAGATACAGGGTAGCGTCTGACAAGTGGAGTGTGAAGAGGCTTATCCTCTCTATCCTGACACCGAACAAAGGGTTGCTTGTAGAGATAACAATTATCACACATCTGCTCGCAAGCATCACCCAAGCTTCATATACGCAAATAAATTATTGAAATGTTACAAGACTTGAGTGTTTCAGAAAAAAGCATCTAGAGAAGTGCTTTAACCCTTTCAAGTCCAAGCCATTTTTTGTTTTTGCATTCTCATTTTTAACTCCCTGCCTTCCCAGAGCTATAACTCTTTTAATTTTCCATTCATGTAGCAGCTCCATGGCTTGTTTTTTTTTGCGTAACGAATTGACACCATTTGCTGTTGCATACAATATGGTGAAAAGCTGGATAAAAAATTCTAAATGAGGTGAAAATGAAAAAAAAAGGAATTCCGCCATAGTTTTGTGGGTTTAGTAGCATTTCCCTACGCAGTAAAATGGACCCATTGCCCTTCATTCTCTGGGTCGGTTCGATTACACATTCCACATTTACGATGGCATGCAAAATTACTGCTACTGTAAACAGGTAAGCAAGTTAAAGATTAAATGATCTCCAAAAAGCGTGACGTTGAAGATGACATTGTATTTAAGGCAAAAAACATTTTTTTTTTTAATTTTAATCTTTTATATTTTTTAAATTACAAAAAAGGAAAAAGGGCCCAAAGCAAATCTTTGGGCATCATGCATGGTTAGTACCTAGTAGCACCCCCTTTGGCAAGTATCACAGCTTGTAAATGCTTTTTGTAGCCCACCAAGAGTCTTTCATTTCTTGTTTTAGGGATTTTCATCTATTCTTCCTTGGAGAACTCTTCCGATTCTGTGAGATTCCTGGGCCATCTTGCATGCACTGCTCTTTTGAGGTCTATCATAAATTTTCAATGATGTTCAGATCATGGGACTGTGAGGTCCATGGTAAAATCTTCAGCTAGCGCCTTTAGAGGCACTCTATTGTGGATTTTAAGGTGTGTTTAGGATCATTATCCATTTTTAGAAGCCATCCTCTTTTCACCTTCAGCTTTTTACCAGCTGTCTCTGAAAATTTTCTTGACCTCCACCGTTCTTCTTAACTGCTATTTCTTAATTACATTTCAAAATGAGGAAATGACAACCTGAAACTACCTTACAAGGCACAAGCTGAAGCTTTTACCATGGATCTCACAGTCCCCTGATCTGAACATTATTTAAAATCGGTGGACCTCAAAAGAGCACTGCATGCAAGACAACCCAGGAATCTGGAAAACTGGAAGGCTTCTGAGAGGAAGAATGGATGGAAATCCCTTAAACATGAATTGAAAGACTCTTGGCTGGCTACAAAAAGAGTTTACAAGCTATGTTACTTGGCAAAGGGGGTACAACTAGGTACTAACCATGCAGAGTGCCCAAACTTCTGTTTTATATCCTTTTTCTTTTTGTTATTTTGAAAATGTACAAGATGAAAATAAAAGAAATGTTTTTGCTTAAAATTCTAAGGGAATATGTCATCTTTAACTTTATGCCTTTTAGAGATCATTAAATCTTCAACTTGCTTAACTATTCACAGTAATTGCACCAGGCATGCCCAACTTTTGCATGCCATTGTATATAGTTTTTCTTGTGCCTTAATACTTGGGAGAAAAAAAACTTTGGAAAAATTGATATATTTATTTTTTTGCATTGCCATTAGTGTTCCCCAAAACACTGTTGTACCAATTCTTGATGCTTTTCAAGATCTCTGCTTGCTGTCTGCATTGTTTTCTTCCTATAGATTAAAATCTGCCCGAGTCATGGACACACAAAATGCACGACTCACTAGAGTATAGTTATCAGAGCCATTCACCTCTGTGTCCATCACAACAAGGCCAAGTCACTTGTGGGACCAAATATTTGCCCATTCTATTAAATAGCTCTAATTGAACTTCCAGTTTCCTATAGAGTCCCCCATGAAAGAGGACCTTTTCCCCCCTCCTGACATGTCTGTTTTTGTAACTATGTGTTTCCCTGTGTAATAACAATTCTGGAGCATCTAATCTTATGACTCAATGTTGTGTCTTTCTATTATTTCTTCTAAAAGTTATAAATGAATTGCTAGCAGTTTGAAATAATTCATTTAAAAACTTCTACTAGGAATAATAAAGGAATGGCACAACACCGAGCCATACAAATTGATAGAGATGGCCTTGTGATTCGCTCGGTGGTCGGTTTGCGGCGAACTTTGCGCGTTCGCGATTCACCGAACATGCAAACATATGGAGATATTCGCGTCCGCCATATTCTTTTACATTGTGACGAACTTTGACCCATGACACATCCATCAGGTGGTACAGGACAGCCAATTGAGGCATTTCAGCACATGGGCATACCCCCTACCTTATAAATAGACCCGATATGGCCGCCATTTTACATCCTGTGTTTTGCCAGCGTAGGGAGAGGTTTCTGTGTGGAGCAGGGACAGACTGTTAGGGACAAAAACGCTATCAAATAGGTCCACAAAAGTCCTTTTAAGGACTGGTATAGGTGTACTATTGATAGGTGTGCAGTACAGAGGGGTGTAATACACTTATAATATACTTTCTAACATAGAAAGCATATTATAGTGGATTTATATTGTGCAGCAGTTGTAGTGACTGGTGAGCGGTTCTGCAGCGATACTGCAGCTGCACAGAGTGACAAACGCAATTAGAAAAAATTATTATAACTGGTGTGATATACCAGTCACCCCCCCAAAAAAAACTGATAGAAGCGAGGTGTATACCAATAATATACTTTCTATATAGTGCATTTGGGTACTGCAGCATTTGTTTGCGGTTTTGCTGCTTTCCCTCTGCTACACACAGTGACAAACGGTATTGGAAAAAATAATTATAACTGGTGTGATATACCAGTCGCCCCCCCCAAAAAAACTGATTGAAGCAGGGTGTTATATACCAATATGCTTTCTCTATAGTGCATTTGGGTACTGTATAGTGCATTTGCGCATGCGCGTACGCGAAAATTATATTGCCGATATTTCGCATTGAAAAAAATGATGAATGGAGATCGCAAATTCGAATAATACATCTGGTATGTCACTGTCCATGTTGTGGGACTATTTGTGCGCTTCTAGTAATTATTTATTGGCTGCAAATATGAGCTGAAGGTTTTTTAGGTTCGTCTGCCATTAAAATAAATGGGAAAAGCCGCGAACTTGCGGTTCGCGAACATTTGATCGCGTTCGCTAATCGTCCCGGCAGATGTTCGTCCATCACTACAAATCGATACTCCAAAATTGGAGAGGTGCAAGTAGTTACTGAAACAGACATGTCAGGAGAGGTGACAGGGCTTTTTTAAAGTGGATATGCCATCTGAATTTGCTGTCCTTTGTAAGGGCAACATATTCTGTATAGAGTGTGAAATAGGCTAGTAGGTGCAAGGGTACTTCTATCACTCGGACAATCAGTGGGTTGCTGTGTGCCCATTGCCCACGGACAAATCAAGAAGATGCTGGAACATGGAATAAATATCTCAGAGTCCAGTGTTTTGGCCAAAAGGAGAACGGACCTACCTATGTAATCTACCGTCCTTACGTTCAGGTGATTGACACCCCTTTAAATGGCTTCAGTACAGCGTGACTACATCTTAAGTCAGGCACTATTCTGTAAATGTATTTGCTACAAAATCGGAAAAGAAAGAGAAATTCCTGCTGATTCTCTGAAATCTAAGACACATCCAACCCAAATTTCCAGCACAAGGTAAACAAACATCTTATTAGGGAAAAAGTATTGAGTGTCTAATGGTTAATTCATGGAATGCATTATTCAAAAACAAACCTCCCTGAGATCTGATTTCGCCCGTATGAAAGCACATCTGGCAGATCTCATTTGTAGTGAAGTTTATGTCTCGTCTCTAACAAACAATGCAGGGATCTCGTCCTCTCTTGTCAGGAAAAAGGCTAAATAATTAAGTAGCACGACAAGAAAAGTCATTAAATGATTCTGTTCAAGAACAAATTTTCTGTGCAACAGACGGAAGAATTCTACATCAGCCGGGTTCTTGGGGTCATTTTTCAAAAGCAGGTAAAATGAACAGTTAACACCCTGTCAACCACTCGGTTATTGATGTCAGAGGCATGCCTTGAAGCTTCTAGGGCCCAAACGGGGCCCCCCATCTATCACAGGCCATTTATAGCTTAGAGCTTAGTCGTGTTGCAAAGCTTGTTAAAAGTTGGACACTGACTCATAGGAAGCTTCCTCCAGGAAGTGGTACTAGTTCTATCTGTGGTGATTTCTTAGAGGCTTTTAGGTACCCCCAGACACCCTGGTCTAGATACAACTGCTACCTCTGCATCTCTTTTAGCTATATTGATGAGCTATATTGTATCCTGCAGAGGGGCATAAGCAACGGCACACGCCAAGGTTGTCCGTTGTCTCCCACTCTCTTCATTATTACTATGGAGACTCTATTACAAGCAATTAGGGACAACCCACTGATCAAAGGCCTACAAACTAATCAGACAGAACATAAATGTGCCGCTTTTGCGGACGACCTCCTGCTCCTGCTCACAGACCCCACCCAGGCATTCCCTCCACTCATGGAGTAATTTGAAGAATTTGGACTACTATCTAATTTTAAAATTAATTACTGTAAGTCAGAAGCACTAAATATTACTGTCCCATCATACCAAATTCAAAAACTGTGAGCTTCCTTTCCTTTTACATGGCAGCAGGATGAAATCAAATATCTGGGGATTTTCCTAACCAACACACCTTCAAACTTATACTCCTTAAACTACTTACCATTACTGAAACAAGTCAGAGATCAACTAAACTTTTTGGCGCTACCCTTTGTCTCATGGCTAGGTAGAAAAAATCTGTTACAAACTTACATCATGCCCAAGTTCCTATATCTCCTTCAAATGGTTCCTATCCATTTACCTCAATCCTATTTTGCGTCCACCCGTTCTCTGTTTACAACCTTCTTATGGAAGGGTAAAAAGTCTAGACTGGCATATGACAAATTTATCAGGAGATCTCTCACAAGGAGTTCTAGGTCTCCCAGATGTTAAGACCTATTATCGGGCAATACAACTTAAAAGATGGTTACAATGATGCATTCCTCGCTTCAGGATTTTAGGTTCAGACATACAAACCGGATTCCAAAAAAGTTGGGACACTATACAAATCGTGAATAAAAACTGAATGCAATGATGTGGAGGTGCCAACTTCTAATATTTTATTCAGAATAGAACATAAATCACGGAACAAAAGTTTAAACTGAGAAAATGTACCATTTTAAGGGAAAAATATGTTGAATCAGAATTTCATGGTGTCAACAAATCGCAAAAAAGTTGGGACAAGGCCATTTTCACCACTGTGTGGCATCTCCCCTTCTTCTTACAACACTCAACAGACGTCTGGGGACCGAGGAGACCAGTTTCTCAAGTTTAGAAATAGGAATGCTCTCCCATTCTTGTCTAATACAGGTCTCTAACTGTTCAATCGTCTTGGGCCTTCTTTGTTGCACCTTCCTCTTTATGATGCGCCAAATGTTCTCTATAGGTGAAAGATCTGGACTGCAGACTGGCCATTTCAGTACCCGGATCCTTCTCCTACGCAGCCATGATGTTGTGATTGATGCAGAATGTGGTCTGGCATTATCTTGTTGAAAAATGCAGGGTCTTCCCTGAAAGAGATGACGTCTGGATGGGAGCATATCTTGTTCTAGAACCTGAATATATTTTTCTGCATTGATGGTGCCTTTCCAGACATGCAAGCTGCCCATGCCACACGCACTCATGCAACCCCATACCATCAGAGATGCAGGCTTCTGAACTGAGCGTTGATAACAACTTGGGTTGTCCTTGTCCTCTTTGGTCCGGATCACATGGCGTCCCAGATTTCCAAAAAGAACTTCGAATCGTGACTCGTCTGACCACAGAACAGTCTTCCATTTTGCCACACTCCATTTTAAATGATCTCTGGCCCAGTGAAAACGCCTGAGCTTGTGGATCTTGCTTAGAAATGGCTTCTTCTTTGCACTGTAGAGTTTCATCTGGCAACGGCGGATGGCACGGTGGATTGTGTTCACTAACAATGGTTTCTGGAAGTATTCCTGAGCCCATTCTGTGATTTAGTTTACAGTAGCATTCCTGTTTGTGGTGCAGTGTCGTTTAAGGGGCCCGGATTCTCTGAATCTTCGGATGATGTTATGCATAGTTGATGATGATAGATGCAAAGTCTTTTCAATTTTTCGCTGGGTAACACCTTTCTGATATTGCTCCACTATCTTTTTGCGCAACATTATGGGAATTGGTGATCCTCTACCCATCTTGGCTTCTGAGAGACACTGCCACTCTGAGAAGCTCTTTTTATACCCAATCATGTTGCCAATTGACCTAATTAGTGTTAATTGGTCTTCCAGCTCTTCGTTATGCTCAAATTTACTTTTTCCAGCCTCTTATTGCTACTTGTCCCAACTTTTTGGGGATTTGTTGACACCGTGAAAATTGGAATCAACGTATTTTTCCTTTAAAATGATACATTTACTCGGATTAAACGTTTGATCTGTCATGTACGTTCTATTACAAATAAAATATTGACATTTGCCATCTCCACATCATTGCATTCAGTTTTTATTCACAATTTGTTTAGTGTCCCAACTTTTTTGGAATCCGGTTTGTAGAAATAACCAATCTCACCAATAGACAACTAGCAGGTTTATGGGGTATTGAAGGACATTACCCCCTACTGGAGGGATTGTCCAAAGGTGTATACTCAGTTTTTAAAACTCTATCTAGCCACATGAATCTAACTTCTGCCCCTTCAAAACCCCTGCCTTATACTTTAAGCCCATTTCTAATATTACTCAAACGCCACAGACCTTCCATCATTTTGGAACCTCTTTAAAGAATTGAACATCACAGAACTAATGTCCCATACCAAAACCCCAGCTGACACAGATGCACTTATCTCTCGACTCCTAAAACAGGCCAACTTCTTAGGACACGTGTACAAAACTACACTCCAAATACGTAATAGAAACTGAAGTCACTTGGTTTGAGAAACTTGCGCTGGGTCAAAAGATACCCAAACATGCTATTATATATAAAAACCTACAATTTATGCCGAAAAAAAACAAACCTGCTTACATTACACAATGGGAGAAAGATTTGGGATTATCCTTCACTGTAGCGGATATTGACCAAATATGACCATTTAAGATCCCACAGATTTTCTAGATGCGTTAGAATACAGGAACACTCGTACAAAACCGTAACCAGATGGTATAATGACCCGAGTAAACTCCACAAAATGGGCATAAAAGAGACAAATACAGTGGGATGCGAAAGTTTGGGCAACCTTGTTAATGGTCATGATTTTCCTGTATAAATCGTTGGTTGTTACGATAAAAAATGTCAGTTAAATATATCATATAGGAGACACACACAGTGATATCTGAGAAGAGAAATGAAGTTTATTGGATTTACAGAAAGTGTGCTATAATTGTTTAAACAAAATTAGGCAGGTGCATAAATTTGGGCACCACAAAAAAGAAATGAAATCAATATTTAGTAGATCCTCCTTTTGCAGAAATTACAGCCTCTAAACACTTCCTGTAGGTTCCAATGAGAGTCTGGATTCTGGTTGAAGGTATTTTGGACCATTCCTCTTTGCAAAACATCTTTAGTACATTCAGGTTTGATGGCTTCCGAGCATGGACAGCTCTCTTTAAGTCACACCACAGATTTTCAATTATATTCAGGTCTGGGGACTGAGATGGCCATTCCAGAACGTTGTACTTGTTCCTCTGCATAAATGCCTTAGTGGATTTTGATCAGTGTTTAGGGTCGTTGTCTTGTTGAAAGATCCAGCCCCGGCGCAGCTTCAGCTTTGTCACTGATTCCTGGACATTGGTCTCCAGAATCTGCTGATACTGAGTGGAATCCATGCGTCCCTCAACTCTGACAAGATTCCCAGTCCCTGCACTGGCCACACAGCCCCACAGCATGATGGAACCACCACCATATTTTACTGTAGGTAGCAGGTGTTTTTCTTGGAATGCTGTGTTCTTTTTCCTCCATGCATAACGCCCCTTGTTATGGCCAAATAACTACATTTTAGTTTCATCAGTCCACAGCACCTTATTCCAAAATGAAGCTGGCTTGTCCAAATGTGCTTTAGCCCACCTCAAGCGGCACTTTTTGTGCTGTGGGCGGAGAAAAGGCTTCCTCTGCATCACTCTCGCATACAGCATCTCCTTGTGTAAAGTGCGCCGAATGGTTGAACGATGCCTGGTGACTCCATCTGCAGCAAGATGATGTTGTGGGTCTTTGGTGCTGGTCTGTGGGTTGACTCTGACTGTTCTCACCATTCGTCGCTTCTGTCTATCCGAGATTTTTCTTGGTCTGCCACTTCGAGCCTTAACTTGAACTGAGCCTGTGGTCTTCCATTTCCTCAATATGTTCCTAACTGAGGAAACAGACAGCTGAAATCTCTGAGACAGCTTTCTGTATCCTTCCCCTAAACCATGATGGTGAACAATCTTTGTCTTCAGGTCATTTGGTAGTTGTTTTGAGACCCCCATGTTGCTACTCTTCAGAGAAAATTAAAAGAGGAGGGAAACTTACAATTGACCCCCTTAAATACTCTTTCTCATAATTGGATTCACCTGTGTATGTAGGTCAGGGGTCACTGAGCTTACCAAGCCAATTTGAGTTCCAATAATTAGTTCTAAAGGTTTTGGAATCAATAAAATTACAACAGTGCCCAAATTTATGCACCTGCCTAATTTTGTTTAAACAATTATAGCACACTTTCTGTAAATCCAATAAACTTCATTTCACTTCTCAAATATCACTGTGTGTGTCTCCTATATGATATATTTAACTGACATTTTTTATCGTAACAACCAACGATTTATACAGGAAAATCATGACGATTAACAAGGTTGCCCAAACTTTCGCATCCCACTGTACATGCTGGAGATGTTCTCAAGCAGAAGGCACATTAGGTCATATATTTTGGTCATGTCTGATTATTACCTACTTCTGTACCCAGATAGAAACAAAAATAAACCAAATATGTGGTCTCAGTACTACTCTGGCTACCTTCTAAGGGATGGACCCCTAAAGCATTAGATCTTTCCACGTGGCTTGTTCAGGCTGACAGATCTCTCATTCCATTACGCTGGCTCAACCCTGACTCCCTATCCCTAGCTAAATGGCAGATAAAAGTTGATCAACTATATCCCATGGAAGAACTAAGTAGCTGGGCTAATAGATCTCACTCCAACTTTGTAAACCTATGGAGCCCATGGAGTAACTATAGAAATAACTAAATGAGATGATTGAACATACCCATACATTCATACGCCCACACTTCCACAACACAAACACTCTCTGATCTTACAAACCAGGAAAGTCTCTGACTGTTTGAATGTTTATCTGACTCACTTAATTACTTACTTACATGCTTACACACTCAACTTCTAACTAATATACCAGATACCCAATTACCCCTCTACTATTCCACCACAATGGTACGAGTTCAGCGTTGAAAAAGCCATGTACATCGTGCATTATACATTCAACACCTCTCACCAAGCATTCAATATGCTCCACCTGTTTAAGAGCTCTACCGGGAACGACCTCTGACCCCTGCATCCTTACGTTACTCTTCCACTGTTTGTATATGTTCTAACTAGAACTGTAATACCTCAACACAAAATTCAGATGGGCAGATACATTTATCTGTATTTATGTGAAAGCATATATAATGCTTACCTTTTCCAACTTTGAAAAACCAATAAAACAGACATTTGATTTAAAAAAATGCAGGCTAGGAAATTATGTTTATAATTTCTGATTAAATGTTATTGATCTACTTCCCATAGATATATGATATATGCGTTGTATTTTATTAATATTTAAAGAAAAACTAAACCATCAAAGTAAGACCAATGTGATTATTTGCATATATTGCAAGTGTCTTCTTCCTAACTTTCCTTTAGACCCTCTGTACATCTTCAAAAACAACCTAAACCCTCAAAAATCCTCGTAATGTAAAAGAATAAACAGAAAACTGCCCTGTAATTACTTATCCGCACTCCTGTGGCGAGTCTAGCTTCTCTAATGAGCCACCGCTGCCGGTGTCACTCCACTACCATGGCAATACAGTGGGGCTGATCGGCCTATCAGGGAGCAGGGAAGCAGGACCAATTAGGCTCGGTGCTGGTGTCATTTGGTTCCTGTAGGAACAGTGGTCTGGATGGAGTATCACAGGGCTTCACTGTTACCTACCTAACATGACAAAGAAATGGAAGAGGGAGAGGAGGGGGTGAAGTTGCAATATTAAGTATTTCAATGAACAGAATGGCAGAGATGGGGGAGGTAGATAAGCAAGAGGTGGTTATCTGACTGGCTCAGAGCACAAACCATACTGATGACATCACATCAGGAAGAACTCGCTCATGAGTAAGCATAGATAGAGAGGTTTTTTTTGTTTGTTTTTTTCTAATCATTGCTCATAATGTCTATCAGAATTCTTACCTGGAATGTTAGGGGTTTGGGGGACAGAAGAAAGAGACAAGCGGTTTTTGATATGATGCGTATACATCTCCCAGCAATTGTATGCCTGATAGAAACACATCTTACTGGGGAGACTTCCGGGGTGGTCACCAGGGGATGGGCTGCACATACGTATCACTCGACCTTCTCTAGTCACTCTAGGGGAGTGACAGTTTTCATTCATAAAACGATTGAACTCTGCGTCCTCTGTTGACCACCAGGGAAGATTCGTTTTTCTATACTGTAAGTTGGCCGGGAAGATGTGTATTTTGGTCTTTGTTTATATTCCACCTCTATTCTCTTTCTCAGTGCTTAACTCTTTGTTAATATTTATTGACAAATGGCCGGAATGCCCCACATTGATCATTGGGGATTTCAATTGCGTTATTAATCCGAAAGTAGATAGGGTTGCTATGGGTGTGGAGGGAGACGCTCCTGGTCAGGGGTCTCCCCTGACACGTGTCTGTTCCGAGGTCGGGTTTGAGGATGTTTGGGGAGGTCTGGGTCAGGGGAGAAGAGTCTTATCATGTATTAGTAAATCAGGTAGATCTATGTCCAGAATAGACCATGCATTGATTAATAAAAAATATGTACGATATGTAACACGAATGAAGTACGAGACTAGGTCACTTTCGGACCATCTACCGATACTCCTTGAACTATACCCGGCCCAGGATAAACAAATAGGGTGGTCTCCTTTTAGATTAAATCCTTATTGGCTATCACTAATAAAGAATCATGAAATAATACAAAAGGAAATAAACCAATTTTGGGTAACTAACTATGGTTCAACTAAAATCCAAATGGTATGGGATACTTTTAAGGCCTATATGAGGGGTATAATGGTCAGTCACATTGCAAATTTGAGAAAGGAGTACGGGAAAAATGAGAAAAATTTAAAAGAACAAGCGTCCTCAGCTGCACAATCTTTCTATATAAATAGGACAGAGGAAAACAGGGAAAATATGCAGAAGACTGCACAAGCATACTCTGACTTCTTGCTGGAGAAGGCACAACAGAGCTTATTCTTCAAAGGGCAAAAATATTTTACTGAATCGGGGCGACCAGGGAAACTCCTATCTAGGGTGATCTCAAGTAAGGAATCCAAAAAGAATATAGATAATATACGATCGGCCAATGGGAGGATGGTTAGGGGACAAGACTCCATAGAGAAGGTCTTCCTTGATTACTTTTCAGACCTCTATAGAGCCGATTGTAGGATCACGGATGAATTGATGGACTCTTATCTTGATGGTATTGTCACGGGGTTCCGAAGGTGCACTCGGTCCCCCATTGCCCGCAGAACTGTTGCTTAGCTTTTGGAATGAGGTTCTGTGTTTGACCTCATTCCCAGGGCGGCTTTACTAGCTCGGTGGCTCCCTGCTCCTAGTCTGCCTTGAGCGCCGAGCTGATCACTCGGTGCTCAACTGGTTGGTCTGTCGGTCATGTGACGCTGGCCACGTCACATGACCCTCACTCCTCACTATAAATACAGGCAGCCTGCTAGCCACAGGTTGCCTGTTAATTTCTAGGTTCCTGGCTATTTGTTGGACTGCTGAATACTTACCTGATCTTGTTCCCTGACCATCCTTTTGCCTGCTGCTCCTGTACTGCGTTTCTGTCCTGGTATTGTAACCTCGGCTCCCACCTGACTACTCTCTTAGGACTCCTCTTGTACTTCTCTGCTCTCCTGGTATTTATGACCCCGGCTTCTCCTGACAATTCTCTGCTTGCTCCATTTGTACTTTGCAGCTTTCCTGGTATTGACTCAGTCCGTTCACGTCCTGTTGTTTGTCTGTCTGTCATCCCTGCACTTACTCCAAGTTAGGGATTGCCGTCCAGTTGTCCCCTGTCATTAGGACTCGCGAGGCAAGTAGGCAGGGCCAGGGGTAAGGGTGGAGCGCAGTGGTCACTTCCCTCCCCCCTGTGTGTGTGTGTACGCGACCGTTACAGATTTACAGGCCCAATAACCACTGTATTATGAATCCTCTGGTGACCCTGACTGACCATGTCTCTAATCTGACGCAGAGGGTGCAGGAGTTAGGGGAAAAACTCAGTTCTTTTGAGTTAGGGCAAGGTTCTTCCACTCCTCAGGACTCCAGTCCGCATTTTGAGCCCCAGATTAAGCTCCCAGACCCCTTTTCTGGAGACCGGAGGAAGTTTCTCTCTTTTAAGGAGAGTTGCAAACTTTACTTCCGTTTGCGCCCCGTGTCCTCTGGCTCCGAGAGTCAACGCGTGGGCATTATCATTTCCCGATTACAGGGTGATCCCCAGTACTGGGCGTTCTCTTTACCTGCTGGCACCAGTTGTTTATATTCTGTGGAGAGGTTCTTTCAGGCCTTGGGTACCCTCTATGATGAACCAGACAGAGCTCTAGTAGCCGAGACGGCTCTAAAGGCACTGGTTCAGGGCAATTTACCAGCGGAGGATTATTGCACCCAATTCAGAAGGTGGTGTATCCCCTCAGGATGGAACAAACCAGCCCTGAAGAGTCAGTTCAGGTCAGGTCTGTCTGATAAATTAAAGGATCTTCTGGTCAGTTATCAACTTCCAGAGACCTTAGAGGAGATGATGACCCTTGTTGTCCGACTTGACCGACGGGTTAGAGAGAGACGACAGGAACAACAGTTCTCTTCCCAGATGGTGGTCCAGCCAGAGGCCTATCCCAGAGACAATGCTGAGGTCTCCACCGAGGAACCCATGCAGGTTGGCATGACCCAAGGGAATCTTCGCCGCAGACGTGGAGAATGCTTTTACTGTGGAGATCCTGACCATTGGATCAACCAGTGTCCTAAGAAGGTCCTCTCTGTCAAGTCTCCTAAGACAAGGCAACCTAAAGACCAGGTACACCCTGAATTTTCTAAATGTAAGCTTTTGGTACCCATTACGATTTCTCTGGGAGTAGATAAATGGCCGGGTAAGGCCTTTATTGATTCTGGCTCAGCGGCTATCTTTATTGACTCTGAGTATGCTGTAAGATTGGGTATTCCTATGTTTGCCTTACCAACTCCTATCCATGTCATGGCTATTGATGCTACTCCTCTTATTGGTGGTACGGTGAGCTTATGTACCTCGGAGATTTCTCTAACCGTGAGTGTGTGCCACTCAGAGAGATGTTCGCTTCTAGTCCTGGAGAACCTACCTGCTGAGGTGGTACTAGGGTTGCCTTGGCTCCGACTACATAACCCCACTATAGATTGGTCCAATGGGGAGTTGGTGAGATGGGGGCCTAAGTGTGACTCGTGCTTGTCCGTGGTACAGGCTGGGGTCTCAGTAAAGTCTGATACTTTACCCTTTGTTGTTAGAGAATATTTTGATGTATTCTCATCACCAACCCCGGAGGTTCTACCCCACCATAGACCTTATGATTGTACCATAGAGCTAGTAGAGGGGGCCAAGTTTCCTAAAGGACGAATTTATAATCTTTCTATGCCTGAACGCAAGGCCATGGAAGATTATATTAAGGAGAGCCTTGGTAAAGGGCATATTAGACCTTCTGTCTCTCCTATGGGGGCGGGGTTTTTCTTCGTTAAGAAAAAAGATGGTGGTCTTAGGCCATGTATCGATTACCGGAGATTAAATAAAATCACTGTCCAGAATAGATACTCCCTCCCATTGATTCCGGATTTATTTAACCAGGTTCTGGGGGCAACCTGGTTTTCCAAAATTGACCTGAAAGGGGCATACAATCTAATCCGAATCAAGGAGGGAGACGAATGGAAGACGGCGTTCAATACTCCGGTAGGACACTTTGAATATCAAGTGATGCCTTTTGGACTCAGCAATGCCCCAGCTGTGTTCCAAAACTTCATGAATGACATTCTTAGGGAGTACTTAGGTAAATTTGTTATTGTCTATCTTGACGACATTTTGATATTCTCTCCTGACTTCGAATCCCATGTGTCTCATGTTAAACAAGTATTAGAGGTGTTGAGGGAGAATCAGCTATCCGCTAAACAAGAGAAATGTGTCTTTGGTGTACAGGAGATTCTGTTTCTAGGGCATGTTCTGACTCCTCACGCCTTCAAGATGGATCCTGGTAAGGTACTAGCAATTAAGGAATGGGTAAGACCTTCATCCTTAAAGGCCTTACAACGGTTCTTAGGTTTCGCCAATTACTATCGTAAATTTATTATGAATTTTTCCGTAATTGCTAAACCGTTGACCGACCTTACTAAGAAAGGGGCGGATTTGGAGAATTGGTCTACTGAGGCCATTTCTTCATTTGAAAAATTAAAAAAGGCATTTAGTAACGCTCCCATTCTGATCCAGCCTGATCAGGAGAAACCTTTTATTGTGGAGGTGGATGCGTCCGAGGACGGCGTAGGAGCAGTCCTTTCACAAGGTCCTGCTAGCCTCACTAATCTGAGACCATGTGCCTTCTTCTCCAGGAAATTCTCTCCCACGGAGAGAAACTACGACATAGGGAATAGGGAGCTGCTGGCCATTAAATGGGCATTTGAGGAGTGGAGGCATTTCCTGGAGGGGGCAAGACATTGTGTAACTGTTGTCACTGACCATAAAAACCTTATGTTTCTCGAGTCTGCTAAGAGGTTGAATCCCCGTCAAGCCAGATGGGCTCTGTTTTTTACTCGTTTTGATTTTTCCATCACGTTCAGGCCGGGAAGTAAAAATGTGAAGGCATACGCATTATCTCTGAGCTTCCAGGCTTTTCAACCTACTGAGGTACCACCTGAATCCATCCTACCAGCAAAAATCTTCTTAGCAGCTCTTACCCAGGATATCTCAGCTCGCATTAGGTCTGAACAACATCTGGCACCGGAATCCACCCCAACAGATAAGTTGTTTGTTCCTGTACAATTTCGTCTCCAGCTGTTGGGTGAGTGTCACGATTCTGCCTTTTGTGGACATCCGGGTGTTGAGAGCACTAAGGATCTGGTTTCTAGATCTTATTGGTGGCCCACTCTAACTAGGGATGTCAAGTCCTACGTGTCAGCCTGTGAGGTTTGTGCCAGGTCCAAGACACCTAGGACTCGCCCTGCTGGTAACCTATGACCCCTACCCATTCCCAGTAGACCCTGGTCCCATATCTCGATGGACTTTATAACTGACCTACCGCTGGCGGAGGGTAAGACTGTGGTTTGGGTAGTGGTCGATAGGTTTAGCAAGATGGTTCATTTCATTCCCCTGTCTAAACTTCCGAATGCTAAAACCCTGGCGTCTATTTTTGTGAGAGAGATTGTTCGTTTACATGGCATCCCGGAAAATATTGTTTCTGACAGGGGTGTGCAGTTTGTGTCCAAATTCTGGAGGGCCTTCTGTCAAAGATGTAAAATTTCATTGTCTTTTTCTTCCGCCTACCATCCTGAGAGTAATGGGCAGACTGAACGCCTTAATCAGTCTGTGGAACAATTCTTGAGGTTGTATGTTGCTGATGACCAGCAATTATGGGTCAAATTCCTTCCGTTGGCTGAATTTGCTTTGAATAACCGTGTCAATTCTTCTGCTGGGGTCTCCCCTTTCTTTTGTAACCATGGTTTTCATCCCCGTTTTCATTCTGGGTCGTCCGTCTCCTCCTCTAACCCTGAAGCGGATAAACTCTCCTCCGAACTGTGCACAGTTTGGGCCCGGGTTCAATTCAACATAGAAAAGGCTCAATGTTCTCAAAAACTCAAGGCCGATAGGAGACGTTCAAGGGGGGTAAACTTTCAGGTTGGGGATAAAGTATGGTTGTCCTCCAAGAATCTATCTCTCAAGGTAACTTCTAAAAAATTTACTCCGCGTTTTATTGGACCATATAAGATCACGGAAGTGATTAACCCGGTATCTTTTAGGTTGGAGCTGCCTGAGTCATTCCACATTCATAATGTGTTCCATAAACCTCTGCTTAAAAAATATTTTGAACCGGTAGTACCATCAAAAGACTCGCCTCTGCCGGTTCTTGTTAATGATGCTGTCGAGTATGTGGTGTCTAAAATAGTGGATGTCAGGAAGGTGCGTAATTCCTTGCAGTACCTGATTCACTGGAAGGGGTATGGACCTGAAGAGAGGTCTTGGGTACCTGCAAGGGAGGTTCATGCTCCTAGACTTGTTCGTAAATTTCATTTAGAACACCCTGAAAAGCCATCGCCTGAAGTCTTGGGTCCGGTGGCCCCTCGTAAAACGGGGAGTACTGTCACGGGGTTCCGAAGGTGCACTCGGTCCCCCATTGCCCGCAGAACTGTTGCTTAGCTTTTGGAATGAGGTTCTGTGTTTGACCTCATTCCCAGGGCGGCTTTACTAGCTGGGTCGCTCCCTGCTCCTAGTCTGCCTTGAGCGCCGAGCTGATCACTCGGTGCTCAACTGGTTGGTCTGTCGGTCATGTGACGCTGGCCACGTCACATGACCCTCACTCCTCACTATAAATACAGGCAGCCTGCTAGCCACAGGTTGCCTGTTAATTTCTAGGTTCCTGGCTATTTGTTGGACTGCTGAATACTTTCCTGATCCTGTTCCCTGACCATCCTTTTGCCTGCTGCTCCTGTACTGCGTTTCCGTCCTGGTATTGTGACCTCGGCTCCCACCTGACTACTCTCTTAGGACTCCTCTTGTACTTCTCTGCTCTCCTGGTATTTATGACCCCGGCTTCTCCTGACAATTCTCTGCTTGCTCCATTTGTACTTTGCAGATTTCCTGGTATTGACTCGGTCCGTTCACGTCCTGTTGTTTGTCTGTCTGTCATCCCTGCACTTACTCCAAGTTAGGGATTGCCGTCCAGTTGTCCCCTGTCATTAGGACTCGCGAGGCAAGTAGGCAGGGCCAGGGGTAAGGGTGGAGCGCAGTGGTCACTTCCCTCCCCCCTGTGTGTGTGTGTACGCGACCGTTACAGATTTACAGGCCCAATAACCACTGTATTATGAATCCTCTGGTGACCCTGACTGACCATGTCTCTAATCTGACGCAGAGGGTGCAGGAGTTAGGGGAAAAACTCAGTTCTTTTGAGTTAGGGCAAGGTTCTTCCACTCCTCAGGACTCCAGTCCGCATTTTGAGCCCCAGATTAAGCTCCCAGACCCCTTTTCTGGAGACCGGAGGAAGTTTCTCTCTTTTAAGGAGAGTTGCAAACTTTACTTCCGTTTGCGCCCCGTGTCCTCTGGCTCCGAGAGTCAACGCGTGGGCATTATCATTTCCCGATTACAGGGTGATCCCCAGTACTGGGCGTTCTCTTTACCTGCTGGCACCAGTTGTTTATATTCTGTGGAGAGGTTCTTTCAGGCCTTGGGTACCCTCTATGATGAACCAGACAGAGCTCTAGTAGCCGAGACGGCTCTAAAGGCACTGGTTCAGGGCAATTTACCAGCGGAGGATTATTGCACCCAATTCAGAAGGTGGTGTATCCCCTCAGGATGGAACAAACCAGCCCTGAAGAGTCAGTTCAGGTCAGGTCTGTCTGATAAATTAAAGGATCTTCTGGTCAGTTATCAACTTCCAGAGACCTTAGAGGAGATGATGACCCTTGTTGTCCGACTTGACCGACGGGTTAGAGAGAGACGACAGGAACAACAGTTCTCTTCCCAGATGGTGGTCCAGCCAGAGGCCTATCCCAGAGACAATGCTGAGGTCTCCACCGAGGAACCCATGCAGGTTGGCATGACCCAAGGGAATCTTCGCCGCAGACGTGGAGAATGCTTTTACTGTGGAGATCCTGACCATTGGATCAACCAGTGTCCTAAGAAGGTCCTCTCTGTCAAGTCTCCTAAGACAAGGCAACCTAAAGACCAGGTACACCCTGAATTTTCTAAATGTAAGCTTTTGGTACCCATTACGATTTCTCTGGGAGTAGATAAATGGCCGGGTAAGGCCTTTATTGATTCTGGCTCAGCGGCTATCTTTATTGACTCTGAGTATGCTGTAAGATTGGGTATTCCTATGTTTGCCTTACCAACTCCTATCCATGTCATGGCTATTGATGCTACTCCTCTTATTGGTGGTACGGTGAGCTTATGTACCTCGGAGATTTCTCTAACCGTGAGTGTGTGCCACTCAGAGAGATGTTCGCTTCTAGTCCTGGAGAACCTACCTGCTGAGGTGGTACTAGGGTTGCCTTGGCTCCGACTACATAACCCCACTATAGATTGGTCCAATGGGGAGTTGGTGAGATGGGGGCCTAAGTGTGACTCGTGCTTGTCCGTGGTACAGGCTGGGGTCTCAGTAAAGTCTGATACTTTACCCTTTGTTGTTAGAGAATATTTTGATGTATTCTCATCACCAACCCCGGAGGTTCTACCCCACCATAGACCTTATGATTGTACCATAGAGCTAGTAGAGGGGGCCAAGTTTCCTAAAGGACGAATTTATAATCTTTCTATGCCTGAACGCAAGGCCATGGAAGATTATATTAAGGAGAGCCTTGGTAAAGGGCATATTAGACCTTCTGTCTCTCCTATGGGGGCGGGGTTTTTCTTCGTTAAGAAAAAAGATGGTGGTCTTAGGCCATGTATCGATTACCGGAGATTAAATAAAATCACTGTCCAGAATAGATACTCCCTCCCATTGATTCCGGATTTATTTAACCAGGTTCTGGGGGCAACCTGGTTTTCCAAAATTGACCTGAAAGGGGCATACAATCTAATCCGAATCAAGGAGGGAGACGAATGGAAGACGGCGTTCAATACTCCGGTAGGACACTTTGAATATCAAGTGATGCCTTTTGGACTCAGCAATGCCCCAGCTGTGTTCCAAAACTTCATGAATGACATTCTTAGGGAGTACTTAGGTAAATTTGTTATTGTCTATCTTGACGACATTTTGATATTCTCTCCTGACTTCGAATCCCATGTGTCTCATGTTAAACAAGTATTAGAGGTGTTGAGGGAGAATCAGCTATCCGCTAAACAAGAGAAATGTGTCTTTGGTGTACAGGAGATTCTGTTTCTAGGGCATGTTCTGACTCCTCACGCCTTCAAGATGGATCCTGGTAAGGTACTAGCAATTAAGGAATGGGTAAGACCTTCATCCTTAAAGGCCTTACAACGGTTCTTAGGTTTCGCCAATTACTATCGTAAATTTATTATGAATTTTTCCGTAATTGCTAAACCGTTGACCGACCTTACTAAGAAAGGGGCGGATTTGGAGAATTGGTCTACTGAGGCCATTTCTTCATTTGAAAAATTAAAAAAGGCATTTAGTAACGCTCCCATTCTGATCCAGCCTGATCAGGAGAAACCTTTTATTGTGGAGGTGGATGCGTCCGAGGACGGCGTAGGAGCAGTCCTTTCACAAGGTCCTGCTAGCCTCACTAATCTGAGACCATGTGCCTTCTTCTCCAGGAAATTCTCTCCCACGGAGAGAAACTACGACATAGGGAATAGGGAGCTGCTGGCCATTAAATGGGCATTTGAGGAGTGGAGGCATTTCCTGGAGGGGGCAAGACATTGTGTAACTGTTGTCACTGACCATAAAAACCTTATGTTTCTCGAGTCTGCTAAGAGGTTGAATCCCCGTCAAGCCAGATGGGCTCTGTTTTTTACTCGTTTTGATTTTTCCATCACGTTCAGGCCGGGAAGTAAAAATGTGAAGGCATACGCATTATCTCTGAGCTTCCAGGCTTTTCAACCTACTGAGGTACCACCTGAATCCATCCTACCAGCAAAAATCTTCTTAGCAGCTCTTACCCAGGATATCTCAGCTCGCATTAGGTCTGAACAACATCTGGCACCGGAATCCACCCCAACAGATAAGTTGTTTGTTCCTGTACAATTTCGTCTCCAGCTGTTGGGTGAGTGTCACGATTCTGCCTTTTGTGGACATCCGGGTGTTGAGAGCACTAAGGATCTGGTTTCTAGATCTTATTGGTGGCCCACTCTAACTAGGGATGTCAAGTCCTACGTGTCAGCCTGTGAGGTTTGTGCCAGGTCCAAGACACCTAGGACTCGCCCTGCTGGTAACCTATGACCCCTACCCATTCCCAGTAGACCCTGGTCCCATATCTCGATGGACTTTATAACTGACCTACCGCTGGCGGAGGGTAAGACTGTGGTTTGGGTAGTGGTCGATAGGTTTAGCAAGATGGTTCATTTCATTCCCCTGTCTAAACTTCCGAATGCTAAAACCCTGGCGTCTATTTTTGTGAGAGAGATTGTTCGTTTACATGGCATCCCGGAAAATATTGTTTCTGACAGGGGTGTGCAGTTTGTGTCCAAATTCTGGAGGGCCTTCTGTCAAAGATGTAAAATTTCATTGTCTTTTTCTTCCGCCTACCATCCTGAGAGTAATGGGCAGACTGAACGCCTTAATCAGTCTGTGGAACAATTCTTGAGGTTGTATGTTGCTGATGACCAGCAATTATGGGTCAAATTCCTTCCGTTGGCTGAATTTGCTTTGAATAACCGTGTCAATTCTTCTGCTGGGGTCTCCCCTTTCTTTTGTAACCATGGTTTTCATCCCCGTTTTCATTCTGGGTCGTCCGTCTCCTCCTCTAACCCTGAAGCGGATAAACTCTCCTCCGAACTGTGCACAGTTTGGGCCCGGGTTCAATTCAACATAGAAAAGGCTCAATGTTCTCAAAAACTCAAGGCCGATAGGAGACGTTCAAGGGGGGTAAACTTTCAGGTTGGGGATAAAGTATGGTTGTCCTCCAAGAATCTATCTCTCAAGGTAACTTCTAAAAAATTTACTCCTCGTTTTATTGGACCATATAAGATCACGGAAGTGATTAACCCGGTATCTTTTAGGTTGGAGCTGCCTGAGTCATTCCACATTCATAATGTGTTCCATAAACCTCTGCTTAAAAAATATTTTGAACCGGTAGTACCATCAAAAGACTCGCCTCTGCCGGTTCTTGTTAATGATGCTGTCGAGTATGTGGTGTCTAAAATAGTGGATGTCAGGAAGGTGCGTAATTCCTTGCAGTACCTGATTCACTGGAAGGGGTATGGACCTGAAGAGAGGTCTTGGGTACCTGCAAGGGAGGTTCATGCTCCTAGACTTGTTCGTAAATTTCATTTAGAACACCCTGAAAAGCCATCGCCTGAAGTCTTGGGTCCGGTGGCCCCTCGTAAAACGGGGAGTACTGTCACGGGGTTCCGAAGGTGCACTCGGTCCCCCATTGCCCGCAGAACTGTTGCTTAGCTTTTGGAATGAGGTTCTGTGTTTGACCTCATTCCCAGGGCGGCTTTACTAGCTGGGTCGCTCCCTGCTCCTAGTCTGCCTTGAGCGCCGAGCTGATCACTCGGTGCTCAACTGGTTGGTCTGTCGGTCATGTGACGCTGGCCACGTCACATGACCCTCACTCCTCACTATAAATACAGGCAGCCTGCTAGCCACAGGTTGCCTGTTAATTTCTAGGTTCCTGGCTATTTGTTGGACTGCTGAATACTTTCCTGATCCTGTTCCCTGACCATCCTTTTGCCTGCTGCTCCTGTACTGCGTTTCCGTCCTGGTATTGTGACCTCGGCTCCCACCTGACTACTCTCTTAGGACTCCTCTTGTACTTCTCTGCTCTCCTGGTATTTATGACCCCGGCTTCTCCTGACAATTCTCTGCTTGCTCCATTTGTACTTTGCAGATTTCCTGGTATTGACTCGGTCCGTTCACGTCCTGTTGTTTGTCTGTCTGTCATCCCTGCACTTACTCCAAGTTAGGGATTGCCGTCCAGTTGTCCCCTGTCATTAGGACTCGCGAGGCAAGTAGGCAGGGCCAGGGGTAAGGGTGGAGCGCAGTGGTCACTTCCCTCCCCCCTGTGTGTGTGTGTACGCGACCGTTACAGATTTACAGGCCCAATAACCACTGTATTATGAATCCTCTGGTGACCCTGACTGACCATGTCTCTAATCTGACGCAGAGGGTGCAGGAGTTAGGGGAAAAACTCAGTTCTTTTGAGTTAGGGCAAGGTTCTTCCACTCCTCAGGACTCCAGTCCGCATTTTGAGCCCCAGATTAAGCTCCCAGACCCCTTTTCTGGAGACCGGAGGAAGTTTCTCTCTTTTAAGGAGAGTTGCAAACTTTACTTCCGTTTGCGCCCCGTGTCCTCTGGCTCCGAGAGTCAACGCGTGGGCATTATCATTTCCCGATTACAGGGTGATCCCCAGTACTGGGCGTTCTCTTTACCTGCTGGCACCAGTTGTTTATATTCTGTGGAGAGGTTCTTTCAGGCCTTGGGTACCCTCTATGATGAACCAGACAGAGCTCTAGTAGCCGAGACGGCTCTAAAGGCACTGGTTCAGGGCAATTTACCAGCGGAGGATTATTGCACCCAATTCAGAAGGTGGTGTATCCCCTCAGGATGGAACAAACCAGCCCTGAAGAGTCAGTTCAGGTCAGGTCTGTCTGATAAATTAAAGGATCTTCTGGTCAGTTATCAACTTCCAGAGACCTTAGAGGAGATGATGACCCTTGTTGTCCGACTTGACCGACGGGTTAGAGAGAGACGACAGGAACAACAGTTCTCTTCCCAGATGGTGGTCCAGCCAGAGGCCTATCCCAGAGACAATGCTGAGGTCTCCACCGAGGAACCCATGCAGGTTGGCATGACCCAAGGGAATCTTCGCCGCAGACGTGGAGAATGCTTTTACTGTGGAGATCCTGACCATTGGATCAACCAGTGTCCTAAGAAGGTCCTCTCTGTCAAGTCTCCTAAGACAAGGCAACCTAAAGACCAGGTACACCCTGAATTTTCTAAATGTAAGCTTTTGGTACCCATTACGATTTCTCTGGGAGTAGATAAATGGCCGGGTAAGGCCTTTATTGATTCTGGCTCAGCGGCTATCTTTATTGACTCTGAGTATGCTGTAAGATTGGGTATTCCTATGTTTGCCTTACCAACTCCTATCCATGTCATGGCTATTGATGCTACTCCTCTTATTGGTGGTACGGTGAGCTTATGTACCTCGGAGATTTCTCTAACCGTGAGTGTGTGCCACTCAGAGAGATGTTCGCTTCTAGTCCTGGAGAACCTACCTGCTGAGGTGGTACTAGGGTTGCCTTGGCTCCGACTACATAACCCCACTATAGATTGGTCCAATGGGGAGTTGGTGAGATGGGGGCCTAAGTGTGACTCGTGCTTGTCCGTGGTACAGGCTGGGGTCTCAGTAAAGTCTGATACTTTACCCTTTGTTGTTAGAGAATATTTTGATGTATTCTCATCACCAACCCCGGAGGTTCTACCCCACCATAGACCTTATGATTGTACCATAGAGCTAGTAGAGGGGGCCAAGTTTCCTAAAGGACGAATTTATAATCTTTCTATGCCTGAACGCAAGGCCATGGAAGATTATATTAAGGAGAGCCTTGGTAAAGGGCATATTAGACCTTCTGTCTCTCCTATGGGGGCGGGGTTTTTCTTCGTTAAGAAAAAAGATGGTGGTCTTAGGCCATGTATCGATTACCGGAGATTAAATAAAATCACTGTCCAGAATAGATACTCCCTCCCATTGATTCCGGATTTATTTAACCAGGCTCTGGGGGCAACCTGGTTTTCCAAAATTGACCTGAAAGGGGCATACAATCTAATCCGAATCAAGGAGGGAGACGAATGGAAGACGGCGTTCAATACTCCGGTAGGACACTTTGAATATCAAGTGATGCCTTTTGGACTCAGCAATGCCCCAGCTGTGTTCCAAAACTTCATGAATGACATTCTTAGGGAGTACTTAGGTAAATTTGTTATTGTCTATCTTGACGACATTTTGATATTCTCTCCTGACTTCGAATCCCATGTGTCTCATGTTAAACAAGTATTAGAGGTGTTGAGGGAGAATCAGCTATCCGCTAAACAAGAGAAATGTGTCTTTGGTGTACAGGAGATTCTGTTTCTAGGGCATGTTCTGACTCCTCACGCCTTCAAGATGGATCCTGGTAAGGTACTAGCAATTAAGGAATGGGTAAGACCTTCATCCTTAAAGGCCTTACAACGGTTCTTAGGTTTCGCCAATTACTATCGTAAATTTATTATGAATTTTTCCGTAATTGCTAAACCGTTGACCGACCTTACTAAGAAAGGGGCGGATTTGGAGAATTGGTCTACTGAGGCCATTTCTTCATTTGAAAAATTAAAAAAGGCATTTAGTAACGCTCCCATTCTGATCCAGCCTGATCAGGAGAAACCTTTTATTGTGGAGGTGGATGCGTCCGAGGACGGCGTAGGAGCAGTCCTTTCACAAGGTCCTGCTAGCCTCACTAATCTGAGACCATGTGCCTTCTTCTCCAGGAAATTCTCTCCCACGGAGAGAAACTACGACATAGGGAATAGGGAGCTGCTGGCCATTAAATGGGCATTTGAGGAGTGGAGGCATTTCCTGGAGGGGGCAAGACATTGTGTAACTGTTGTCACTGACCATAAAAACCTTATGTTTCTCGAGTCTGCTAAGAGGTTGAATCCCCGTCAAGCCAGATGGGCTCTGTTTTTTACTCGTTTTGATTTTTCCATCACGTTCAGGCCGGGAAGTAAAAATGTGAAGGCATACGCATTATCTCTGAGCTTCCAGGCTTTTCAACCTACTGAGGTACCACCTGAATCCATCCTACCAGCAAAAATCTTCTTAGCAGCTCTTACCCAGGATATCTCAGCTCGCATTAGGTCTGAACAACATCTGGCACCGGAATCCACCCCAACAGATAAGTTGTTTGTTCCTGTACAATTTCGTCTCCAGCTGTTGGGTGAGTGTCACGATTCTGCCTTTTGTGGACATCCGGGTGTTGAGAGCACTAAGGATCTGGTTTCTAGATCTTATTGGTGGCCCACTCTAACTAGGGATGTCAAGTCCTACGTGTCAGCCTGTGAGGTTTGTGCCAGGTCCAAGACACCTAGGACTCGCCCTGCTGGTAACCTATGACCCCTACCCATTCCCAGTAGACCCTGGTCCCATATCTCGATGGACTTTATAACTGACCTACCGCTGGCGGAGGGTAAGACTGTGGTTTGGGTAGTGGTCGATAGGTTTAGCAAGATGGTTCATTTCATTCCCCTGTCTAAACTTCCGAATGCTAAAACCCTGGCGTCTATTTTTGTGAGAGAGATTGTTCGTTTACATGGCATCCCGGAAAATATTGTTTCTGACAGGGGTGTGCAGTTTGTGTCCAAATTCTGGAGGGCCTTCTGTCAAAGATGTAAAATTTCATTGTCTTTTTCTTCCGCCTACCATCCTGAGAGTAATGGGCAGACTGAACGCCTTAATCAGTCTGTGGAACAATTCTTGAGGTTGTATGTTGCTGATGACCAGCAATTATGGGTCAAATTCCTTCCGTTGGCTGAATTTGCTTTGAATAACCGTGTCAATTCTTCTGCTGGGGTCTCCCCTTTCTTTTGTAACCATGGTTTTCATCCCCGTTTTCATTCTGGGTCGTCCGTCTCCTCCTCTAACCCTGAAGCGGATAAACTCTCCTCCGAACTGTGCACAGTTTGGGCCCGGGTTCAATTCAACATAGAAAAGGCTCAATGTTCTCAAAAACTCAAGGCCGATAGGAGACGTTCAAGGGGGGTAAACTTTCAGGTTGGGGATAAAGTATGGTTGTCCTCCAAGAATCTATCTCTCAAGGTAACTTCTAAAAAATTTACTCCTCGTTTTATTGGACCATATAAGATCACGGAAGTGATTAACCCGGTATCTTTTAGGTTGGAGCTGCCTGAGTCATTCCACATTCATAATGTGTTCCATAAACCTCTGCTTAAAAAATATTTTGAACCGGTAGTACTATCAAAAGACTCGCCTCTGCCGGTTCTTGTTAATGATGCTGTCGAGTATGTGGTGTCTAAAATAGTGGATGTCAGGAAGGTGCGTAATTCCTTGCAGTACCTGATTCACTGGAAGGGGTATGGACCTGAAGAGAGGTCTTGGGTACCTGCAAGGGAGGTTCATGCTCCTAGACTTGTTCGTAAATTTCATTTAGAACACCCTGAAAAGCCATCGCCTGAAGTCTTGGGTCCGGTGGCCCCTCGTAAAACGGGGAGTACTGTCACGGGGTTCCGAAGGTGCACTCGGTCCCCCATTGCCCGCAGAACTGTTGCTTAGCTTTTGGAATGAGGTTCTGTGTTTGACCTCATTCCCAGGGCGGCTTTACTAGCTGGGTCGCTCCCTGCTCCTAGTCTGCCTTGAGCGCCGAGCTGATCACTCGGTGCTCAACTGGTTGGTCTGTCGGTCATGTGACGCTGGCCACGTCACATGACCCTCACTCCTCACTATAAATACAGGCAGCCTGCTAGCCACAGGTTGCCTGTTAATTTCTAGGTTCCTGGCTATTTGTTGGACTGCTGAATACTTTCCTGATCCTGTTCCCTGACCATCCTTTTGCCTGCTGCTCCTGTACTGCGTTTCCGTCCTGGTATTGTGACCTCGGCTCCCACCTGACTACTCTCTTAGGACTCCTCTTGTACTTCTCTGCTCTCCTGGTATTTATGACCCCGGCTTCTCCTGACAATTCTCTGCTTGCTCCATTTGTACTTTGCAGATTTCCTGGTATTGACTCGGTCCGTTCACGTCCTGTTGTTTGTCTGTCTGTCATCCCTGCACTTACTCCAAGTTAGGGATTGCCGTCCAGTTGTCCCCTGTCATTAGGACTCGCGAGGCAAGTAGGCAGGGCCAGGGGTAAGGGTGGAGCGCAGTGGTCACTTCCCTCCCCCCTGTGTGTGTGTGTACGCGACCGTTACAGGTATAGTCTTTCCTACTATCACTCCGGCTGAAAGGAAGGTACTCGAGGCCGATCTCTCTATTCAAGAGCTGGAAGGTGCAATTAAGTTATGTTCGGGTAACCCCACCCCCGGTTCAGACGGACTCCCATATGAATTCTATGTTAAATATAAAGAGGATGTTTTTCCCAGATTGTTGGAGGTGCTTTCTGAATCGGTGGAGGAGGGGAACCTGCCGGGTTCAATGATGGAAGCTGTAATAATATTAATACTAAAAAAGGTAAGGACCCCATAGATATGGGATCCTATAGACCGATCTCGCTGTTGAACGCGGATGTAAAGCTCCTGGCGAGGATCTTGGCCACAAGACTTTCTGGGGTTATCTCCTCCATTGTCCACCTGGATCAGAAAGGTTTTATTCAAAACAATGGTACACACCATAATCTTCACCGGCTTTTTGCCAATATACAGGCTCCTGGGGGGTCCGTTCGCTCCATCCTGTCTTTAGATGCCTCTAAGGCCTTTGACAGGGTGGAGTGGCGGTTTCTGTGGAGGGTTCTGGCGAGGATGGGCTTTGGGGAGAGATTTATAAACATGATCAAAACACTTTATAGATCCCCTACGGCCAAGCTGAGTCTCAACAGGAGCCTAAGGCCTCTTTCACACTTGCGTTGTTGGGATCCGGCATGCACTTCCGTTGCCGGAGGTGCCTGCCGGATCCGTAAAAACGCAAGTGTACTGAAAGCATTTGAAGACGGAGCCGTCTTCCAAATGCTTTCAGTGTTACTATGGCACCCAGGACGCTATTAAAGTCCTGGTTGCCATAGTAGGAGTGGGGAGCGGGGGAGCGGTATACTTACAGTCCGTGCGGCTCCCGGGGCGCTCCAGAATGACGTCAGAGCGCCCCATGCGCATGGATGACGTGATCCATGCGATCACGTGATCCATGCGCTTGGGGCGCCCTGACGTCACTCTGGAGCGCCCGGGGAGGCGCACGGACGGTAAGTACACTGCTCCCCCGCTCCCCACTACACTTACCATGGCTGCCAGGACTTTAGCGTCCCGGCAGCCATGGTAACCATTCAGAAAAAGCTAAATGTCGGCTCCGGCAATGCGCCGAAACGACGTTTAGCTTAAGGCCGGATCCGGATCAATGCTTTCCAATGGGCATTAATTCCGGATCCGGCCTTGCGGCAAGTGTTCCGGATTTTTGGCCGGAGCAAAAAGCGCAGCATGCTGCGGTATTTTCTCCGGCCAACAAACGTTCCGTACCGGAACTGAAGACATCCTGATGCATCCTGAACGGATTTCTCTCCATTCAGAATGCATTAGGATAATCCTGATCAGGATTCTTCCGGCATAGAGCCCCGATGACGGAACTCTATGCCGGAAGACAATAACGCAAGTGTGAAAGAGCCCTTACTGCCAGTATTGATCTAAATAGAGGTACTCACCAGGGTTGCCCATTATCCTCACTCTTATTCAATTTTTATATTGAGCCCCTGGTGTTGGCTATTAGGCAAGATGCCCAAATTAAAGGATTTGGAATACTGGGAGAGGAAGATCGTATTTCTCTATACGTGGATGATGTCCTTTTTTTGCAGATAATACAGAGATAACTGTCCCAAGAATTATCCACATGGTTAAACTATTTGGTGAGGTATCAGGCCTGGATATAAACTGGTCAAAGACTATTCTGATGCCAATAGACCCGGTGTCTCAAGAGGGGTCCTTGATAACCCAGTTAGATGTTGTTGATACTTTTCAATACTTGGGTATGACGATATCTCCCAAGGTTGAAAATTCTGTACATCTTAATCTGACCCCATTGATAACAAAAACTAGGGCAAAAATAGGGACTTGGCTGAGACTTCCTTTATCCAGAGCTGACCGAGTTTCACCGGGGTCATAAAGGGACTACAAAATTACTATTGAAAATGTGGGCTATTACTAGAGGATGGTTGGGGGTAAAGGGATCACTTATATTCACGCCTCTCTGGCAGAATATCCACTTACAGACATTAGATGGTATAGCAAGTGATCAATTCTGGCAAAAGAACGGGATTCTCTTCATGGCACAGGTGGTTAAAGGGTTTCTATCACTTCGTTTCACCTATTTAGCTTTCAGACACTAGCGATCCGCTAGTGTCTGCTTTATCTAACCATCCTAATATAAGAGCTTATTGTCCTGCCGTTTAGCTAAAAAAATAACTTATATAGATATGCAAATGAGCCTCTAGGTGCTATGGGGGCGTGATTAGCACCTAGAGGCTCCGTCTACCTTAACAAACTGCCGCCGCCCAGCGCGTCCCTCCAGCCCGCCCATCTCCTCCGGAATGCGATGCTCCTCGTATTCGGCGCATGCGCAGTGAATGTCTGATCGCTTCCCTGCTCAGACATCTCCACTGCGCCTGCGCCGATGACGTCATAGTGCTCCGAGGAACAGGCGCAGTGGAGATGTCTGAGCAGGGAAGCGATCAGACATTCACTTCGCATGCGCAGAACAGAGACGCGCACGGAGAGGATCGCTTCAGCTGGAGATGGGCGGGCTGGAGGGACGCGCTGGGCGGCGGCAGTTTGTTAAGGTAGACGGAGCCTCTAGGTGCTAATCACGCCCCCATAGCACCTAGAGGCTCATTTGCATATCTATATAAGTTATTTTTTTAGCTAAACGGCAGGACAATAAGCTCTTATATTAGGATGGTTAGATAAAGCAGACACTAGCGGATCGCTAGTGTCTGAAAGCTAAATAGGTGAAACAAAGTGATAGAAACCCTTTAAGAACGGAGAAATTAAGTCGTTTGTGGAACTATCACATAGTGTAGAGAATTTATCATGGTTTAGGTATTTTCAGCTTCGTTCGGCACTTGTTAGAAATAGATAATTCTTCTCCGTTAAATGAGAGGTTTGGGAAGACACCACTAAGAATGAAGATTTCAAATATATATAAATTATTAATTAAGTCACGTTTTTCTGAGAGACAATCACCAGGGCAAAAGGCCTGGGAGAGGGACTGCCCAAATATACAAATGGTAGAGTGGGGGAGCATTTTCACTAATCCAGATGTACTTTCTCATAACTTTAATCACGTTCTAATACAGTTTAACATTTATCATAGACTATACGTTACCCCTATTTGGTTAAACAAGTGTGGAATAAGAGATACCTCCAAGTGTCCTCGATGTGATACTGTTGGTGCGGATTATCTGCATATGATCTGGGCATGCCCAGAACTCGGGGCATACTGCAGTGGTATTAAAGGGACTCTGTCACTAGCAATTTACCCTTTTTTTTTTTTATAAATCCATGTTTAAAAGAGTACCTTTTTTCCATCTGTCTTATTCTTTTGATTGTCAGTCTTGTCATTTCTTCAAAAAAATCGATTCTTATGATATGTAATTGACGCTGTAAGGAGCCCAGAGGGGCGTTCTTCTTTCTCCACGGTGCCCAGGAACGCCCCTCTGAAGTGCCGTGCCCGCCTAAATTTGAAAACTAATAACGCCTCCCAGAGGCGCGGCTAAGTGCTCAACACCCCCCCTCCTCAGCGCCGCGCTCTGTGGCAAACACCCCGATCCTCCTCTCGCCGGCATCCCAAATCCCGCGCAGGCGCAGTGACGGCGATTGCCTGCGCTATGATAAGATGACTGACGGCACTGCACGGGATTAGGGATGCCGGCGAGAGGAGGATCGGGGTGTTTGCCGCAGAGCGCGACGCTGAGGAGGGGGGGGGGTGTTGAGCACTTAGCCGCGCCTCTGGGAGGCGTCATTAGTTTTCAAATTTCGGCGGGCACGGCACTTCAGAGGGGCGTTCCTGGGCACCGTGGAGAAAGAAGAACGCCCCTCTGGGCTCCTTACAGCGTCATTTACTTATCATAAGAATTGATTTTTTGAAGAAATGACAAGACTGACAATCAAAAGAATAAGACAGATGGAAAAAAGGTACTCTGTTAAACATGGATTCATGAAAAAGAAATTTGGGTAAATTGCTAGTGACAGATTCCCTTTAACAATTTCCCTACCCACAAATTAAAAATATGGATTCCTCTTGAGCCACAATTGTTTTTACTGAATGATCTCTCGACATTAAGTAGCCATAAACCTCAAAAGATCCTACTAGGCAGAACATTACTATTGGCCAGGCTCCTGATCAGTCGGAGCTGGTTTGCACCTCACGCCCCAGAAGTAAATAATTGGATAAATCTGGTTAATAAGGTGAAAAACTACGAACGGATTCTTTATAAGCAGAGAGGTGGATTAGAGAAATGGGTTAAGATATGGGACGGCTGGTAATTCTGATAAGACTGCACCTGGAATATATTTATTATTTATATATTAATAACCTTTTTTTTTTTTTTTCCCCTCTCTCTCCAACTCCTCTCTCTTCCATTCTCCTTATTTTATTCGAGGGGGGTTGGGGGGAGGGAGGTGGTGGTGGATGCATCGCAGGGTGGGGGGTGGGATAATGGGGTTAAGGGGGAAAAATGTTGAAAAACTTATATTAAGCTTGAATTGTACTCTGTGTATTTGCTTTTCATAGTAATAAAGATGTTAAATAAATAAAAAAGAAAAGAAAGATCTTTTGTCCGTCACCAGGTTCCATTGAACGTGTATGAGCAGTTTTGAACAACTGTAACAGCCAATATGGACTAAAACATGTAGGACTGTGTCAATGAAACGAATGTTCACCAGATGTTTGTTCAACTGCTGTTTAGCCATCAGCCAACTTCTATCTAATGTGTCTAATGTCCACCTTAAGGATTGGAGAACCTGGTCTACTCTACCCCAATCAATTTTCCGAAAAGCCAAGTTAAGGAGGTCTGAACATTCCACTACAGACAAATACAGAGTCTAATATAATAGGGTTCAGTGTGATCAGGGTCTTACTGTTTACAGTGCTGAAGAATGAAGCATTTTGTCTCCTGTTTTCTTCTTGGTGCTAAGGTTTTATATGTTTGCAAGTCAAGCATTTAAAATTGCACAAAGAGTTCATTATACTACTGTATGTCAATCTAAATTTGTTTAGCCTGATAAATACAAGTGGAAGCTGTACCCGATTAGATGATCCACCAATTTGTAAAGCTGTAAAAATGCATAATTAGATGTTTACTAGGACTAGGAAAAGTAGTTCAGTGAACACCAAAAAAATTAATAAATGCATAGATAGAGAGTCAATGAGCATTTACAGAAACCATCAGAGAGAAAGGAAACAAAAGGTGTCAGGTGAACAGGGGTATAACTATATGGTCTAGCGGCATTCACTATGATCTTGGGACTGCCAGGAAATGCCAGTTTTTACATTTGATTTTAAAGTATACATAGAAAATACATTTGTAAGTGTAATAGGTTTATAATGATATAATAAGATACACAATAATAATATGTTTTAACGCTCTCATAATGATGGTTGCCATGGGAACAGATTGATGAAACTTGATACAGTCAGATGCATCCAGCCAAGTTAATACAGAGCACGAGGTGAAAGCCCTGATGTCACTTTGAGGATACTTCAGCTCTGTGTTGCCATAGCAACAAAGTGCAAAAATAAGTACAAATTTATTAAATTGGGTGGTGGATGACGAGAAGAAGGTAAAAGGTTCTGTAGAAAAAAAATATCTGTGGAAAAGAAGGGATCCAACCAGTGGTTACAAGAAAAAAGTCATAGAGCTCTTACAACAGCTGAAACAGGACCAAGTTATAGAGTGGGTCATGTACCATCACCTGGGCATATTTACAAATGGTCACATGGACCAATAATTGTCTCTTGATTTACACGTGTGGATATTAACCTATATAAAACATAACGTTTATTATCTTTAATAAAATGTTGTACTCAAAACTAACATTTAAAATTCTCAGCTGTGTCTGTGAACTTATTGCTTCAGTTGTGATCCCTCGTAATACCACTACAGGGTTGGCTAGAGGGTCTAATATGTTCCCTACCTAACTGTGTCCTCTCCTTTTCCCTATGGTTAGTAACGTTGATTTTTGCTGACACTGTTGCTCTCACAGTGTGCTAGAACTGGCAGTCTTGGGGGCACACACTCTTAGCGGGCCTCCCTGTCTGAAGTACACTGTATAATAATCGCTAGCTGCTGACCACAGACACTCGTTGTCTAAAACACACACACTATCACACTCTGCCCCCCGACATGTTTCGCCAAACACTTGGCGTCCTCAGGGGTTCGGGCAGTGTACCATCACCTGTACCCTGGGGAGGCCCCTCCTTACATATATAGACTTCTTAAGATACACAAAGAAGGGATGTCTCTCAGGTTTATGGTCAGCAGCATCAACTCAGTGACCTACAACATAGCTAAATACTTAGCCAACCTAGCCAACATCTTAGCCCCTCTGGTTGGAAATACAGACCACCACTTCCAGAACTCCCAGAACTTCACATCTAAATTCAAAGGATTGATAGCGGGTACAGAGGAAACAATGGTGTTCTTTGATGTCACTTCCCTTTTCACATGTATACCCCCCTGCAGGGGACAAGGTTGATAACAGTAAGGACAATTTTAATACAAGACAGCACCCTCAGCAGCAGAACAAATCTTAACCCAAATCAAGTGTGTTTCTTGCTGGACCTTTGCCTGACCACTACCTATTTTAATCATAAGAAGATATTCTACAGACAGAAACATGGCTGTGCCATGAGATCACCAGTTTCACCTATTGTAACTAGACTGTACATGGAGGAGGTGGAAAGTAAAGCCCTAAACACCTCTGTGCAAATTGCATCCAGTCACTAATTCAGATATGTGGATGACACCTATGTTAACATTCAAAAACAAGTGAAGGTGAGAAGCAGGGCAGGTGGAAGAACTTGATTCTTCCATATATAGCAGAGGGTATCTGAAAAACTAATTTTTGAGTGGTGTAGTGCGGCCTAAATGTCTCTTTATGTGTGTCACGGTGCTCCTACCTGGATACCGCTGGACCCCAGGCTTTGGCTCCAAAGCAATAAAAAGAGGGAATAATTGAGGGATTTGAAAGAATAACTTGAGTCCAGACCTTGAGATGAAGTTCAATTGCAGCTTTACTTGAATAAACGTTTCTCATTTCTTCAAACAGTTTTCAGGCTTTGTCTTGGTTCCATCAGGCTTTAGCATGAACTGGCAGGCAAACTCAACTCTGCTTTATCTCTTTCTCTCTGCTGTGCTGACAAGCTAGCTTAGTAACTTTGATTCCTTCCTGCTGCACTCCACTCTTTAGTCTGACTTAGTTTCGGCCAAGGGACTATTCTCCTGGCTCCTGAGGCTTCCAAGCTTCTGCCTCCATGGCCAGCAGAGCGTAGGGTGCTCTAGCTGGATTGGGAACATCAGACAGTGACGTATCCCTGCACTCCCTTCTCTTGTCTAGGGAAGACTGGAACTAAGTGGAAACTTCTGTGCCCACCCTTCCGGCAGGAGGCAGGACTGGCCCACTTTTGAAAAGAGGGGGGAAGGAGAATCTAATGGTAAGTTCCATTCTCTCTAACTATAGCTCTGCCATTTGCACTGCCAAATGCTGGTGAACCAGGCACATTTTAGTTACATAACAAGATTATTAATGCACAATATGGAGAGGATCTGGAACAAAATACATAAGATTACATTCTGTTAGCCCATTGAAGACAGTAGCAGGGTATAGGAGTGGTAATACCACTCTGGGGTGTTACACATATAATGTCCAATGCAGTGAGGAGCGACAATAATTGTGCAATGGGGAAACAAAACAGCAGCTACAGCAGCATATATAGTTCATCACAGAAGAGGTCATGACTCGGCTGCATAACTGTGTAAATCTTAGGGAAAGTGAGGTTTGCATCTTAGACACAGAAGTGGACTGGTTCAAAACAAGTGTGAAAGAAGCTATATCAGTTAAATTTGAGCAACCAAGATTGAATACAGGTGGAGGTGCACGGCATCTATGGTCTGCCACTTGCAATGCTTACAATGCTCTATTAACCCCTCTCCTGAGGCAGTTTGATAACACCTAATAGCTTTAGTCATGCAAATGCAATCAACTAATGTTGATGGAGCGTGCTCGGCCGAACACTAGTTTGGCTTGAGCATCTCGATGCTCGGCACATGGCGGTATTCGGACGAATACCGCATGTCCTCGAGCGCAATGCTATGCAGCCAATAAACGTGCGGGTAAGTACTGTTCTTCACTGTAATGCTGTAGCCATGTTGACTGCTGGCATTACAGTGATTGGCTGGCCAGAACGCGTCATCGGGTGCTATAAAGCACCCGATGACACATATTTGGCTCAGTGTTAGTCAGGGAGAGCTGTGCTGAAGAAGGGAAAGATCGTGTAGGGAGTTCATTTTTTTCAAGTAGAAAAACTTTTAAAGACTATTGTTGTGTGTGGCAGCAGCGATATATATTTTTAGCACAACCTGCACTAAATTGCTAAAACATTACTGAGCCAAAAGTCCTTTTAAGGACTATTGTGTGTGGCAGCAATATCTATTTTTAGCGCATCCTGCAATAGTTAGGCCGCTGCAGACAGCGAGAATAGATGTGCTACATCTCCTGTGTAACGTGTGCGCATCCCAAAAATATCTGTGACATCCAGTGTACTTTTTCTGTAGACGGTGTCCGCTGCGGACAGTGACATTACATGTGGTACATCTCCTGTGTAACGTTTCCACATCCAAAATACCTGTGACATTCCCTGTAATTTTATATTTGCCGTTGCTGACATCAGCGACATTATCTGGGTTACATCTCCTGTGTAACGTTTCCACATCCCAAATACCTGTGACAACCCTGTAATTTTATATTTGCCGTTGCTGACATCAGCGACATTATCTGCGGTATATCTCCTGTGTGAAGTGTCCACATCCCAAATAACTTTTTTAATTTTTTGGCGCATACACTTACAAATCCTATGCTACTGTACGTGTGACAGACTTTCAAGAATATCTAACATTTAATATGAAGAAGGCGAGCAGTAAGAAACAGGGAAGTGGCCGTGATGCTGATGGTGCACGCAGGGGCCGTGGCCCTGGCTGCGGTGAAACTGTGCCTGCTGCCAGAGCACAAGAAAAACACTCATCCACGATACCTAGCTTCATGTACCAGTTTGCAGGGCGGCGCAGGACAAGGCTCTTAAAGTCAGACCAGTGCGACCAGGTGGTCAGTTGGATTGCAGCAGATAATGCTTCCAGTCGGTTAAGCACCGTCTTCCACCAAGTCCAGTCTCAGTAGCCAAGAGTCTGGTCAACAGAATCCTCACCCTGATCCTCCTTCCTCCCACCATTGAGAGTCTTGCCAAACAAGAGATCCCCCATTCGGATATTCAGAGGAGCTCTTTTCAGCGCCATTCCTTTATTTGGGCCTCTCGACAAGCCCGCTTGAAGAGTGACATGAGATCTTGTGCCCTGATACCCAAACTCTTGAGCATCCATAGTCACAAGAAGATGACAGTGGGGAACGGCAATTAATGTTTCACAAGGTGGATGATGATGAGACACAGTTACCAATAAGTCAACGGCAATTAGTGTCTCAAGAGGTTGATGATGAGACACAGTTGTCAATAACTGAGGTTGTTGTTAGGTCAATAAGTCAGGAGGATGAGCAGACTTAGGAAGTGGAAGAGGAAGTGGTGGATGATGAAGTCATGTAGAGATGAAGAAGGTCACGGCACTCCAAAAGCTTCCTTAATCAGTGTCCTTTATTGCACCAAAAATCCAGCAGCAACGTTTCGACAATACAGTCTTTATCAAGCTACATAAAAAGCTTTTTATGTAGCTTGATAAAGACTGTATTGTCGAAACGTTGCTGCTGGATTTTTGGTGCAATAAAGAACACTGATTAAGGAAGCTTTTGGAGTGCCGTGACCTTCTTCATCTCTACATGGTAATTTTGGGGGTCTCTGAGGCCGAGACCTGATGCCACGAGCACCGCCGCAAAATCTTTTTGAGTTTATCCTAGAAAGTGGTGCTGTCCTACTACCTAATTTTTCTGGATGATGAAGTCACTCACCCAACCTGGGAGGGTGGCAAGCTGAGCGAGGACAGCAGTACAGAGGGGGAGGGATCTGCAGCACCGCAACAAGCTGGAAGAGGCAGTGGGGTGGCAAAAGGGAGAAGACGGGCCACACCAAACAGGCCCGCAACTGTTCCCCAGAGCACACCCTTGTGGAAATCTCCCTTTCCAAGGGGTAGGTGTTCCGCAGTCTGGCGCTTTTTTGAGGAAAGTGCGGACGACAAAAGAATTGTCATTTGCAACCTGTGCCATACAAAAATGAGCAGGGGCATGAACACTAGCAACCTCACCACCAGCATGACCCGCCACATAGCATCAAAGCACCCTAATAGGTGGGCTGAACGCCTGGGTCCACAATCTGTGTCTGCGGGTCACACCACTGCCTCTTCTTCCCCTGTGTTACGTGCTTGCCAATCTCCTGTCGAAGGCGCAGGCCCGGATGCTTTCTGCCTTGCACCTGGACCTTTGCAAGCACCATCAGCGACTTCCGTGTCCCAGCGCAGCGTACAAATGTCCTTACCCCAGGAATTTTAAGGCAAGCGCAAATACCCAGCCACCCACCCACAGGCCATAACATAAATGCGCAACTTTCCACATTACTATCCCTGGAAATGTTGCCATATAGGTTTGTGGACACTGAGACCTTCCGCAGCCCGATGTCGGTGGCCGTCGTCCCTTGTTAGGCAGTCCCCAGCTGCCACTATTTTTCATGGTGTTCCATGCCCGCCTTACACCAGCATGTGTCCCGTAACATCACCCGTGCCCTGACCAACGCAGTTACTGGGAATGTCCACTTAACCACTGACACATGGACAAGTGCTTTCGGCCAGGGATGCTACATTTCCCTGACGGCACGCTGAGTGAATGTTGTGAAGGCCGGGAGAGAGTCGTACCATGGGATGGCACAGGTGCTGCCGACGCCAAGGATTGCGGGTCCTAACTCCATCAGGGTTTCTGGCAGCACCTACGTTAGTGGCTCAAACCCCCACTTCTCCTTCTCTGCCTCCTCCTCCACTTCTACCTCAGAGTTATCCTCTTGCAGCACCAGTCAGCCATCAGTCGGTAGCTGAAAGCAGTGTAGCACTGTAGTGGGGAAGCGTCAACAGGCTGTGCTTAAACTGATATGCTTAGGTGACAAACAGCACACGCCGCAGAGCTGTGGCAGGGGATAAGAGACCAGACTGAGCTGTGGCTCTCGCCACTCAAGCTAGAACCAGGCATAGTTGTGTCTGAAAATGGCCGTAACTTGGTGGCGGATTTGGAGCTCGGCAAAAGCTCACACACATCCCATACCTAGCCCACATCTTTAATTTAGTGGTTCAGCGGTTTCTCAAAACCTACCCCAATTTGTCTGAGCTACTGGTGTAGGTGCGCCGCGTGTGTGCCCATTTCCGCAAGTCATCGACATCTTCCGCCGGTTTAAACGCTGCAGCAGCGCTTACAATTTGTTGTGCAACGTAAGCATGGGCTGGAACTCGACGGTCCACATGTTGGTCAGGCTTTGTGTGCAGAAGAGGACAGTAGTGAAATACCAGCTGCAACATGGTCGTCGCCTTTACAGTAAGCTTCCGCTCTTCATAAGCGAGGAGTGGGCATGGATGTCTGACCTCTGTGAGGTTTTACGCAACTTTGAGGAATCAACACAGATTATGAGCGGCGATAACGCTATTATCAGCGTAACCATCCCACTTCTGTGTCTACTCAAACGCTCGCTGCTCACAATTAAGGCCGACCCTTTGCATGTGGAAGAGGTGGAAATGGGAGAAGACATTACACAGGGTGATAGCCAGACCACCCTCAGTTCGTCTTCTCAGCGCAAATGATGAGGAGGAGGAGCATGAGACGGTTGCTTCCGCTACAGAGGGTAGTACCCATGGAAGTTTAATTCCATCTGTTCAGCGTGGATGGGCAGAAGAGGAGGAAGAGAATGAGGAGATTGAGATTTATCCTCCTGATAACGACAGCTAAATCTTGCCTGTTTGGACTTTGGCATACATGGCTGACTTTATGTTAGGCTGCCTTTCCCATAACCCACGCGTTTTACACATTTTGGACAACACCGATTACTGGTTGTTCACCCTTCTCGACCCCCGCTACAAAGGGAACTTCTCATCTCTCGTTCCTGTGGTGTAGAGGACGAGCAAATTGGAGCAATACCAGAAGCTTCTTGTTTAAAAATTGCTCCATGATTTTCCTGCTGACAACGCTAGCGGCAGAGTACATAGTTCCTTGTGCAACCGAGGAGGGGAAACGAGGGGAACACACAGCAGTTCCAACAGAGGCAGGGCAACACTCTCCAAAGCCTGGGACAGTTTCATGACACCCCGCCAGCACCCTCACCCTGATGCGCGTCCTAGTTTCAAAAGGAGGGAAAATTTTTGGAAGATGGTGAAGGAGTATGCAGCAGACCGTGTCAGCATCCTCAATGATCTCTCTGTGCCTTACAACTAGAGTTGAGCGAACACCTGGATGTTCGAGTTCGAGAAGTTCGGCCCAACTTCCCGGAAATGTTCGGGTTCGGGATCCGAACCCGACCCGAACTTCGTCCCGAACCCGAACCCCATTGAAGTCAATGGGGACCCGAACTTTTGGGCACTAAAAAGGCTGTAAAACAGCCCAGGAAAGAGCTAGAGGGCTGTAAAAGGCAGCAACATGTAGGTAAATCCCCTGCAAACAAATGTGGATAGGGAAATGAATTAAAATAAAAATTAAAAAAATTAAAATTAACCAATATCAATTGGACAGAGGTCCCATAGCAGAGAATCTGGCTTCACGTCAGCAGAGAATCAGTCTCTTCATGCCATAGCAGAGAATCTGGCTTCATGTCAGCAGAGAATCAGTCTCTTCATGCCATAGCAGAGAATCTGGCTTCATGTCAGCACAGAATGAGTCTTCATGTCATAGCAGAGAATCAGGCTTCACGTCACCCACCACTGGAAGAGGCCACTGTCACACATTTAGGCCCTGGCACCCAGACAGAGGAGAGAGGTCCCGTAACAGAGAATCTGGCTTCATGTCAGCAGAGAATCAGTCTTCATGTCATAGCAGAGAATCAGGCTTCACGTCACCCACCACTGGAACAGGCCACTGTAACACATTTAGGCCCGGCACCCAGACAGAGGAGAGAGGTCCCGTAACAGAGAATCTGGCTTCATGTCAGCACAGAATCAGTCTTCATGTCATAGCAGAGAATCAGGCTTCACGTAACCCACCACTGGAACAGGCCACTGTCACACATTTAGGCCCCGGCACCCAGACAGAGGAGAGAGGTCCCGTAACAGAGAATCTGGCCTTATGTCAACACAGAATCAGTCTTCATGTCATAGCAGAGAATCAGGCTTCACGTCACCCACCACTGGAACAGGCCACTGTCACATATTTAGACCCAGGCACCCAGGCAGAGGAGAGAGGTCCCGTAACAGAGAATCTGGCTTCATGTCAGCACAGAATAAGTCTTCATGTCATAGCAGAGAATCAGGCTTCACGTCACCCACCACTGGAACAGGCCACTGTCACATATTTAGACCCAGGCAGAGGAGAGAGGTCCCGTAACAGAGAATCTGGCTTCATATCAGCACAGAATCAGTCTTCATGTCATAGCAGAGAATCAGGCTTCACGTCACCCACCACTGGAACAGGCCACTGTCACATATTTAGGCCCAGGCACCCAGGCAGAGGAGAGAGGTCGCGTAACAGAGAATCTGGCTTCATGTCAGCACAGAATCAGACTTCATGTCATAGCAGAGAATCAGGCTTCACGTCACCCACCACTGGAACAGGCCACTGTCACACATTTAGGCCCGGCACCCAGACACAGGAGAGGTTCATTCAACTTTGGGTTGCCCCGCAATATAATGGTAAAATGAAAATAAAAATAGGATTGAATGAGGAAGTGCCCTGGAGTAGAATAATATATTGTTTAGGGGAGGTAGTTAATATCTAATCTGCACAAGGGATAGACAGGTCCTGTGGGATCCATGCGTGGTTCATTTTTATGAACGTCAGCTTGTCCACATTGGCTGTAGACAGGCGGCTGCGTTTGTCTGTAATGACGCCCCCTGCCGTGCTGAATACACGTTCAGACAAAACGCTGGCCGCCGGGCAGGCCAGCACCTCCAAGGCATAAAAGGCTAGCTCTGGCCACGTGGACAATTTGGAGACCCAGAAGTTGAATGGGGCCGAACTATCAGTCAGTACGTGGAGGGGTGTGCACAGGTACTGTTCCACCATGTTAGTGAAATGTTGCCTCCTGCTAACACGTTCCGTATCAGGTGGTGGTGCAGTTAGCTGTGGCGTGGTGACAAAACTTTTCCACATCTCTGCCATGCTAACCCTGCCCTCAGAGGAGCTGGCCGTGACACAGCTGCGTTGGCGACCTCTTGCTCCTCCTCTGCCTTCGCCTTGGGCTTCCACTGGTTCCCCTGTGACATTTGGGAATGCTCTCAGTAGCGCGTCTACCAACGTGCGCTTGTACTCGCGCATCTTCCTATCACGCTCCAGTGTAGGAAGTAAGGTGGGCACATTGTCTTTGTACCGGGGATCCAGCAGGGTGGCAACCCAGTAGTCCGCACACGTTAAAATGTGGGCAACTCTGCTGTCGTTGCGCAGGCACTGCAGCATGTAGTCGCTCATGTGTGCCAGGCTGCCCAGAGTTAAGGACAAGCTGTCCTCTGTGGGAGGCGTATCGTCATCGTCCTGTGTTTCCCCCCAGCCACGCACCAGTGATGGGCCCGAGCTGCTTTGGGTGCCACCCCGCTGTGAACATGCTTCATCCTCATCCTCCTCCACCTCCTCCTCCTCCTCGTCCTCCTCGTCCTCCAGTAGTGGGCCCTGTCTTGCCACATTTGTACCTGGCCTCTGGTGTTGCAAAAAACCTCCCTCTGAGTCACTTCGAAGAGACTGGCCTGAAAGTGCTAAAAATGACCCCTCATCCTCCTCTTCCTCCTGGGCCACCTCCGCTTCCATCATCGCCCTAAGTGTTTTCTCAAGGAGACATAGAAGTGGTATTGTAACGCTGATAACGGCGTTATCGCCACTGGCCAAGTTGGTGGAGTACTCGAAACAGCGCAACAGGGCACACAGGTCTCGCATGGAGGCCCAGTCATTTGTGGTGAAGTGGGGCTGATCGGCAGTGCGACTGACCCGTGCGTGCTGCAGCTGAAACTCCACTATGGCCTGCTGCTGCTCGCACAGTCTGTCCAGCATGTGCAAGGTGGAGTTCCACCTGGTGGGCACGTCGCATATGAGGCGGTGAGCGGGAAGGCCGAAGTTACGCTGTAGCGCAGACAGGCGAGCAGCGGCAGGGTGTAAACGCCGGAAGCGCGAATGAACTTCTGCACCACCAAATTCAGCACATGCGCCAGGCAAGGTATGTGCGTCAAACCGGCTAGTCCAAGAGCTGCAACGAGATTTCGCCCATTATCGCACACCACCAGGCCGGGCTTGAGGCTCACCGGCAGCAACCACTCGTCGGTCTGTTGTTCTATACCCCGCCACAACTCCTGTGCGGTGTTGGGCCTGTCCCCCAAACATATGAGTTTCAGAACGGCCTGCTGACGTTTACCCCGGGCTGTGCTGAAGTTGGTGGTGAAGGTGTGTGGCTGACTGGATGAGCAGGTGGAAGAAGAGGAGGAGGAAGCTGAGTAGGAGGAGGAGAAGACAGGAGGCAAAGAATGTTGCCCTGCGAACCTTGGCGGCGGAAGGACGTGCGCCAAACAGCTCTCCGCCTGGGGCCCAGCCGCCACTACATTTACCCAGTGTGCAGTTAGGGAGATATAGCGTCCCTGGCCGTGCTTACTGGTCCACGTATCTGTGGTTAGGTGGACCTTGCCACAGATGGCGTTGCGCAGTGCACACTTGATTTTATCGGACACTTGGTTGTGCAGGGAAGGAACGGCTCTCTTGGACAAGTAGTGCCGGCTGGGAACAACATACTGTGGGACAGCAAGCGACATGAGCTGTTTGAAGCTGTGTGTGTCCACCAGCCTAAATGACAGCATTTCATAGGCCAGTAGTTTAGAAATGCTGGCATTCAGGGCCAGGGATCGAGGGTGGCTAGGTGGGAATTTACGCTTTCTCTCAAATGTTTGTGAGATGGAGAGCTGAACGCTGCCGTGGGACATGGTTGAGATGCTTGGTGACGCAGGTGGTGGTGTTGGTGGTACATCTTATGTTTGCTGGGCGGCAGGTGCCAACGTTCCTCCAGAGGCGGAGGAAGAGGCCGAGGCGGCGGCAGCAGCAGAAGAGGCCGAGGCGGCAGCAGCAGAAGAGGTAGCAGGGGGAGTCTGAGTGACTTCTTTGTTTTTAAGGTGTTTACTCCACTGCAGTTCATGCTTTGCATGCAGGTGCCTGGTCATGCAGGTTGTGCTAAGGTTCAGAAGGTTAATGCCTCGCTTCAGGCTCTGATGGCACAGCGTGCAAACCACTCGGGTCTTGTCGTCAGCATATTGTTTAAAGAAGTGCCATGCCAGGGAACTCCTTGAAGCTGCCTTTGGGGTCCTCGGTCCCAGATGGCGGCGGTCAGTAGCAGGCGGAGTCTCTTGGCGGCGGGTGTTCTGATTTTTCCCACTGCTCCCTCTTTTGCTACGCTGTTGGCTCGGTCTCACCACTGCCTCTTCCTCTGAACTGTGAAAGTCAGTGGCACGACCTTCATTCCATGTGGGGTCTAGGACCTCATCGTCCCCTGCATCGTCTTCCACCCAGTCTTGATCCCTGACCTCCTGTTCAGACTGCACACTGCAGAAAGATGCAGCAGTTGGCACCTGTGTTTTGTCATCATCAGAGACGTGCTGAGGTGGTATTCCCATGTCCTCATCATCAGGAAACATAAGTGGTTGTGCGTTAGTGCATTCTATCTCTTCTACCCCTGGGGAAGGGCTAGGTGGATGCCCTTGGGAAACCCTGGCAGCAGAGTCTTCAAACAGCATAAGAGACTGCTGCATAACTTGAGGCTCAGACAGTTTCCCTGATATGCATGGGGGTGATGTGACAGACTGATGGGCTTGGTTTTCATGCGCCATCTGTGCGCTTTCTGCAGAAGACTGGGTGGGAGATAATGTGAACGTGCTGGATGCACTGTCGGCCACCCAATTGACTAATGCCTGTACCTGCTCAGGCCTTACCATCCTTAGAACGGCATTGGGCCCCACCAAATATCCCTGTAAATTCTGGCGGCTACTGGGACCTGAGGTAGTTGGTACACTAGGACGGCCACGTCCTCTCCCAGCACCAGAGGGTCCACTAACACCACCACGACCATGTCCACGTCCGCGTCCCTTACTAGTTGTTTTCCTCATTGTTACCGTTCACCACAATAGGAAAAATATTATTCGGGCCAATGTATTGAATTAAATTTCAGGCCTTTTTTTACAGACACCTAACACTGTCTGGCTATCTATTTAGGTACCGTATTACACTAATACAGGCACACAAGTATTGACAGATTTGGTTGAATATAAATGTGAGGCCTATTTTTTACGCGCTGTGTGACAGATATACCTTTAATCACAGAATTAGACTTGTATCTGCACGGTAGCGTGTGTGTTAAGTTTTTAAGAATGACACTATCAGCACCTTGAATCTAAGATATCCTTTTTGGGATAGATTTAAAGTAGGCCTGATATAACAGAAACTACTAATTTTGAGAATGGCAAATTTGGGAATAGTTTTTCAACCCAGAACAAAAACTGTGCTTTTACGGTCACTAAATATAACTTGACCAGCTAAAACAGTACAGATTTGGTTGAATATAAATGTGAGGCCTATTTTTTACGCGCTGTGTGACAGATATACCTTTAATCACAGAATTAGACTTGTATCTGCACGGTAGCGTGTGTGTTAAGTTTTTCAGAATGACACTATCAGCACCTTGAATCTAAGATATCCTTTTTGGGATAGATTTAAAGTAGGCCTGATATAACAGAAACTACTAATTTTGAGAATGGCAAATTTGGGAATAGTTTTTCAACCCAGAACAAAAACTGTGCTTTTACGGTCACTACAAATAATTTGACCAGCTAAAACTGTACTGATGTGGAGGAATAGAAATGTCAGGCCTATTTTTTAGGCGCTGGGTGACAGGCTCAACTTGCCCCTGATGTAGTATATGGCCAAAAAATAACCACACTATTGATGGTTAAATGCACTTGGGTGACACAGGCTCAGCCTGCACCTGATGTAGTATATGGGCAAAAAATAACCACACTGTTGATGGTTAAATGCACTTGGGTGACACAGGCTCAGCCTGCACCTGATGTAGTATATGGCCAAAAAATATCCACACTGTTGATGGTTAAATGCACTTGGGTGACACAGGCTCAGCCTGCACCTGATGTAGGATATAGCACAAAATAACCACACTATTGATAGTTAAATGCACTTGGTGGTAGCTTGTGCTGGCGCACCACAAGCCACAAAATGGCCGCCGATCACCCCAGAAAAAAGTGATATAAAAACGCTCTGGGCAGCCTAAAAAAAGTGAGCAATTCAATATCAGCACTTCAATGATCCACAGCTGGAGATCGATCACTGAATTAAGTCTTTTGGAGGAGTTAATCTGCCTAATCTCGCCCTAACGTCGCAGCAGCAACCTCTCCCTATGCTTGAATCAGCAGAGTGACGTGCAGCGCTACGTGACCCAAGCTTATATAGAGGCTGGGTCACATGCTGCACTGGCCAATCACAGCCATGCCAATAGTAGGCAAGGCTGTGATGGCCTCTTGGGGCAAGTAGCATGACGCTTGTTGATTGGCTGCTTTGCAGCCTTTCAAAAAGCGCCAAGAAAGCGCCGAACACCGAACCCGAACCCAGACTTTTACGAAAATGTTCGGGTTCGGGTCCGTGTCACGGACACCCCAAATTTCGGTACGAACCCGAACTATACAGTTCGGGTTCGCTCATCCCTACTTACAACTACTAGGTGTTCAACCTGGACACGTGGCACGAACTGTCGCTCTATGCCTTGGAGCTGCTGGCCTGACCTGCCGCCAGCGTTTTGTCTGAGCGGGTTTTTAGTGCTGCTGGTGGCATTATAACAGATAAGCGCATCCGCCTGTCAACTGAAAATGCTGACAGGTTGACTTTTATAAAAATGAACAAGCCCTGGATTGCCCCTGACTTCTCTACTCCACCAGAGGAAAGCGGCTGAACATAAAGGCACTTTAAATGTGTTTTTTATAATGTACTGAACACGCTGTATTCCCATGCACCGCTTCGACCACAAAAAAGGATTAATGGTTCAATATTCCTTTTCCTCCTCCTTCTTCTCTTCCATTATATCAACATGCTTATTAGTCTGCCCTCGCTATTAATGTTGTAGAGGGTCAGCTCGCCTGCAGGCCCTCGCATATAATGTTTTAGAGGGTCAGCTCACCAGCAGGTCCTAACCTACAATCTTTTAGAGGGTCAGTACACCAGCAGGCCCTCGCATATAATGTTTTTATGGGTCAGCTCACCAGCAGGCCCCTAAAAATAACATAAGGGCCTTTCAGGGGACCGCAAAGGGACCACTGTGGCCATCCTGCTTGAAGATCCAGTGCGATATCTCATGTGGCAGTGTGTGATGACGTCATCACATTGGCCAGCATGGTGTCGTCATACTTCACTGGACACGAGATTTCATGTAGGATCTTCAAACAAGATGGCCGCGGCGGCCTCTTCACACTCAAATGGATGAGGTGAGTATGATTTTTTTCTATTTTTACCACTATTTCAGGGAAAAGGGATGCGTTACCAAGAAGCACAAGGAAATTTGGCTTACCTGAAATTCAGATCAAAGCAGGGGCGGACTGACCGGTCGGGCACTTCGGACATGGTCCGAGGGCCCGACCGGGATGGGGGCCCGCCGCACTCACTGTATGCTGGCCTGGTAATGGTGGTAATGGCAGCGGGGCCCGGTGCAGTCACTGTATTCTATAGCACCGGGCCCCGCTCACTGTAATACTAATTTTCATATGTGAACAAGAAGAGAAATCCTCTGCGATCCTCTCCCTCTCTGTACTCACAAACTCAGTAGCAGGCAGGCCGGGCGGCAGCGCAACTCACTGACGTCACGCGCCTGCTCCACCTGCTTCATTCATAAAGTGGGAGGAGCAGGCGCATGACGTCAGTGAGTTGCGCTGCCGCCCGGCCTGCCAGGCTGTTACTGAGTTTGTGAGTACAGAGAGGGAGAGGATCGCAGAGGATTTCTCTTGTTCTTGTTCACATATGAAAATTAGTATTACAATGAGCGGGGCCCGGTGTAATAGAATACAGTGACTGCACCGGGCCCCGCTGCCATTTTAACACCAGATGCCGGCCCCCAGACCCTGTATTGGGGGTCATTCACTCACAGGGATACTGTTATGGGGGATCTGTGGATGACACATATATAGCATAAGGTGCTATATATGTGTCACCCACAGTGCCATCCACAGAGCCCCCACAACAGTGCCATCCACAGAGCCCCCACGACAGTGCCATCCACAGAGCCCCCACAACAGTGCCATCCACAGAGCCCCCACGACAGTGCCATCCACAGAGCCCCAACAACAGTGCCATCCACAGATCCCCCACGACAGTGCCATCCACAGAACCCCCACGACAGTGCCATCCACAGAGCCCCCACAACAGTGCCATCCACAGAGCCCCCACAACAGTGCCATCCACAGAGCCCCCACAACAGTGCCATCCACAGAGCCCCCACGACAGTGCCATCCACAGAGCCCCCACAACAGTGCCATCCACAGAGCCCCCACGACAGTGCTATCCACAGATCCCCCACGACAGTGCCATCCACAGAGCCCCCACAACAGTGCCATCCACAGAGCCCCCACAACAGTGCCATCCACAGAGCCCCAACGACAGTGCCATCCACAGAGCCCCCACGACAGTGCCATCCACAGAGCCCCCACGACAGTGCCATCCACAGAGCCCCCACGACAGTGCCATCCACAGAGCCCCCACAACAGTGCCATCCACAGAGCCCCCACAACAGTGCCATCCACAGAGCCCCCACAACAGTGCCATCCACAGAGCCCCCACAACAGTGCCATCCACAGAGCCCCCACAACAGTGCCATCCAGTCATTTCGGTGCGCAATCCCGTCCTGCAGCGCGTGATCCCGCGAGACCCGCCGCTGTAGGTCACGGGTCTCGCGGGATCACGCGCCGAAGTGACTGAACTCATGCCCGCGTAGCCCGCAAGTAGCAGATCAGTGGAACAAGTACAAGGTGGAGGGGACTGTTTCTAACAGAGGCTCACTAATGGACGCTGAGATTAGATCACCCGATACTGAGGCATTGAATCAATGCTTTCCTATGGGGAAAAATCTGACCCTGGAGGTCATCATGCAGAGTGTGAGGACGTCCAGCGTCAGATACCAGACCAAAGGTCTGTTTTACTCCAAGAAGCCCTCAGGTGGCTGCCAGCCACTAGAGGCTGACTTATTGCTGGAACGTAAACAATGCAGTTTCTCTTGAACATTGCAGCTCGATTTGCAAAAGGGACACTGTACCCAGACCACATCAATGAGCTGAAGTGGTCTGGGTGCCTTTTGTGTCGCTTTAACTTTGAAATCTTATTAAAGATTGTGTAGGGTGTGGCTGGAGGCGGGGCATGGAGGCGGGACAAGGGTGGGGCTTGCAGCAGAACATGGGTGGGGCCTGTAAGGGGGCCCTTTATTTATTTTGCCCGGGGGCCCAGAGGGTTCTCAGTCCGCCCCTGGATGAAAGTCCTCTTTGATACTTCAATTCGCTCAACATTAGCCATGGTACTGGTGCTACAGTGCCAACAACAGTGCCCTCAAAGCATTCAGAGCTAAAGGACACCAATAGCAGTGCCAACCACAATTCTCTCATACAAGAGTTGACACCTGCACTACGTAGAGAAAATATGTGATGCCAGTGGTGGGCAGAAGTCAGATACAATGCGACTACCATGGCACTCAATATGTTATGCTTAGAAAAGTTCAAATAGGTCCAGAAAATAAAGATCATACTTTTCCAATCCTACCCATTAGTGATGAGCAGCAGGGGCAATATTCGAATTCGCAATATTTCTTGAATATTTTGGCGAATATTCATCATAAATTTGCCAATATTTTCTTGATTGCGAAAATCGGAAATGTTATATTCACGTAATGTGTACGCAATACAGGCGTGACTCACTTTTGCTACATTTTTCAAGCTGCTAGAAGTTTCCTGAGACTGGAGAAAATGGTTGGCACGGCAGAACATTACAATAGCTTTATATGCAGATAGAGTGCTCTAATATATTCGTGATTGCGCAAATTGCCAATAAATGATGCGCATATTTTGGCGCAATATGTGCAACTTCACATTTTAGCAGGTCTGACTACTGACTTAATGGGATGGAAGAACACCTTCCGGCTACCCCACACCCTTACCACAACCCTCCTTTTCCTAATAAGACTCAACCACCATCTTGTTGGTAAAATATGGCCGTAAAAGGCCACCTTTATTAATTTAACATATAAATTACAACCTTTCTTTCAAACATGCATATTATTAAACAATAATATCAAAACATTATCTTAACATTTTTACCGCTGTTATCCCTCAAAGAGATCCTGGGAGGCAACCCCAAACACGTCTTATTCCCGATCTCCTTTACTCATGACTTTCCTTGCCCTTGGCCGCATTCACCGACCCAAGGACACCAGATCCACCAATTCCAAGTATACAACTCCCCTAGGCCTACTTAGGCTGAACAGGAGGCGCATTAACCAGCTTCTTAACTCCAATAGACGCGCATTCCACCATCTAACGCATCTCTTAACCATGAATTGCCCCCCAGGATCCCACATCAGAAACTGCCCAACATAACCAAAAACGCACCACTGATCAAACACGCAAAGAAAATGAACTCCTAAACCAGGGCGGGTGGGCGGGAACTTCCTCGTTCTCTGCAAACTATCCTAAGCCCCTCCTTTCCCTTCCTTTGATCCTGCCCGCCAAACCGTTCTTCAACTCCACCCCTTAACTACCTCCCCTTTTACCCACACTCCCGATCTCTTAACCCTTACCTGCCTGCAGTCTTCCCCCCAAGTCAACACGCATTCCGCTAAGTCTGCGCCCCCGCTACATTGCTATTCTGACTTAATGGGATGGAAGAACACCTTCCGGCTACCCCACACCCTTACCACAACCCCCCTTTTCCTAATAAGACTCAACCACCATCTTGTTGGTAAAATATGGCCGTAAAACGCATCTCTTAACCATGAATTGCCCCCCAGGATCCCACATCAGAAACTGCCACCAACGACCACCGGTGACACCTCACCTGTGGGAGTCACGCCACACCTTGAAAGCCATCTCCAAACCGTTCTGAATCCGCAAAGCCCACATGTCAATCCCCAGATCGTTAAGATGGACCCCGTCCGCCCTCAGAAATTGAGGCGAAGCCGCCTCCAACTCCTGATGTCGAACCACCAAACCACCCTGGCGACGAACAAAATGCCCTACCTCCTTGTTTAATTTTGCCCGGGCCTTATTAATACGGTCCACCGACCGTGCAAACCGCCATGTTCTCCTGGCAACCACATCGGACCAGACCACAATCATGTCCGGGAATTGTGACAGCAATCGGAGCAGATCCAGCTTAATGTCTCTAATAACATCTCGTGACCTGCGAACGCCCAAGTCATTCCCCCCCACATGTAGCACCACAATGTCAGGAGCCCGATCCAAGGCTACGTAAGCCTGAAACTCCGGCAGCACACGACCCCACATGAGGCCCCGCAGCCCAATCCACCGTACTTGTAACTGCGCAGGGGAAAAACCCAAACGACGACCGTTTCGCCGCACGTCCGCCCGCAAGGCACCCCAGTAGACATAAGAGTGTCTGAAAATCCACGCCAATCCCGTCACCGGCTCTGCAAAACAAAACAAAAACAACAAACCACTGACATTAAACACCAGAAAAGTAAAATTCCCCAGGGCCACATCTATTTTGCACCTCCATATAACAAATGTGGTCGAACGTATGACCGAAAACATGACGACTCCCACCGGCCAATCCTTTTAATAACACTATCCCCCAAGCCCCACCGGGCCACTTCTGTCGCTGCACCAATACGAAACGAATGTGACGCATATTCCTGGGCCGGCAACCCCGCCGCCCTCAAACAAGACCGAAACACTGCCACAAACTGAAAAACCGACAAACTAGATCCGTCCTGATGCACTAGCAAAGGAGCGGAACCGCCTGGCCGTACCGCCAAAAATTCCTCCACACAGCGCACCGGACAAAGAACAGACCCCGCCAACGGCCGCAACCACAACACCGCCCCCCTTCCAACCTGATCCGTTTTGGACCTGCGCAACCTACACCGCAATACTCCACCCTGAATACTAACATCCTCCCTCAACAGACCACCGGCCCCTTTCCGAGTAGCCGACACCAACTCTGAGATCCTAAACGCCCCAAAGAAAGCCAAGGAAAAAGCCACCCTAAACAGCACGACCTCAAAAGACGAAACACAAATCACCCCGGCCTGCTCACATAACTGCAACAAATCCTCAAAAGACAATGGGCGCCGCGAATCCCTGCGAACAGCTCCACGGCGATAGCCTTTTAAAGCCTGCCGCACAAGAAAATTCTTCGTCACGTCCACCAAACCGCGCAAACGCAACTAGAAGGACACTGCAGCTAACCTCTTGGAAGCAACCGAAAAGGACAACCCCTCACTGAACGACTCCCCCAACCAATACACCAACAAGGTCTGCCACTCCTCAACCGAATCACCTCCCCCAACTCGCTCCAACAAACCCTCCCAAAGCGACCACACTGCCGAGTAAGACGACCACGTCCCTTTACTCACAGACCGCCGAATCAAGTCAGCTGAGACCCCAAGGCCACGCTCCAGAGCCACTGGGGACAGGACAAACCTTAAACCTCTGCTTCCGGCGCCAATCCTCGAAAACGATCCCACTGGAAACGAGAAAGAGAATCAGCTATGGAGTTCTCAACCCCCGGCAGGTGAACAGAAACAAAACAAGCATTCAACCGCAAACCCCGTAGCACCAACAGCCTGAGCAATCTCAGCACCGGAGGCGACGAAGCCGATTGACTATTAATCACCTTCACCACCCCATGTTGTCACAGTAAAAACGCACCCGCTTATTACGTAACCTGTCACCCCACAGGACCGCAGCCAACACTATTGGAAAAAGCTCCAACAAAACCAAGTTCCCAAGAAAACCTGCTTCGCGCCATTCCACCGGCCAAGGCCCCGCACTCCACAGCCTACCGCAATAAACCCCATAACCGCCAGAACGGATGCATCCGAGAATAAATCCAAATCCACATTAGAGACGGGCGCCTCCATCCACATAGCCCGACCATTAAAATCCACCAGAAAAGCCTGCCACACCCGTAAATCCTCCCTCACCTCAGAGGACAAACGCAAATAGTAAAACGGAACCACTACTCCCGCCGAGGCCTGCGCCAACCGGCGACAGAAAACCCTTCCCATTGGCAATATCCTGCAGGCGAAGTTCAACTTGCCCAGCACCGACTGTACCTTCCGCAACTGAACCCTCCTAGCCCGCACCAAAAACGCCAAATCCTCCAACAAATCCCTAACCTTATCCACCGGCAACCGACATTCCATACCCAATCTATCAATTTCAATCCCCAAAAAATGAAGCACCGTTGCAGGTCCTTCAGTCTTATCCGGGGCCAACGGCACTCCAAAACGAGCAGCCACCCGTTCCATAGTCCTCAACAAAACCGAACACACCCGCGAACCAGCAGGGCCAATAAACAAAAAGTCATCAAGATAGTGTAATACTGAATTCCAACCCGATTTCTCCTTGATTACCCACTCCAAAAATGTACTAAAACATTCAAACAGCGAAAATGAAATCGCGCAACCCATCGGCAAACAGCAATCTACATAAAAACTCCCCTCCCACTGAAAACCCAACAAATGGAAACTCTCTGGATGAATCGGTAGCAACCGAAACACAGCCTCAATATCGGTCTTAGCCAACAGAGCTCCCTGACCAAAACGACGGACCCACCGAACAGCCGCGTCAAAAGAAGTGTACGAAACAGAACACAACTCTTCCGCTATTCCATCGTTCACCGCCCCACCCGGCGGAAAGGACAGGTGATGGATTAAACAAAATTTATTGGGCTCTTTCTTTGGCACTAGCCCCAACGGCGAGACCCAAAAATCCGGTAACGGCTGACAAACAAAAGGACCCACGACCCTTCCGGCAGCAACCTCCTTAGCAATCTTCTCAGTCACCACCCCCGGACAACGCAACGCCGAGGACAAGTTCCGCGGAATGGTATCATCCCCAACCGATCGACACGGAATTTTGAAACCCCACTGAAAACCTGCAAGCAACAATGCAGCCGCCTCCCTATTTGGGTACTTCTCTAAATAAGGCACCATCTCTCCCACCTTCACCGGCGTCACCCATCTTTGAAGTAACCTCGGGTCCCTTGCCTCTCCCCCTCCTGAAGCATTTGGACAAACTATGGGCGCCTCCGCAACCGGAGCACTCGTGTCTGAACTGGCACTCGGCCATGAACCGACAATGACCTTCGTTTTATTGCCAGCAACAGCCCTTCTTTCCAACACCTTGACCCTCACCGGCCGAGGAACCCCCCCCCCCCCCCGAAAGGGCATAGACCCCGATTTAGGCGCCGTCATCAATTTCATCCAAGGACTAATGTCTTTATGATCCCATCGGATGCTCGGTCTGACCGCCTTCCTCTGCCTAAACTGCTTATCGTACCTGAGCCACGCCACACCCCCATATACCCGATGAGCCTCTCCAATGGCATCCATATAACAGAACAACACAGAGCAATGTTCCGGTGCCTTCTCCCCTACCACACTAGCAAAAATGGCGAACGCCTGGAGCCAATTCTGAAAAGTACGCGGAATGAGCCTATACCTCAGTTTTTCCTCCTCCTCCCGCTTACTTTCGTCAGGTTTTCCCCTATCCAAATTAAACTTCTCCAACGGAAGCAGAGAGAATATCTCTACATACTCGTCCCGCCATATTTTTTCTTTAACCTCCTGCTTCATGTGCACACCCAACGGACCCTCGAAGCAAACGTAAACTTCGCCCTTAGCCGCATCCGCCAACCGAACACCATCACCCAACACACTCCCTTGCTTAGCTGACTCCCCTACCGAAGGTCCAGCAGACGACCCAGGCTGAGAACCCAAGCACTCTGCCACAGCCACCACTCCCGGACTACTGACACCCTGCAAAGGATCCCAAACCGTCGCCGGCGACACAGCTGTTCCCTGCCCCAATCGCGTCAACAGAGCCAACATACCGGATAACAATTCCTGCGCTAAACCCGCAGGCCCCCCCCCACCGCCTGACTAGGCACAACATCCCCGACCCCCGCCCCCACAGCAACCTGTCCAGACGTCCTCTCACCTGGCCGTCCCTGAGAAGAAGACCCAGCAGCCGCCGCTCCTCCACCAGATGTCACCGACGGGCCTCCAAACGAAAAAGGCACAGCATCAGACACCTCTTCAACCGCTAGGACACCTGCCGCCTGGGAAGGATCCGCTTCCAGCTCTCCCTCCTCCATACTCCGTCCAGATGACGACCCACCGCTGGGGCTCCTAGCAAGGGTGTGTGAACCGGACCCTTGGTCCCTGCCTCCGCGTCATCCTGATGAACCCAGGGACCTCCTGGCCCCAGCCACTGCAGTCACAGCTGAATCATATACCGTCGGCATCACCTCCTCTCCTGCCGAACCATTCCCACTGCACCGCCGCACAGGAGGCGGAGACAAATCCGGCCCACTAGTCGGCGCTCTACGGTCCTGTCGCCGGCCCACCACCAGGGGTTGCGACGCGCTCACATCTCGACTGTTCCCCGCCGCAGCACTCGGCGCCCGTCCTCTCCTACCAGCCGAGGCCTCTGATCGCGATCCCGCCTCAACCACCGCATCACGCAAGGCCGCAGCGGGTTCCCGCCCGCCCGCATCTCTGCTCTCCGGCAGGACTCCCCCCACATCCGCAGGTGAGTCCGTCAACATGCGCCTCTCTAGCAGGGGCCTAGAACCGCCGCGTGTCTCTCTCCCGGACCTGGGGGCAGGCCCAGCAGATAACTGAGCCCCCCCCGCTGACCCGGCACGTGCTGCCACTGACCTCCCGCTGCGACGAGGTGCCGAGCATGGCACCGGCACCGCCAATCTCCTCTGTGGGCCACGGGAAGGACTCCGCACCCGCCTCCTGACCCGTGGGGTCGCCTCAGGGCTAAGCCGCTCCGGGGGGACCGAACGGCGTGTCCTGGTCCTCACCTCCACCGATGCTCTCGGGGCAGGAACCCCGCTCAGTGCCCCAGTGAGATGGTCCTGCAGCCACGCCGTCCCGTGCTGCCGCGCCGCATCCCTCACCGCCGTCATCAAAGCCTCCAGGTCCGCCATGCCGCTAACTTCCACGAACTTCCAACTTCCTCATTCTCTGCAAACTATCCTAAGCCCCTCCTTTCCCTCCCTCAACTCCCCCCTTAACTACCTCCCCTTTTACCCACACTCCCGATCTCTTAACCCTTACCTGCCTGCAGTCTTCGCCCCCAAGTCAAGACGCATTCCGCTAAGTCTGCGCCCCCGCTACATTGCTATTCTTATTACTGATTGGTGCACTATGTATTGTTGTAAACTTGTGACATCACAGCACTATGTACGGTATGTATATATGTATGGACAGCAGAACCTATCAGCTACACTATATCACTATCTAACCTACACTGACTATCTCCCACTAACTATCTGTATTATATATATAAGCTAACTAACCAACTAACTAGCTAACAAACTAATGTAATGACACAGGAGAGCACAGAGCACAGCAATGACACTGCTCTCTCTCTCAGATCTGCAAAATACTGCATACAAGGGCTGCTGGGGAGTTTCTTATATACTAAGGGGGAGGCAACTTTCCTATTGGCTGCTAGGGATGTTGCTAAGCTCAGACAAAGACATTGCAGCCTTCTCATTGGCCCACAAGCAAGAAGCAGGGAGGGATCATGGGTTCAGATGAAAAAAATATATAGAATATTCGTAAATATGAATATATAGCACTATATTCTACATCTTCGCGAATTCTCAAAGTGGCGATATTTGCGATAAAAATTTGCGATTCAAATATTCGCGATCAACACTAATACCCATACAGTTCAGGACATTTCAGTCAATTGTGACCTTCTTCAGCTATGTTAGTCTGAAGTGTAGGAAATCCAGGTGGAGTTCTGGCTGCAGATGGCTTCAAAAACCACATATATGAAGCACATATAAATGCTGACAGAAAGCAAGACACTAAAACCAATTCACCTGTGTTGACAGGAACCGGATGGAGAAGATGATCTACTAATGGTATGGATGGTAGGTGTATGGCAAACAGGTGCATAGTGGATGAGTGACAATGAACAGATACAGAGCAATACTGAACTAACCCTATCTGAATTCAACCTGACAATACAGCCAGGACAATACGACTGCACAACTGACAAATTCAAAACATTTTAAACACATTAAACTCTGTGGAACTGCAAATCCGAGAATATACAAAAACACTATGGACCCTGTAAAAAGACATATTTCAGAATACATGTTTAACTGAAACAAGTTTAGAATAACAGAATCTAAGGCCTCTTTCACACGGGCGTTGCGGGAAAATGTGCGGGTGCGTTGCGGTAACACGCGCAATTTTTCAGCGCGAGTGCAAAACATTGTAATGCGTTTTGCACTCGCGTGAGAAAAATCGCGCGTGTTTGGTACCCAAACCCGAACTTCTTCACAGAAGTTCGGGCTTGGGATCGGTAACATAGTAACATAGTAGTACATAAGGCCGAAAAAAGACATTTGTCCATCCAGTTTGGCCTGTTATCCTGCAAGTTGATCCAGAGGAAGGCAAAAAAACCCTGTGAGGTAGAAGCCAATTTTCCTCACTTTAGGGGAATAAAAAATTCCTTCCCGACTCCAATCAGACAATCAGAATAACTCCCTGGATCAACGACCCCTCTCTAGTAGCCATAGCCTGTAATATTATTACGCTCCAGAAACACATCCAGGCCCCTCTTGAATTCCTTTATTGTACTCCCCATCACCACCTCCTCAGGCAGAGAGCTCCATAGTCTCACTGCTCTTACCGTAAAGAATCCTCTTCTATGTCTGTGTACAAACCTTCTTTCCTCCAGACGCAGAGGATGTCCCCTCGTCATAGTCACAGTCCTGGGGATAAATAAATGATGGGATAGATCTCTGTACTGACCCCTGATATATTTATACATATTAATTAGATCTCCCCTCAGTCGTCTTTTTTCTAAAGTCAATAACCCTAATTTTGATAATCTTTCAGGGTACTGTAGTTGCCCCATTCCAGTTATTACTTTAGTTGCCCTCCTCTGGACCCTCTCCAGCTCTGCTATGTCTGCCTTGTTCACTGGAGCCCAGAACTTTACACAGTACTCCATGTGTGGTCTGACTAATGATGTGTAAAGTAGTAGGAATATGTTCTCATCACGGGCATCTATGCCCCTTCTGATGCAACCCATTATCTTATTGGCCTTGGCAGCAGCTGCCTGACACTGGTTTTGCAACTTAGTTTTCCGTTTATTAAAATTCCTAGATCCTTTTCCATGTCAGTGTTACCGAGTGTTTTACCATTTAGTATGTACGGGTGACTTGCATTATTCCTTCCCATGTGCATAACTTTACATTTGTCAGTGTTAAACCTCATCTGCCACTTATCTGCCCAAGCCTCCAATCTATCCAGATCCCTCTGTAGTAGTATACTGTCCTCTGTAGTATATATACAGTATACTGTCCTCTGTAGTATATACAGTGGGGGAAATAATTATTTGACCCCTCACTGATTTTGTAAGTTTGTCCAATGACAAAGAAATGAAAAGTCTCAGAACAGTATCATTTCAATGGTAGGTTTATTGTAACAGTGGCAGATAGCACATCAAAAGGAAAATCGAAAAAATAACTTTAAATAAAAGATAGCAACTGATTTGCATTTCATTGAGTGAAATAAGTATTTGAACCCTCTAACAAAAAAAGACTTAATACTTGGTGGAAAAACCCTTGTTTGCAAGCACAGAGGTCAAACGTTTCTTGTAATTGATGACCAAGTTTGCGCACATTTTAGGAGGAATGTTGGTCCACTCCTCTTTGCAGATCATCTCTAAATCCCTAAGGTTTCGAGGCTGTCTCTGTGCAACTCTGAGCTTGAGCTCCCTCCATAGGTTTTCGATTGGATTAAGGTCCGGAGACTGACTAGGCCACTCCATGACCTTAATGTGCTTCTTCTTGAGCCACTCCTTTGTTGCCTTTGCTGTATGTTTTGGGTCATTGTCGTGCTGGAACACCCATCCACGACCCATTTTCAGTTTCCTGGCAGAGGGAAGGAGGTTGTCGCTCAGGATTTCACGATACATGGCTCCGTCCATTTTCCCGTTTATGCGAATAAGTTGTCCTATGCCCTTAGCAGAAAAACACCCCCAAAGCAAAATGTTTCCACCCCCATGCTTGACGGTGGGGACGGTGTTTTGGGGGTCATAGGCAGCATTTTTCTTCCTCCAAACACAGCGAGTTGAGTTAATGCCAAAGAGCTCTATTTTGGTCTCATCAGACCACAGCACCTTCTCCCAGTCACTCTCTGAATCATTCAGGTGTTCATTGGCAAACTTCAGACGGGCCTGCACATGTGCCTTCCTGAGCAGGGGGACCTTGCGAGCCCTGCAGGATTTTAATCCATTGCGGTGTAATGTGTTTCCAATGGTTTTCTTGGTGACTGTGGTCCCTGCTAATTTGAGGTCATTAACTAACTCCTCCCGTGTAGTTCTAGGATGCTTTTTCACCTTTCTCAGAACCATTGACACCCCACGAGGTGAGATCTTGCGTGGAGCCCCAGAGCGAGGTCGATTGATGGTCATTTTGTGCTCCTTCCATTTTCGAACAATCGCACCAACAGTTGTCACCTTCTCTCCCAGCTTCTTGCTAATGGTTTTGTAGCCCATTCCAGCCTTGTGCAGGTCTACAATTTTGTCTCTGACATCCTTGGACAGCTCTTTGGTCTTTCCCATGTTGGAGAGTTTGGAGTCTGCTTGATTGATTGATTCTGTGGACAGGTGTCTTTTATACAGGTGACTAGTTAAGACAGGTGTCCTTAATGAGGGTGACTAATTGAGTAGAAGTGTCTAACCACTCTGTGGGAGCCAGAACTCTTAATGGTTGGTAGGGGTTCAAATACTTATTTCACTCAATGAAATGCAAATCAGTTGCTATCTTTTATTTAAAGTTATTTTTTCGATTTTCCTTTTGATGTGCTATCTGCCACTGTTACAATAAACCTACCATTGAAATGATACTGTTCTGAGACTTTTCATTTCTTTGTCATTGGACAAACTTACAAAATCAGTGAGGGGTCAAATAATTATTTCCCCCACTGTATACAGTATACTGTCCTCTTCAGTGTTAATTACTTTACACAGTTTAGTGTTATCTGCGAAAATTGATATTTTACTATGCAAGCCTTCTACAAGATCATTAATAAATATATTGAAGAGAATAGGGCCCAATACTGACCCCTGAGGTACCCCACTAGTGACAGTGACCCAATCTGAGTGTGTACCGTTAATAACTAGATTGTATTATTTTCCCTTATAACATGGTTATAAGGGAAAATAATAGCATTCTGAATACAGAATGCTTAGTAAAATAGCGCTGGAGGGGTTAAAAAAAAAAAATATATATTTAACTCACCTTAATCCACTTGATCGCGGAGCCGGCATCTCCTTCTGGCTTCATCTTAGCTGTGTGCAGGAACAGGTCCTGTGGTGACGTCACTCCGGTCATCACATGATCCATCACATGATCTTTTACCATGGTGATGGATCATGTGATGACCGGAGTGACGTCACCACGGGTCCTGTTGCTGCACACAGCTAAGATGAAGACAGAAGGAGATGCCGGGCTGCGCGATCAAGTGGATTAAGGTGAGTTAATTATTATTTTTTTAACCCCTCCAGCCTTATTGTACTATGCATTCTGTATTCAGAATGCTATCATTTTCCCTTATAACCATGTTATAAGGGAAAATAATAATGATCGGGTCTCTATCCCGATCGTCTCCTAGCAACCATGCGTGAAAATCGCACTGCATCCGCACTTGCTTGCGGATGCTTGCGATTTTCACGCAACCCCATTCATTTCTATGGGGCCTGCGTTACGTGAAAAACGCACAAAGAGGAGCATGCTGCGATTTTCACGCAACGCACAAGTGATGCGTGAAAATCACCGCTCGTGTGCACAGCCCCATAGAAATGAATGGGTCAGGATTCAGTGCGGGTGCAATGCGTTCAACTCACGCATTGTATCCGCGCGGAATACTCGCCCGTGTGAAAGGGGCCTAAGAGGTAATTCGTATGGTAAACACTTCACCTGATAAGCAGAGTGGAATGAGGCCAATGTATAAATATGCTCAACAATCAACACTCCACCCCAATCAAAAAGGCAAGGATAGGCGATAATCAACACATATTCAGATGTAAGGTAATTGCTAGAGATAAGAGAATTTCTTGAAATTTGTTTTGGTTCCAATTCTAACCAATCCGTTGGCAGATTTAATTCGAAATTGAAAGTGCTCAGATTTGAAATCAACCTCTTCTTTTATGGTTTTGTTTTTTCTATTTGCGGTAACCATCAAGACAACCATGGGGGGGGGGGGGGGGGGGGAGGGGGGTTATATTGTTTTTTTTTTTTTTTTTTTTTTTCTTATGCATATGTATGCATGAGAAAAGAAACAGGACAGGGATACATCCCTGATGTCTAAGGATAAGCGAGTAACAATTGTATGTGTATATACAGGAAATATCTTCGTGCATGTCCTGTTGTATTATTGTTTATTGCTATGTCTTGTTTCTGAATTTTTTATATGATGAAAGGGAAAAATAAAAATATTCAAAAAAAAAAAAAAAAGTGCTCAGATTTCCCTGAAAAGTTCTGTATGAAGCTCTAACGTCTCCTAGGACTGTATCAAACCCCTTTTTAAATTGTTCAATGCCAAGACAGAATTAGTAATGTCAAAGTGATAGTGGCATATCTAGTTATGGGTAAATGCATGGTACAGTAGTTGGTGGTAACAAATAGCCTGTTTTAAAAACACTACATCATTCGATTTGTTATGCTTCTTTTTTAAATAGATAAATAAATAACTGTCCTAAATCTCTATTGGGGGAAGATGCCTGTGAATGTTGAAAGAAGCAATAGCTTGTTCTGAACAAGTGTTCCAAAAATTGTCCCTTTTTGGGGAGTAGCAACAAGTTTTTCACCATAATAAATGTTCCGGTGACAATGTGTCTGAGTTCCAGTAAAATTGAAAAATTAATGGATTTTTGGAGCACCTCAGTATGAAACCTGCCGGACAAGGCAGGAGTGGTGCAGCTGTGTAGAGGTACTAGCGGCAGTATTAGCTTCAGCACTATATGGAACATGATGGACAAGGTAGGACATGTGCAGGCGGTGTAGGGGTAGTAGTAGCGGTAGCGACAGTAGCTGTCTGTGTAGGGGTAGTAGTAGCAGCAGCAGTAGCTGTCTGTGTAGGGGTAGTAGTAGCGTTAGCGACAGTAGCTGTCTGTGTAGGGGTAGTAGTAGCAGCAGCAGTAGTAGCTGTCTGTGTAGGGGTAGTAGTAGCAGCAGCAGTAGTAGCTGTGGAAGCAGTAATAAAGGATGGGACATAATGGACAGGCAGACAATGGCAGTGGCAACATTGGGCCAGTGATAAATTGCAAAGATCAACAATACCAGATCTATTCAGTGGCTGGAGGATCCATGTCTGATTCATTTTTGTAGGTGTAATGTTTTCCACACTTGTAGAGGACAATTTTATCCACTTACGGAAAAAAAAAAAACACAAATGGACATGTAGCGAGCCTGGGAGGGGAGAGTATGAGAGTGGTAGTGGTAAAAGAAGATGATGGTGATAATACTTTTGGTGGCAGTCGTCACTCTGGAGCTCCCCAGGTTGTGCAGTGAAAGGAAGGGGCACACCCTTTTTTCCCCCTTGGGGCACACCCTGGTTTGGGATCTCCTGCCTAGTGGTAGGAGGACTGCCCTTGGTGTGCGCGGGTTGTGGGGCAAAAGGAAGAGATCCCTTAAGGTGCTATGAATGAGAAATGGGATGACAGTGCAGATAGGCAATACAAGGCAATGATGAGGCTAACATTGGTGCAACAAGTCCACAGCCCTTTACTAAAGAAACTTGGTGGATGGAATACACAGGCACTTGAAAAAGTGGGCTAAATCTTTACTGGACAAAAACACAGAAATGAAGTGGCAATTCTGGAGGAGCTGCTCAGCCCCTGACACTGTGGCGTGTCTATTTAATGGAGGAGCAGCCCCACCGCATGTGGACCGCAATAATCGACTAACCCCAGCAAAATATGCATACAATGGAGGACGTCGACGCGGTCCACATGCACCACAAGAGCAAACTACACAGAATGTAGTAAATAAACATAGGAAACAAAGAGAGGATTTGCACCAACAAGAAATGCTACTGACTAAACAGGGGAGTCATACATGCAGGTATTAAAAGCTGAGACTTCCGCCAATATGTTCCAGTAAGGAAGATATCAGAGCCCATCACTGCACCACCATAGTTCACACCAGAGCCCATCACTGTTCACACCATAGTTAGAGCAGCGGCTAGGACCCTCTGCCATGCTGAGTGACCGTGACGTGGTGCAGTGATGGGCTCTGATATCTTCCTTACTGGAACATATTGGCGGAAGTCTCAGCTTTTAATACCTGCATGTATGACTCCCCTGTTTAGTCAGTAGCATTTCTTGTTGGTGCAAATCCTCTCTTTGTTTCCTATGTTTATTTACTACATTCTGTGTAGTTTGCTCTTGTGGTGCATGTGGACCGCGTCGACGTCCTCCATTGTATGCATATTTTGCTGGGGTTAGTCGATTATTGCGGTCCACATGCGGTGGGGCTGCTCCTCCATTAAATAGACACGCCACAGTGTCAGGGGCTGAGCAGCTCCTTCAGAATTGCCACTTCATTTCTGTGTTTTTGTCTTGTTAGATTTGGGTGTGTTTGGACACTCTGTTGCACCTGGTAACCTCCATCACATGGTCTGGTATAGGTGTGGCTCACGGCCTGGCCTCATTCACATTGCACTGCCACAGTATTCATGCTGGGCCTTTGTGTGGAGGCTTGGCTGTGTGCTGAATTACAACACCCCCAGACTGTGTTCACACCATAGTTAGAGCAGCGGCTAGGACCCTCTGCCATGCTGAGTGACCGTGACGTGGTGCAGTGATGGGCTCTGATATCTTCCTTACTGGAACATATTGGCGGAAGTCTCAGCTTTTAATACCTGCATGTATGACTCCCCTGTTTAGTCAGTAGCATTTCTTGTTGGTGCAAATCCTCTCTTTGTTTCCTATGTTTATTTGCTACATTCTGTGTAGTTTGCTCTTGTGGTGCATGTGGACCGCGTCGACGTCCTCCATTGTATGCATATTTTGCTGGGGTTAGTCGATTATTGCGGTCCACATGCGGTGGGGCTGCTCCTCCATTAAATAGACACGCCACAGTGTCAGGGGCTGAGCAGCTCCTCCAGAATTGCCACATCATTTCTGTGTTTTTGTCTTGTTAGATTTGGGTGT